>NW_017276855.1:998462-1090369 GCF_001594065.2 Cyphomyrmex costatus
GGGGGGGGTAAAAAAATCGGACGACCCGGCCCTCACAATCGCAGCCGGAGGCGTTCGCAAGTTTCAACGGACATCCGCCCCCGAACGTTTAATTCACTTTAATCCTTTACCGCCATGACTCGCGATCGAGCGCGCGTAAATCGTCCCGAAGTCGACGAAATAAGTGCTGGAAAACGTTTTCGGCTATCTCGGGCGTTCCCCGAGACCCTCATTGTTTCCTCGAGGGCGTAAACGTTGTTTCTTTCGGTGTACAACCTTCGATACGCGGTTGCGATCTTTCACGTATATCGAAAAAGCTGCGCGATTCTCGCGGAGAGCGATCGAGAGGAAAGATTGATGAAAAGCTATATAATTCTTTGTGAACGGAGGAGAAATCACGTGCAATTCTGACGGGCGATATATGAGATACGATTTTTGATAAATTAAAAATGCTTGGAGCTTTCAACAAGCTATATCGTGTAATTTTCATTCCTCATATATTTTTTCATCTCTTCGAGATCGGAGTTTATTATTTGCGCACAGATCGCGAACCTGTTTAGTCGATCTGGCTACATCCGAGAGATGTTGCAGAAATTGAATCTAATAACACGCTCCGTTCTCCGATGGTACGTTGAATCGATCTAGGTACACCATTTACGGACTATTTTAAGATGAAACTATCCGATGCATGCCGTACTATCGTTGTAAGAACACTGGCGCAGCAACAATTGCATTATTTCGATATACCCGGGCTTACCCGGCGATACAGAAAGTTTACGCAGGGTTTCCTGTTTTTATCAAATGATTCCGCATCTCTTCGCTATACATTTATGATTCTTTTGTCTTCATTTTTCTTCCCGGCGAACAACGGGAGAAATTATTCTCTCCATTTACCGAGTTCTACCTCGTTTTTACGAGACATATACCGTTCACCCTTGTCTCGTCATGGACACGCGATACTTTTTTACAAACTTTTTGCTCATATAATTACTTTTATAACGTGGTCCTTTATTAATTTTCTGTTTAATGAATAAATGGACGGTACATACCGCGACCTCGAAATAATGCTCGGTAGCACAGCGCGTAATACGAGAGAAATAAATTGAAATGTCTGTCGTCAACCACGTCGCTTGTGTGGCTTCATTGACGCAGAAAAGAGGAAATGAAATTTCAGAATAGACATCACACGATGTAAGGCTTTCTTGTTCTTTAAAAATTTCACTATTTGTTCATTGACTTTGTCATTTATTTCCCCTTGACTCAACAAAGCACTCTCCTCGTGCTTTAATTTTGTATTATTAATTGACTTCCTTTCTCCTTGTCTTTGCAACAACTTTGCATTTTGTCGTGGATAAATTGTTTTTAGCCGATTTAAAGGATATTTGTATTTGTTGCAAATATATATATACACACATGTTATGATATATATTTGCAACAAAATATTCGTTTTTAATTTTATCTGCAAAACGATGATGCATGTATGTTTTTTTTTATATTTTTGTTTACGCGGAAAACACAGTTGACATCTGATGACTGCCAATCCTTTGTTACATATTTTAGAATATACATTTAATAAAAAATGCTGCTTTTATATTCTACATATCTGTCGCCGTCGCGCGAAAGGTTATGTGCGAAATCCTCACACATGTTGTTTGCCAGAGATGCTTTATAAACTGAAATTTTTACTTACGGCTTTGATCAAACACTAAACTTATCGTGGAAAAAATATCGCTTATTTTATGAATTATATGACTAGTTATATTTTCTTATCATAATGATATGATAATTTTACTGATTGCATTGTTCGAAAGAATATATATATCACGAACATTATATTTACGAATGATATATATTTAACAGAATATTTAATGTAAAACAATATATAAAACATGCGAAAAAATGTATATGTAGTCAGAGTATGAAAATGTTAACGTCGTCTCTCTCGACAATACCAGAATTCTGGAGAATTTCCCATTATGCTTTCTTTTTGTTCTTTACTGCGGTACATTCTCGCGATTTTTCAAGCGTCTTTTTCTCTCTCTTTCTCTTCATCTCAAATGTTTAACCGTCGTCTAGCTATGATTTTTACGCTCGTCGTATAAGAGATGCGGCGTGTTTACTAGAAATTTCTACTTGCCAGTCCTTTTTATTTCCATTTCTCTCTCACACAGTTTTCTTTACTTAAATATTTTATCTTGTATGCATGAGAAATTCTGAAGTCTGACGTCCCGTTAAATATCCGATCCGTCTAACATCCGTCATGAAAAAAACGATAAAAGCTGTATAAAGGCAGTGTTCTTTACAGCGGAGTTTTAATAAATAAAAAGGAACTCGAGGGAAAACACCACACTTAAGTCTTTATATTCTTGAATAACTTCTTAATGTTATTGAATTAATCTACAACAAAATATTATTTATATTCTGACAACGTTTCTTTACTTATATAAATTGATGAATCAAGCTTTTGATGGTCCGTATTATGAGAAAAAATTCATATATCATATCTTGTAAAAATGGCATTCTTCTCCTATGATTATAGATAGATCTATGAAAGAAGATGTCATAAGAAATTAAATAATAAAACGCAATGTAAACTTGCATATTTTATTTATCTACAGTCAATAACCAAAAGTTTAAGTTATAAAAACATATAAAGATATCATAAAACATAAATTGAAGAAATATAAAAGAGAGTAATTTAAAAAGTAAGTTAAACATACTTTTACTCGTTTAAACAGCATTTTATTAACTTAAAATATTTTGAATTATGTAAAGCATCCAAAATTTCAATTCATAAAATCATTTAATGACAGTATTAAACATGAGAAATCCTGTTTTATATATATTTACTGTCTTTCTTCCCTAAAGTGTAAGAGGAGCATACAATTGCAACTTTTATGCATATATAAAAATATTATAAATTTATATCAATATGTATAAAAAATATATGTATTATTTGTCCCATTTTATGGTAAAAATCGAAACACAAACCTTAGCTATTTAACGTACTAAATATTATAAAAAAACATCATTCATGACCTACCTTTTCGTATTTTGTTACAATAAATATTTTTCAGTCAATTGGCACGACGAGAGTTTGATCTGCACCGATAATTACGCTATATCGTCTACTATATGCATATATGCAGTCAGGATAGCCAATGCATCATCAATGAAAAAAATATAAATGAAGTGGCACCTTTCCCTATGTGCCATCTTCTTCTGAATAACCTAATGTTATATATTTTACAACAATTGTATAATTCTGAGAATATTGACGAAAAATATTTACACTTGAAGAAACATGAATGAAACTATTGAAATACATTTATGCAGCACAAGAACGATGTTAACAAAAACCACTTTATTTCCCGATAGGTATGAGAAAAATCACGGTAAACAGGCAAAGGCAGGTACACCTTTGCGTTCTGTTTTTCGTTGCCTGAATAAAATTGTAAACGTACATTTTATATACAGTTGAGAGTAAGTAATAACCGTTTCAAAGTCCGTTGCTTTGAAAAAGAAAAACCGAAAAAGAAACGGCGTTATATCGTTAATAAGTTCGCAACATATCCAAGAAAAGGTGCGAAAAGTAGCGAGGTGTCCTTTTTTATCATACCACACTATTTCGATCTTGCGAACTTCTGACGACTTCTTTTTTCTGATCGCTACCTTCCAAAAGTTCCTGAATTTCGCGGAATGTCCGACCTTTGGTCTCAGGTACGATGAATATTACCATTACGAATGTCAGTAAGCACGATCCCGCGAAGAAATAATATACGGTGTCGACGCCCAACCAATCGCCAATCACCTGATACAATTTGGATACGATGAAACTAAGCACGCCGTCGAAAACAATAATAATGGCACCTGCAAGCGCCTTCACTTCACTAGAAAACAATTCTCCGATCAACGCATTTGGTAGAGTACCCAATCCGATATGGTAGACCACTTGGAAGATGATCACATCGATCACTGGAAGAAGATTTGCTGCTGATACGTCGACGCCTCTTTTGTCTAGCATAAAGTATACCGCAAGAATTGCCAGGGTAATGGAAGAACCCAGAGTGGAGGTGATAAGTAACGGACGTCTGCCCGCACCTTCAACAGTCGCGGTTGATAATCCGCATGAGATGAGGCCGACTGCGAGTACAAGTATGGTAGCTAAGTTGGAATCGATGCCGATCGTCGCTTTCTTGAAGAGCACTTCAAGGTATTGTATAGTACTAAAGTTTCCGCTAAGTTGCTGCGTAGCAATTAGACTGAGTACGATTACGAGAGCTCGGGCGTTGCTGGGCAACAACATCAGCTTCAGTTTGTCCCTCCAGTTACGCTTAACAGGTTTCGTTCGTGCTCCAGGGCCGATCACAGGAGTATTATCGCAAACGTCTTCGATCAAAATGTTACGTAAAGTATATTCCAATTCTCTCCTTGCTTCATCACGATCGCGGATTCCTTTAAAGAACGCCAGGGATTTAGTTGCTTCTGTTTTATGACCCCTGGCCGCGAGAAAGACAGGAGTCTCAGGAAACCAAGAGAAGCATACCACGAAGAAGATGGGTACCACGAGAAGTATACTCGTCAGAACGTGGTACGATACCCATGGACCAATACTACATGTCAACAAAGAACCGGTGAATACGTTCACGGCGATTAGAGTACCGAGGGCACCTCTAATTTTCACATCGGCAACCTCCGATACGTACATCGGATTGGTAATGTACGAGATGCTCACGCCAATGCCGAGAATAATCCTAGAAACGTAAAGAGCAACTGCGGTTTGGGCGAAGAAGACGATTGTCCAGCCGACGATGAAGAAACTGCTGGCGAACAGAAGACACTTCTTAGGACCATATCGATTGGCAAGATTGGCACTGAGGAACGAACCGATCATCGAGCCGATCTCCGTCAACGATACGATCCACGAGCCCTGGTTGTCGGTTATCTTTATTGGAACGTCACTGGCGCCGGATGTGAGTCGTGAGAGCGACGTGGTGGTCCATCCGTAGACGGTGCCAACCGCTACCATGGATAGAGTCGCTGCGAAATGGAGATTGACAGAAGATTAATGGTGATTGATTGCGCAATTGATTTTCATGTCACCTTTAAGGGGCGATATTTCGTGAAATTTGATGTGAACCTGATATACATGCTAGCCATTGCCTCCATTGTGTCCGTCCGGGTTTTGTCGTTTGTTCATCGTGATACTTGTCCTGAGAAGACGAGACTTGCGTCTTGTTAGTTTCACTACTTGATCCCGCTTCTTTTAGCACATCAATCTGCGATAGAAGTTGATATTAATTTTTTTTTGAGGGGGGAGAAAACGATGGTTTTCTACGCTACTATACGACGTTTATAGGTGGTTCAAACTGAAGCGATGTGAATAGTTTAGGTTTCTTTTTTTTAGAAAATATTAATTTTGTAGTTATTCTATGTTTTCTCAGCTGTAAATTTTACGATTGTGTAAATTTCATGACACCACCGATTACAAGTTAATCACTATTTTTCGCCAAAGTGATTTACGAAATGTTTCTGAGAACACTTGAACGTCATTGTCAATTCAAAATAAACAGCGCATCTAATACTTATGCGCACATCTTCTTGCGCGTGATGGAATGCAGAAGTCTTTTCCGAAGTGAGGAGCAACAGGTGATAGTGATTAATGTAGCAATGTAAGAAATCCAATAAAAATCACCTTCCTAAAGAACTCGAAAATTCCTTTAATTATCTATAGATAAAGAAAGAAGGAAAGAAAGAATTTTCTTATTAGCCGACTCCGGGTTCAGTCTACTCGACGGTACAAATGCTTTAAAAACTTTGATTGACCAATCGGAAGAAAGAATTTTTTAATTGGTCAGTCAAAAAATGCTTATTGAATCTGATTAAGGGAGTTCGTATAAACATAGTCTGTAGACTTACCCATACATGTAGTACAGTGTATAAATGCATATTATACCTTAATACAATACTTTTTATGTACAAATATATGTTTACCACTGCCGTGTCTCCTAATATAAAAAAAAAAAAAATGCATGATATCAGTATATGAATTTACATTTAAAAAAAAATAAAGACAGCAAGGATGCATCATGCTCATTGAAAAAGACTATTGTACCAAATTATAAAACATATATGGTATTGTCTTAATATGAATACGTGTTCGAAAACACACACACACGTAATGTAACAAATTATAAAACTCAAGTGGTACTGTCTTCATTGTGCTAAATAAAAAGTAAAACGCAAGTGTGTGATACTATTTTTATTATTCATTTAACTATAATGGTATTTGTGTAAAAGATTTGATATCAACAACTGGCATCAAGTTAAATATTTTATAGTCCTATACTTTTTCTTTTAATCAACGTAGCAGTAGTTATTAATTCGTTGTCAAAACATTGTATCACAAAATTATGTTACTTCACTCAATTCAAATATTATTCGAACACAAATTAATAAAAAAATTTTTTATAAAAAGATTTTATTTAAATAGAAATATTTTTTTGTGTAAAATGCTTTACAATGCTACAAGATCTCGAGATATCAGGTGACATGGTAATGTCTCGACGGTAAACGCAACGAGGAGGATCGAGATTATTGAATTTCAATAACAAATAAACTGATCAAGTTTTAAGTGTACCCAATAAATTGTTCGGGATATACATGAAAGTGTTACTTGCTATACATGAAAGTGTCTCTTGTTTTTATCGAGTTAGTTTCTTCTATCGCACTCTTAAGTATGTTTCACGGTCAGATAAAAATCCATTTTTTTATTGAGGTGTGAACGCAAGCATGCACGTACGTACACGGCGATAATGGTATCATCTCACTTTTACGGAAGCGTGCACACCAACGCCGCAGATGCGGCGCGTTTAATAAAAATTTTTACTCGTCCGTCCTTTTTATTTTCATTTTTCTTTCATGTGGAAACTTTTAAACAATGGTTAATCATTAGAATTTATTTTTGGAATAATTAACAATCGCTTAAGATTGTATTGTACAAAAAATGAAATAAAGGACAAAAATATAGATAAATAAGCTAACGAGAAATATTTCATTGTTCCATATCGATCTCTAAGAATTTTAGAAAAATATTAGAGAAGTATATAACTTTAATATTGCTTTTAAACCTAACAACTGTTTAAATAAAATTATAAAAACAGGAAAGAACGCACAATTGACAAAATGTCGAAAAATGAAGGCGTTACATATTTAGTATTTGAATAAAGGAAAAAACATTCAGCAGTAGGTTTAAATGTTTTGACTCTTATTATATAAATATTTTATCTTGTATCTATGAGAAATTCTGAAATCAGACGTCTCATTAAATATTCGATTCGACTAACACGAAAAAAAAAAAAAAAACGATAAGAGCTGTATAAAGACAATGGACTTCATAGTGGAATTTTAATAAATAAATATTATATTTCACGGTAACTATAAAATCTTGGAAATACTGGTAAAAAATACTTACATTTCAAGGAATACGAATAAACCATCGGGATTAATTTATGTATAGCAAAAACGATATTAACAAAAACCACTTTATTTCTCGATAGTAGGTACGAGAAAACTTGCAGTAAATAGGCAAAGGCAATTTCACCTTTCCGTCCTGTTTTTCGTTGCATGAATAAAATTGTAAACGTACATTTTATATACAGTTGAAAGTAAGTAATAGCTGTTTCAAAGTCCGTTGCTTTGAAAAGAACGTCCAATGGCGTTATATCGTTAATAAGTTCGCACCATGTCCAAAAAAAGGTGTGATAGTTGCGGAGCGTCCTCTCTTGTCATACTGTACTATTTCGATCTTGCGAACTTCTGGCGATCTTTTCTTTCTTCCCGCTACCTCCCAAAAGTTCTTGAATTTCGCGAAAAGTCCGACCTTTGGTCTCAGGTACGATGAATATTACCATTACGAATGCCAGTAAGCACGATACCGCGAAGAAATAATAAACGGTGTAGGCGCCCAACCAGTCGCCTATCACCTGATACAATTTGGATACGATGAAACCAAGCACGCCGTCGAAAACGATGATAATGGCACCGGCGAATGCTTTCGCCTCAGTCGGGAATAATTCTCCCATCAACGCGTTTGGTAGAGTACCCAATCCGATCTGGTAGGCCACTTGGAAGATGATCACATCGATCACTGGAAGAAGATTTGCTGCCGATACGTCGATGCCTCTTTCTTCTAGCATAAGGTATATCGCAAGAATCCCCAGAGTGACGGAAGAACCAAGGGTAGATACGATCAGTAACGGACGTCTGCCCGCACCTTCAACAGTCGCGGTTGATAACCCGCATGAGATGAGGCCGACTGCGAGCACAAGTATGGTAGCTACGTTGGAATCGATGCCGATTGCCGCTTTCTTGAAGAGCACTTCAAGATACTGTATAGTGCTAAAGTTTCCGCTAAGTTGCTGCGTAGCAATTAGACTGAGTATGATTCCGAGAGCTCGGGCGTTGCTGGGTAACAGCATCAGCTTCAGTTTGCCCATCCAGTTGCGCTTAACAGGTTCCGTTCGTGCTCCAGGGCCGATCACTGGAGTATTATCGCAAACGTCTTCGATCAAAACGTTACGTAAAGTATATTCCAATTCTCTCCTTGCTTCTTCACGATCGCGGATTCCTTTGAAGAATGCCAGGGATCTAGTTGCTTCTGCTCTACGACCTCTGGCCGCGAGAAAGGCGGGAGTCTCGGGGAACCAGGAGAAGCATGCCACGAAGAAGATGGGTACTGCGAGAAGTATGCCCGTCAAAACGTGGTACGACACCCATGGACCAATACTACATGTGAACAAGGAACCGGTGAACACGTTCACGGCGATTAGAGTACCGAGGGCACCTCTAATTTCGACATCGGCAACTTCCGATACGTACATCGGATTGGTAGTGTACGAAATACCTACGCCAATACCGAGAATCACCCTAGAAATGTAAAGAGCAACTACAGTCTTGACGAAGAAGACGATTGCCCAGCCGACGATGAAGAAACCGCTGGCGAGCAGGAGGCACCTCTTACGACCGTATCGATCGGCAAGACTGGCACCGAGGAACGGACCAATCATGGAACCGATCACAGTCAACGATACGATCCACGAGCCCTGGTTGTCGGTTATCTTTATTGGAACGTCGCTGGCGCCGGATGTGAGTCGTGAGAGCGACGTGGTGGTCCATCCGTAGACGGTGCCAACCGCTACCATGGATAGAGTCGCTGCGAAATGGAGATTGACAGAAGATTAATGGTGATCGATTGCGCAATTGATTTTTGTGTCATCTTTAAGAGCGCGATATTTCATGAAATATGATGTGAACCTGATATACATGCCAGCCATTGCCTCCATTGTGTCCGTTCAGGTTTTTTCGTTTGTTCGTCGTGATGCTTGTCTTGGGAAGACGAGACTTGCGTCACATTTTCACCCCTTGGTCCCGCTTCCTTTAGCACGCCAATCTGCGATAGAAATTGATATTGATTTTTTAGAGGGAAGACGACAGTTCTCTTTGCTGCTATGCGACATTTATAGCTGGCTTGAACTGAAGCGAAATGAATATTTTAAATTTCCTTCTTTATTGAGGAAAAAGTAATTTTAATAGTTATTTTAGCTTTTCTTCAGCTATAAATCATACGACAATTCTAACGTCACCGATTAAGAGTTAATCACTATTTTTTACCGAAGTGATATACGAAATGATTCTGAGAACGCTTGCACGTCATTGTCAATTCAAAATAAACAGCACATCTAATACTTGTGCGTACATCTCTTTGCGCGTGACGGAATGCAGAAGTCTTTTTCGAAGTGAGAAGCAACAGGTAATAGTGATTAATGTAGCAATATAAGAAATGAAATAAAAACCATCTTATCTTAAAGAAGTCGAATATTCCGCGATTTAGTGATGTGAAAGAATTCACTAATTCATCTCTGTTTTACTGACAATATGAAAAATTAGAGGAAATTTTAAATTAATTATTAGTGAGTAATCACGAATTAATGTGCGCCAAGCTTGGGTAATCTCGTGTAATCATATTCAAATGATTCAGTTAACATCAATTTTAAAAGTAACATAAATCTTACATATCATTATAGTGTCATATTTTCACATTCAGCAATGTATTGACATGTAACACCAAGTGTTACATTACGCTTGTATTGTTGAATGCGAAATTATAACATCGATATTATGTTATTTTTTATGCTTGACTTCCACCAATGTAATTAATTGCAATTGGTTGAACTTACTCTTTATTTTCTCCTAATGTTTAAAATTAGGAGAAGATGAAGAGTAAGTTGAATCAAGATTAAAGTTAATCTATATTGTGAAAATTAGCATTAGTTATCGACTGAGCGTTTACCGTTCTCTAATTGAGCATGGCGCCAAAGTAAGGTTGCGATCGACTGCACATGCGCATTTTTGAAGAATGATACGCCGCTTTTCATGGTCGCGTGTTTGGCTACGACGTAACCTAACCTAGCTGGATCACATCAGCGGGGCGACTATTATACATGTATTTATCACGATAGTTTAGAGCACGCGAGAACATTGACTCCTATAAAAGCGTGCGAGCAACGGCGAATGTATCTTGGCTTTCACTTCGTGGTACTCACCAACGTGTTCGCGCACCTTTTCGCGACTTTTCCAAAGCATCGCACATACCTGCCCGCAAAATGTTTGAAAATCAAATTGAACGGGACACTCATGCTCGCTTCAGAACCGCGACGGCACGATATAGATTAGTCGCTCATCCGAGCTTATCTTCGGGGATATCCCGCGAACGTACGCGACACTTGCATTTCTAACAAAATGGACACGATTTGAGACACAAGGCATTACATAAGCCTCCGATGTCGGTCAATGCCCCGTAGCACATCGTCCAATGTTGGAACATTCCCCGTTATAAATCCTGCGAGTATCACTAAACGCGGTGTAATCGATCAGCCCGATCATATTTGGAGAGAGATCCTTTTGATCCTTTTGCGGATAGGATATATAGGATGCTCAAATTTCTTGCTTTACATGAATTCTCTCTCTCTCTCTCTCTCTCTCTCTCTCTCTCTCGTTTGAAACGCGATGCTTTATCAGTGGATAATTTACGGCTTTGGCAAGTTTACTTATTTTGTAAAGATCAAATTTTACATATAATGGGATTACGCAATATCATGCGTTCCGTCCGTATTTTCCCATTTTACTTTAAGCGTTCTATATCAATCATGTTGAATCACCAAGCTCACAATTGCTCATAATTTAGACTTTCAATTTTATTTGCAAACCGTGCGTCGAAAAAAAATGGAAATTTCCGTAGAGACACCGTTCGATGTTATCGCAAACCACGTGTGCTGTGCACACGCTATAGCGCGTGCGTTTCCGTGAAAGTAAGATGATACCATTATCGCCGTGTATGTGCGTGCGTGCGTGCGTTTACAACCTCAATTAAAAAACGGGTTTTTTTTTATCAGACACATGAAACATACTTGAGAATGCGATAAAAAGAACGCGAACTTGACGAAAGCAGGAGGAGATCGATACTCACCAACGGATCCATCACTCTTGTCATGTCTTTTCCTCCCCAACCCTTTTAGAAGGTAAATATACGATGTAATACTAAAAGCAATGTGTCACACGATCGACTAACCGCTCTTCTTCAAGATGATCACTTTCACGATTTCGTTAGTACTTTGACCGCGTTTGTGGATCGGACGCGTCGCGAAAACGCGCACGCGCTGGTATTCGCCGCCTAGCTTTTGTGCCGCGTATACACATGATCGCTCTTCTTCCTTGATCTCCTTTTTTTCTTTTTAATTTTTTTTTACGTCACTCTCTCGTGACGTTCCACGTTCATGCTCCCTCCTTTTAGCAACTGTGATATTTATAATCATGCTAGAGGTCATCGGCTGTCGGTCCTCACCAACAGAGAGAGTATTTCGTGAAGAATTTAATATTTATTAATACTTTTTTATAAGAAGCAATTAATATGATCTTTTTCGAGTAAGTTAGAAACACCGAATTGGTATAAAAATTGATTAACAGTGTGCATCAATCATTGCATTAATTACTACTTAATTATGAAAAATTAACTAATACGGTATTAATCAGCGCAAAATTATAGTTATAATAATGTTAATAATATGATATTATTATAACTATAGTTGTTGTGACACGTTTTGAGGAATTTATATAACGAAACATTTACGTAATGTTACGAAATAGCAGAAATCGAAGATGGAAAGATACACGATGAAAATTATATTCTATATTATTAGAAATTGAATTTAATCTTATTGACTAAAAATTAATACAGTAAAAATATACCGAGAAATGTTGAGAATTGAAAGTTTGTCAATTTAATATAAGTGTGATCGCGGGTACAAGTACAGTTAATAATGTATGTAAATTAAGTATTGAAGTATTGTATATTGTTATGTATATCGGCTTTGTTCGTTTACGCGATAACAGAACAGCGACGCATTGCAGCTACGACGCGTGAACGGAACTGTGTCACTTACATTCGTGGCTGCAGCCATGTGAGACGAGAATGGAACAGCTGCCCTATTTCTTCTGGTGATTTTGGAGCTTCAGCTTTCAATCCAACAAGTAGTTTCCCCTTTATCGAATACTTTTAATGTCAGGTCACTCCGATATCGGTACTTTCAATTGAAAACAATACGATATGTTGAAACCACAATTGCCATTGCATTTTTCGACAAGTATTTTGCTAAATATCGATGGCTCTTCTGCTGAAGATTCCACTATTCTGCTGGAGATGGAGCAGCACTGTCGAAATTCTCTTTTAGTATTCGGTTTTAGTATTTTGCTTGCGAAGAAAACGGTCATCAGATTTTTTGCTCTCTTGACTGAAGGAAAATTGACATTAAAAAAAGCGTGAGTACTTCAAAAAATTTATCAAAATTTAGAGCACACAATTAGCCAAAGATTTTTTTATCGGAAAGCTGAAGGTTCATTCAAAAAACTGGAATTGTCAAGAAAGGAAAGGTGATAATCGCGATTGGAACATATGTGCTAAAATATGATCGGCGTATCACATCCTTTTTAGCTAATATTCACTGAATTTTTTTTTCAAACGTTGTTTCAAGTTGTTTTTTAAGTTTACTTTTTATAGTATTTAATTATTTTAAATGTTAGGATTATTTTAAATATTAAAACAGTGAAATCTCCAGCAGAAGAGTCCTTCTTTTCTAAAATTCAGTAAAGAAATTTTTTGTCAGAATGTAACAACTGTGATTCTAACATATTTAAATTATTTAAATTTTTTTTTCTGTCTTTCTCTCGTTTTCTCTACTCTCTTTCTTTTTATTCTTCAAATTATAGTCAAAATAAATATTGACAAGTAGAGATACATGGCAATATAACCTTACTTGTTTCACAAGAAGGCTACGCATTTATTATTTATGTATAAGAACATATATATAATTCTAAAGTTTATTTCAAGGAAATATGATAACAGATCGAAAATTATTATCTACCATTTTTATATACTCACCGCAATCGTACGATTCACTCTGACCAACAGTTCGAAATAACTTGTTTAATTTTTATTACTTTGCAGTTTTTTCCGCTGTTCTATTTCCACTCTATCTACTTAACGACACGAAGGTTGCAATTAAGAGACTAATTATCAGTCAACTTTAGCGGCTGTTTTCTCAGTTCTTCCATCGTCTGCGTCGAGTTAAACACTGGTAACTTTTGAAATCGAAATCATGTTGGATCGAGTCAACTGCGTCTTATCAATGCAGTTTGATCAATCTAGATCTAATATATATCTGTTACTTCACAATCAACTCCAGAGTCACCACTCACCGCCTTCACTTTAATTGGCCTTAATCCAACTGTCGTTAATGATAAGCTGGTACGAATTAAATACGATTACGCTTAGAAATAATGACCGAAGGCCTGTGAATCTTCTTTCATTGACTGGTAATAAGCAACAGGCGGTCGTTCTCACATGATAATGCTTTATGGTCCATGTCCGGAAAGGAGATATATGTATCTTAGTGTCACCTTTGTTTTCTTATCTCCTACATATACTCTCCATTGTCTCAATAGGAGTGAGCTGTTGTTTTCATACAAACCACGAAGATTTGTAGAGATTTATCTCACGTCGCGCGTCTGCTATATATATGTGAGTCTCAAACAAACCGCGATGATATAGTTGTTAATTGTCGCTGGTGTGAAAATGTCAAGCATCGAGTTGAACCACTCAATCGGTCCACACGAACAACTCGATTTATTCAAGTTCTGCCCGTCAGAATCCATTAACGTTGAATATAGAGGAAAGATAGAAATATATGGGCAATGGGAATTTTGTCTTCGTTTTTTTTTTTTTTTTTTAAATAGCCAAAGCGTAGCTTAAAAGATACGCTTTTACGTCAACCTTTTCGCTTCTACTGAAAAAGAGAATTTATCGGCCGGAGTCTTAATCGTGCGCTTTCGGCGATTCAATAACGGGAACAACAAGCACACGATGCGTCAAAGGGATTTATTGCGTTTCGGAGTTAAGCTGATTGCGTTTCGAAGCGGATAGTTTCGGTTCTCTTGGAATACGCGCGATATGGGATAATCTGACGTTTCAAAGCTGTGGGCTTGCAGAAGTCTCTAATGATTCAGCGAATTTATTCAGACGTGACACATTAGTAAACTAATCTTTGACTGTGCTCTGTAATCACAAAGACAGTAATATAATATTTTTAGATACAAGACACTTAATTTGTTCACAAATCATGCGGTTATTAAGAGGATTCTATTGGATTTCGTTACTTCCTGTTGTACGTCACTATTTCATATTTAACATCTTAAAGGCTTTACTTCGAGATTTTGTGCCAACAAGTTTATACGTTTGATAATACTATGACATTGCTTATTCGAACAATTTGAATATTCAACGGAGGACTGTACTGACATAAATTCTAATCATACAATAGAAACCATTTACTTCATTCTGTCTAAATACTAAGATCCACTTCTGTCATTCAACACGTGTGTCGTCAACTTAATTAATCATAAGACTACTGACAGATCAAGCTCGACATATTATTAACGACCAGTGAACGTCACGCGCTTATTCCATAATTAATTTCTGTATGAGATGTAGTTTCAATTGGTAAATACAAGAATAATTTTAATGTAATGAACATTTATATTTGTAAACGAAGTGTATTGAATTGTTCAAACGTTTTAATAGAATATTGTTAATCTAAATTGAAATTTACGTAAAGTTATATAATTTAAAATTATTAAATAGACTGTTAGGATACAAATATTGCATATTAGTATTTACACGCGTTTGCAGCAATTCCTGAGTTATATTATTTAATTCCTAAGTACATTATTTAATATATTATATAATAATATAGTATATATTAGTTATTTAATGTTTTATTATTAATTATACCTGTGTAATACTGTCAACAGGGTTATTATCTTGTTGCACTTCATACTTATATTTCGAAACACATGTCACTTTGTACGATTTACGTAAAACCATCATCGTGAATGCATAATGAATGTGTTATCTTTCTAATAACTGAAAATAGTTTTTCACTTTGCATCTGGCTGTTTCAAGATAGAACTTTCTGGTTTTGAGTGATTTCGATATCATCGTTAATGAGATAAAAGTATCTTGATGATAACAGTTTCGTAAGAATTTCTCAACTTATTTACAAACATCTGTGAATAGCTTGTCTGATTACACTGTTTACCAAGACATATTATAATAGACTGGATTTGAACTACAACAAAACCGTCTTAACCGTCGCATGTTGGATCCGTCTGACTGATTTTTTTGGACTTTCGATATTAAAACATAGAAAAATATTTATATTCAGATTTTTTATCTGCTTATCTCAAGATTTAAGATTCGAAACTACATTTCGAAAATAATGGATTTTTTTCATTTTCAATATTATCTTCAAAATTGTAAAATACAAAAAAATGTTTTATACAAAAATATGATTAATATAAATACGAAGCCTACAATAGTCTAGTTGGATCTTAGTTGCTTATATATATATATATATATATATAATGTAGTCTTTCTAAACTGCGCGCCGAACAATTGTCGGTCTTGAACGCAACTCTAATAAAACCGTAGTACTATCACGAATTAAATTGATTAACAATTTAATAATTAATATGATATTTTATGGTATTTTATATTCTTATAATAATGGTGTATTCATCATTTTTCGAAAATGTCAAATTAATTTAATCCCATTCTCAAGAGCTGTGTCATCGCTTAAAACTTGAAATAAGCAGATAAAAGAAAATATGGAGCTAATATCTTTGATGCTTTACGACATATTCAAAGCCTATATCACAAAATTAGAGATAATTTCAACTATTTCCTTACTAGATTTTGTATCTCGATGATCTACTAAGGATAAATTCGATCTGGAACTGAAATATCTCTAAATCACACACATAGGTATATGAAAATATCTATAGCTTTTTTTTTAATCTTATACTATAGTATTACTGTCTTCTGACAATCTTCTAATTTATCTTTCTCATTATCTTCAAGTGACAAGTAATCACGCATAATACTGTAATTGCTTATAAGCTTGAAAAAGAGAGAGGAAGACAGAAATGTGTACTAAACAAATTTACTCCATTCTCTCGTATAAAGTAATGGCACATCTCTTACCGACTTAATGCATTTCGCGACAAATTGCTTCAGGCTGTAATCACGTAAATCGTCATTATCTTAACAATTTCTGTTATCTTAACAACTGGTTGCTACATTGGTTGCGCGAGACGAAGATTTTCGATCTTAACGAATTAATGCGGTATACGATTCGTTCTGGCGAAGAATAGCTCAAGCTTCGTTCGGACTTGAGCACAGCTCGGCTGGTTGTGTTTCGCATCGTTACGTCGCAAGCGTAAAGTTAATTAAAGTAATCCTCAGTTAATCGACGTCGCCCAGAGCCCGGAGTTCGCACGCTCGCGCGCGCTCATTATGTCGCTTTTATAAACGCGAATGTGGGCGGGAACGCCTGCCGCTCGAAGCGATTAAAATTTAAAGTGACGCGCGCACACCATTTACTCGGCGAAACGAGCCTGGCGCAAATATCGATCTGCTTCTTTTGACTTTTCTCCGCGCTTTCAGCCAAAAAGCGCGAATCTATTTGCCCGTCCGCTCGTTAACATTTACATTCGCCTTCGTTATCTTGTAATAGGAGTTTAACAAGATGTAACGTGATAACATTTTCGACACGTAATAAAATTAAAATCTAAATTCTTTTATAATCTCTATCATTTACTCCAAAAATTATAACAAAATTAGTACATCGATTCTCCATAGAGAACATTTTTGATTCGATTATAACGATTTATGCAGCAGAAAAGGTCAGGTTTAGGCTTTTTGTACAAATTATTCATTCGAAAACTTATTCGAAACGGCTTTCAAAGAGTGCGTAATTTATCGAAATATTATTTTTGTTCCTTTTGTCCGTGCTATCGCGTTATGTATTTTCTTCTATATATTGTCCTGCGTATCGAGTGTATAAAGCACTATATGTCGAGAGATACAGGATGACATTCAAAGCTTGTATAACGAATTCGATGAAATATCGACGTTTCAATCCCCAGCGTTCCTTTAATCTATTTTTTTTCTATCTCAGTTCCACTGATAAATCCATTTATCCATTCGCAGTCAGACATCCATTAAAGCTCTTTTTTTCCATATCAAAGGACAGGATGTTAAGAATGAAGAAAGAGGTACGTTCATTAGGCTCTCTGCGTGACAGTTGACAGACCTTCGCGGGTAAGATTTCGTCGGGATCGGAAAAAATATAAGTATCGAGAAAGATTCTTGCAGGAAGATTTACGTTTCCCTTTGCAAATGTACAGAAGCCGATTTGATTAAATTCGCATTGGTATGAATTTTGCCTCAGGCAGGGCTTCAGGTGAGTCACGTTCGATCTTGGGCCACTCTGTATCCGCGCCGTAACGAGTGCGCTATACACGTCGTATTATGCGGAATAAATCAGCGCTGAGAGATGTGGGATTATATAAGACATTAATCTTTTTGAGACGCACGATTTTTCACCCTCTTATTGATCTCCCGACAAGAGCAATGACTTTCGACGTTTCACGAGCCTGTGGACGGCTACGTGTTCGCGATGAAAAATTCATGAGGCGCTATGTAACGCGTATGTAACACGCTTGCCGTACATAAGACACGGTCCGCGGTAATCCCTGATTCGTATCGACATTGTGTCACGCGAATCATAATTGTCGCGCTCACTGGAAGTACAGGATTAAATTATTTATGGTTACTTCGCCGTATACGACGTCGTAAAATTACGAATTCTCTGTTGAAAAACACGTTTTTACTCTTAGATCAATGAATATTTCACTATGCGTTACTGCTGTTTCATAAGCCGCGTAACGAGGCTGGCTACTGTTTGTTATAGATTTTTTTCGAGGGTATAAAAGACGAGGAAAAGAGAGTTCGTTCTCGCGCAGCAGACATTATCCGTGATGTACGTTCTTGTAAATTTTCGCGAATTGCTCGGCGAGAGAGTTAATAAGTGCCAGCTCTCCTTAACTACGTAGATGTCTCATATTAAAATTCCATATATTTTAAAATGTCTCATTTACTACTCTTAAATGATATGAATTACACATGTTTGTAGCTATTTCATTATTCTATTTTTAGCACTTTATCTAATGTGATTCATTTAGCATATTATTTGAAGACGATAAATTAAAGTAAATTGTTGATAAAGCTCTATCAAAAGTCGTTGGAGCGTAAAGTTTTTCTTGAGGATATTTGCGACTCTTTAAAAAAGAAAGCTTGTGACGAATTGCTTCTTCTTTATCGGCGTCGTATAAAGATCAATTTATTTACGAAGACACGCGGCGTAAATGAAAACACAAATATTTCCTCAGTTGTACAACTTTCCAAATGAAATAGAATCTGCTTATATTATTTACGTTCAATTTGTTGTTATTACACGTATATTGTATATATTAAGTGCATACGAGAATGGTGTAGTCAATAATACACGTATTAATCGTGAAGTATTCAGATTTCGATAACGAAGAGTTAATTATTAAAGGTTAATTATTACAGGTTAATTATTATAGGTATATTTATACATTATGAAGATAATTTTTATGTAAGCGACGAAAATTTGGATTTGGAAAGCTAGTTTGCACTATTGAGCGAACTGATTATAACTTCGTTGTAAACCTTTCAGCAATGGATAACGCGATAATAACTTATACAAACGACTGATTTTACATACTAGAATTGACAGTTGCTAGACTAGACTGTTAAATGTTACGATTAAACCCACGCGACTTGCGCAGCTTGTGCTTTCTGTATAGCGGATTAAATAGCGATCAATGGCTATGATTTGAATTAGCGAATGAATAGGTACAAATCAATTGCAAATTACGTAACAACAAATTAGCAAATATCAGTTTAATCGATGTGTTTAGCCCGCTTTAAGCAGCTTATCGTTTTAGACTTAGGACGCAGTTAAAAATTTGAAAACTAAAAGTTCGCGAATTTGTTTTTGTTTATTGTTGATTTTTTGAATGAGCGATAAATTTGCAGTAAAAGTTATCTCATAATGTATCATTTAATATATCATAATGCTTGCATTATTAAATTCATAATATTAAATTATATTGAATATGAATTTAATCTCTAGATCTCTCCTACTTAATGTCGTTAATTTAAATAATGAAATAATTTGATTTAAATTTAGTTTATTATTTATTAAGTACATTAATATATTTGTTGTTTATTTTTAAATAATAATATAAATGTATTGACTTACGTTTGAAAAAGTCAAAATGGAAGTTGAAAACAACAAAATGTTATTTAACTTAAATGAATTGAGTTACCATTGCTTTTTCTATATGTAACAGCGTATTTTAGCAATTTTTTAAATAACAAATTTTTGTAAAAAATAGAAGACCGAAAAATGAGAGATTAATAGAATTTCTATAAAAAACTTTGAAGTATATTCTGTCATATTTGACAATGGAATATGATTTAATAGAAGTGAAAACTGCATATTGCAGTAATTTCCTCTTTCTCGTATTTCCCTCGTGACGAGCCCTACTAACTTTGTGTTTGCATTTTTTTTCCTGACTCGCTAATAGCGACAATTATGTGGTTCTCGACGCACATGCTTATGCTTTAGCTCCCGTGTGGCGCGGTAATTAATCAGAACATAACAGCGAATTGCGAATGGAAGTCGTATGCATAACATAATCTCTAATGATCATGTCGAGACTGAACTTTTACTCGCTCTATATGAAATACATATATGTGTATATAATTATTAGATAAATCGTCAAAACAGTATGTTATCTACAGCAAATATTACTTTAAAAAAATAGAAATTTTACGCGTGACGTCAATCGACATCGCATGGAAAGATCAAGTTACAACGGTAGATAAAATAACATCGTTCATTGTTGCTCGAATTACAATCAATAGATCCTATGCGAGTGTATGTAAAAAAATTAGATATACAAAATTATCAAAATTTTTTAAATATTAAGTTGGTGGAAAAATTCGCGGTTTTTGTTAGCACAAAACTATATGTATACAATATCTTCATAAAAAAAAATTTTAATTTAAATTTAAATTTAAAAAAAGGGAAATTTTTCTTCTCACTTTGTCATGTACCGTCATGTACCAAAAAAAATTTGCAAAAATTTTCGACTATCTTAAACGTAAAAGTTTAAAGTTTTCCCTAAAAAATCCTACGATTTTTTGTTCCTGAGTTATTCGCGAGTTAACTAAAGGAACACACACATACACACACACACACACACACACATTTTGATATTAATTACTCACAACTCCGTTAAAAATTATTTTGTACTACAATTAAAAAATTAGATTCTTAAAGCTGAAACTTGCTCTATTGAATGATACAAATAAGAACTCTTCCTCTATATAACCCAATGATTCACATGTTTTATAAAATATGCCCGATATTATTATATTTTAATAGTTTTCGCGGCTTAATATAGATTTGTGAAGACTTACCTCACGAAGAGAATGATTTCGCAATTCAAATGCATATCCATCCTCACTTGTCCTCGCCGTTGTCATGGAGGCGACAGCAACTTAGTCGCAATTTAATTGCCGTCCTTTACTTTATTCATCTAACTGAGAGAGAGTCTGGTTATAGAAGTGATGAAGAAACAGCGATAGGGAGAGTCGAGAGGGAACAGAGTGCGACGAACAGAAGGAAAAGAGCTTAACTTTACTTTGGAACTTTGGCGAGCAAGGCTACCCCGCGGGAAATCAATGTCTGACGGTTCAAAGAAGAAAGTCGAAGAGGAAGAGGACAGTGATCGCGTGTGTATGCGTGACTTGGTTTATATGTGATGGTTAATTTGATAACCAACTCATGCTGGCTATCTCATCTCAGTCTCTTCCTCTTTGACTTCTCCCCGCAAAACTTTTTGCCGTCGCTTTGCCAATTTATAACTTCAAGACGAGAGGTTTAGGAGGGGAGTAGGTACGACGAAGAAATACTCTCAAATAATTAAATAGGAGATCTGCATTTTACAAAGCAATAAGTTACACGAGAATCCTTACACGCGAAACCAAAGCCCCAATTCGAGTCGTGGCACGCATTTCTTGTCTCCCTATCGTGCTTTCCTTTTCTTTCCATTCCGTTTTATTATACAAATATGAAACGTAATTAAGTCTGAAGGCAGTGGATCGCAATGATAAGAAGCGCAATGGGTCCTTTTCCTATGTAGAAGATCGTTCTCGAGCTAATTCCACGTGAGAAAATATACATGCGGCATATATGTGCTGTCGAACAAAAATACGAATATCTAAAATTTAAATTATTTAACGTCGGTATTAAAACCGAGAATAAAGTTTCAATTTGTCATTTCGCAAGGCATTACGATATTCCTACTTACAGTTTCTAACGAAAAGATATGAAGTTTCTTTCTTTACTCGTATCAAAGATGCTACATTGCGATTTTTGTTCGATAGTACAATGTGCGCAATTCTCATCAACATTCACATTCGCGTTTGCGAAGAAATGGCTCGAATTCTTGTGGAAGACTGGAAAGGGACGACGTCGTTGTCATCGACGTTCTAAAAAAAATGAATAAGATAATAGCACCGCGGACGCACGACCAGACGCGCCGTACAAATATTAGCCACGACATCAAGATTTTCAGGGAATTATACATAGTTAGCACCTAAAAAAAGTTATCATCGCTCGTAGAAAGTGGCCACGCAATTAATTAGCTTAATGACCCGTTATTTCATAAGTTTGATTTCGTCAACCGCTAGCTTCTACGCTAGTTTCATTCGCCTTCGAAATGACTTTATTCCCTACAACAATGAAGAAAGGACGCCCAACTCTTTCAGTAGCGTTATTCAAGTAGCACAAAAGGAAAATCTATCGTGACCGCGTGCAGTTAGCCGCCCTTCGTAATTTTCGCAGTCTTTCATCTCTCCGGACTGTTACTCTAGTCTTATCACTTTCATCTTCGGTCATACGTTAAATACGGGGCGGCTATACAGAGTTCACGTTCTATTCGATGTCTCGGATGCGCGGAAGTTCATCTACGATCTGATTCATTGATCCCGATTCGGTCGTACCTTCATCATTTTGATCGGACTCGATGTCCGATGATGGCTCGGATCAATCACTGAAAAAAAGAAGATTTTCTTTTACAACTAGATCGAACAATGACAAGACGATTCATTCACAGATGAAACGTCAACGTGTTTAAAATGCATTTGAAATCATTACATATTTTTAGAATGTTGCACGTATTACCTGTCACTGTTTTCGCTGGTGGCTTCCTCGCTGCAGTCCAAGTCAAGTTCCCCTTGAATAGCACTCTGTAAATCGTCGATCCTTTGAAGCGCCAATCTGAGGTCGTCTCTAGCCACCTTTGTCTCAGCCTCCGCGGCTTCCAAAGATTTTTCTATGTCACGCCGAGCACGTACGGCTTCCTGCTCTCGCGATATCGCAGCGCTAGCTTCGTCGCGTGAATCGCGTAAAGAACGTTGCAACCGTCTCGCCGCATCCTGAGCGGTCTGCTCCTTCGTTCTGAGTAAGGCTGATTCCGTTTGTAACTTGTCAACGCTTTCCTTCAATCGTGCTATTTGCGTCTGAAAATAGAAACGAGGGAAATGGTTACCGTCTAGTGGATTCAATTCACTTACTCAATGTTTACAGATTTTCGGAAAACAAATTTAATGTTTGATTGAAGTTTAAGATACGAAACTTGGTATGAAATATAGGTTCATATAGAGTTCCTATTCCAATCAAATAATTCGCAATTAGTGAAAGATGGAATTCCAGCAATACCTCCAAACGTGCTCTCGTAGTCTGTTCCAGTTCGAGCTTACTTTCAAGCTCTTTGGCACGGAACTCCAAGCGTCTTGTCGCAAGACTGTTTGCCGTTGGATCGCCGAGTTGCTCCACTGATTCTAATCTCTGCGTTAGTTCTGCTAATTGGTCCTTCAGTGACGACTTCTCCGCTTCGAGTGAGGCGATTTGCACTTGTGCCTCTTGCAATTGGCTTTGCTCCGCAGAGACTTGTTGCACTGAAGCACGATATTTCTTTAAGACCTGCAAACGGAGAATAAAATCCACTTAAAATCACTTTATCGCTGTATAATTTTTATTAAAAATAATAACTACTATACATATATATGCTAGTTGGCAATTTTACAACAGTTGTTGCATACTTTAACTATATTAAAAGTCGGATTCCACGAAAATTGAAACAGATTGATTGATTATATATTATTGTAAATATATCAACTTACTGCTTTTTGTGAGACATGGAATAAAATAACATACCTCAGCAAGCTCTTCCTCGTTTTCTTCTAACTGAGACAACAATTCTGAACGTTCGCGATTAGCCGCATTGGCTCGTTCCTCCGCCTCGGAACGCTGTCGCATGGCTTCTTCCAAAGATGCCTGCGTTTCGTTTAGCTCCTGTTCCAATGCTTGTTTCGCTTTAATCGCTACTGCTCGAGCGCACTCTGCATCTTCCAATTGATTTTTCAATTGACGCAGCGCAGCTTTACCCGTCGAATCACCTTTGGATCTTTCGAGCATTGTTTGTGCATCTCTCAGTAACGCCTTTGTTCTCTTCAAGTCTCTCTTCAATCTGTTTAATTGCATTTACATAACGAATCCTTAAGTTTTTATTTTTAATTTTTATTACATAAATAAAAAGAATGTTTTTTAAATAAATTACAAAACGAGACAGAAAAGAGAAAAAAGTAAAATATTGATAATCACCTTTGCATGGTCTCAGCTTCTGCCGCACGATCGGCTCGATCTTGTTCTTCTAGAGCTACTAAACGCCGCTCCAATTCGTGCTTTTCCCTTAAAAGAATTGTCCTTTCCTCGTGTTCGTTTTCCAACTGCGACTCGAGTGCTTTAACCTTCTTGTGCGCGTTTCCACGAACGTCCTCCAGCTCTTCGTCACGTTGTTGCATTTCTTTACGCATTTCTTTGCGCTGCTGTTCAATACTCATCTCCAGTCTGAGTTTCGCTTGCTCGAGCAGCTGCACTTGGCCAGCCAGATCATCCAACTCTTCCTCTTGGTCCTTCGCGCGTTTCTCCAGCTCGTGTTTAGCTTTCTTCAGTTGCGCAACTTCCTCTTCCGTTTTACCGCCGAAAGTTAGTTCTTCTAATTCTTGAGTCAATGTACGAAGTCTTTCCTCCTTGAGCTCAATTTCCAATCTTGCGTCCTATTATAATAATATACTCAGATATATACAATATTGTATTCAACTTTCTTAATCTGGGAAAAAACAAGAGGAATAAGAAGAAAAATGTACTCACGCTCAGATTCTGCTCTACTGTGAATTTTTCCGCGATCGCGATCTCTTTTTCCCTCGCTAATCTTTCACGTTGTGCTTTCTCTTGTCTAAGGTCATTCATCAGATTTTGAGTCTCCGAATCAAACCTAAATGTGACATTAACGTGATAAATAAAAAAAAAATGTTTATTTTGTGATTATAATAACAAGTTTTGTATATTGTTAAAATTTACACGCATAACAAATTTAAGTATCATTTCGTATATTCTTAAAAATAAGGAAATACATGTATAAACTTAAAGATAAAAAGATTTCAACAATATTTTGTGCAAGAAGAAATTTATATATATATATATATATATTTGTAACATTCAATAATTCACTGGGATTAACAATTAATTTATATTTGAATGTACCGTATGAATTAATTATATTTAAAATGTATTAGAGAATGGACTGACAGGGAAGAGATTTCGGGAACAAATCCAATCTCACTGTTGTAACGAGATCAGAGCTTTAACCGCCAACGGCGCGTGCTGCATTTAGATTAAACAGGAAGCTATCTTCGCAAACGGTCAATCGTGATTTACAGGCACACCGGACGCGTCGCCGAATGCTGGCAGCGTTGGGTGGCGTCACCGGCCTGGCGAAGTGCCAGAGACACTTGTTGCCGCGAGTGAAATGAGAATAGAGCGAGCTACCATTCGAGATACCGACTCTTGTCGACTATTAGCCGCAGATTAAATGCACCAGCATATCTCAAAGCGTGACAGAGAGCGTCCAATTCGCGCAAAGTCTGTAACTTTGTTAACTTATTATATTACGAGACTCACTTGCGCTGCTTCTTCTCGAGGAGGTTGTTCCTAGCAGTTTGTTCCTCCAACAGCAATCTGATATCGTGCATCTCGCCGTTCAGTTTCTGAACTCGTCGCTTCCACTGTCCGACGACTTGTCGTTGCTCCTCCACTTCTTCGTAAGCATCGGCCAACTGTTTAGCGAAACAAGAAGACATTGATGAAGATGATACTTATCGTGATAATATAAATAACTTGATGTACCTTCTTTTCTAATTGTTTCTTCAATCCGACCAGCTGCTCCAGATCATCCTCGTGCTGTTGCGCCATTTTCCTCTTTGTGAATTCGAGTTCCCGAATAGCGTGCTCGTATCGTTGTCTATAAACACCACCATCCTCGCCTTCCTCACCATCGGAAGCGACCCCGTTCAAATCGGCAGCCCTCGCGTAGAGCAGTTCCATCTCCAATCGTTCGGTGGTCTGTTGAAGACTTTTGTTAGCTTCAGTTACATCTTGCAATTCACGCTCGAGTCGCAATCGTTCCGAAGTCTCAGCATCAATCCTTTCCGCCGCCAACGTCGATGTAGAATGCTCCTCCGCGAAGTCCGCAGTCATCTCGCTCAGCTGGAACAGAAAAACGCATATTGCATGAGGAAACCGAATACGACACGTTGTATGCAAACCACGGATCAACATTACTCCAGCCTCGTGTTGCTACTTTCTTCATTCTGCGGTTTTTTAATTTTAAATATTTCTAAAGTTGAAAGTAAGATGAAAATCGCATACACTTATGGAAATTATCTTACATCACAAAGTTTTTGATTTTTGATAAAAATATGAAACTATCGTTTGTTGCAGCTCTGTACGTTACATTTACCTCCTGCATTCCATCCGAGGTGCGGTCTTCCGAAGCGCGAGACAAGGAGCGCCTCGAAGGACTCTTTGCTACGCTGTTCGATCTACTGTAATACTGATAGCCACGTATCTTGATATTCGTAGCACTCTGACTCCTACCGATTACGCGAGATTTATCTCGCGCGTACGGCAAACTTATCGGTTCGTCGTCTATTTCATCCCGGTGACCAAGGCTTCGCCATTCGTCCATGATGTGATCGGTACGTTTTAAAAACTGAGAGATCTTTGACGAGAGATACGATGAGGCGGTTGACGAATCTAAATGGGACGCGATAGGTCTGAAGGATTGCTTTACCCTCTGCCGTTTGCAGCCTAGGATAAAGTTGAGACTTGCGTCGAAGACAACTGGCGCTTGTTCTTTGACCAGAACATCCCCGATCGCCGGCAAACATGTGATCTCACGAGGATACGTCCTTCGTGGCGGAGTCGAGAAAGACGATTCCAGCTGAGACAATCGGCTCCGCGAGGAAAGAACGGATGGCGATCTGGTCCCAGCGGATAGGGATTTTGAGCGATAAGTAACACTGGAGGAGACGCTGCACGGGGAAGGACTTCGTACTGTGCGATTCGAACTACCAACAATGTGTCCTAGTCTGCTAGATGGTTTCTTCTGATGATTACAATGTGGGGGCAAAGGCGGTCTTTTCGCCAAGCCCGTGGAGTTGGATAAATTTGGCAAGCCATTGCTTATTGAGTCGTTTCTTTCAAACGTTTCGTCAGAGCTGGTAGATGTTAATGCGTTCACATGCTGCGGATTATTGTGAGAAGGAGAAGCAGTACCTCGGTACTTCGTTGGTAGGGAAGGCATCTTGAGAAGTAAGTTGATGCAAGGTTAAAATTAATTCAAGGATATTAATTTGGCATATGATTAATACAATCATCGGAGCGAGAAATGGATTGGTCTAAGCTTCCGAAGTTGATGTTGTCGCGGTTGGCATTTCAATTAGCTTTCTTTCGCTTCATTTGTGCTGTATCTAACGGCCGAGACACCGACGACTCGTTACATTACTACGACAAATTACGTAACGACAAACGACGACGAGGACACCCGTGTCGGCAAGGAGTCGCGATGCAACTGCCTCTTCCTGGGTTGGAACCAGCGGAGGCGTCCGGTGGAGGAGGTGGTCACCTCCGAGTTATTCTAAGGGGAAGGTGACTAGAAGGAGAGAACCGGTGAGAGAGATAAAGACGGAGAGAAACGTGCAAGACGGTGATTCTGGCTATTCGCCAGATTCTCTATAGATTTTGTGAGAAAAATATTGGGAAAGAGAAACATAGAACTAGTAATTCGATAGAAAATCTAGGAACTTGCAGTATCTCTTCTGCATTTACAAAAATAGAATGGATGAAAAGAGAGGGAAAGAAAAGTTTCCGTACCGTAAAATAGGTTAAGGTGATTCCAGTGTGCTAATGCAAGAACAGAAAAAGAATTATCACGCGAAATTTATTACCATTTATTAGTTACTGACTAGTAAATGGTGATTTTGTTCGATTATTCGTTATTGAATGATAAAAAGAGCAAAATGGTGTTTTCTTGAGTAACTGTTCTTCTTATGAAGATGCATTGATTGCCAGTGTTTTTAAGTACTAGCCGCAGATTAAAATGGTAATGTAACGCACAGTCGAGTCACGATAATAGTTGCGCACGCTCGACACGAGTCGTCTGGCATGCTTAACCCAATTGCGCGGCGTGCGTGCCGCGAATGCCTAATCGGGCAGTTGAGCTTAATGCATCCTTCGAGATTGTCTCTATTAGGTTCATCATGCGGTCACCACGCGAAATCGTTGCGGTGGATAACAAAACTAAGAGGCGTAAGCACGAGCCCCGATTCAAGTAACGAACGTTCAAGCCACTCAAGACACCTTAACCGTCTCGCGAGAAAAAAGATATTTCGCAATTAAAAATGAATATCCACGTTGAATAATCACTCAGCGTTAACTCACCTTTGCCTCCAACTTGTCATTGTCATGTTTCAGGTGATTGCGTTCCTGCTCTAAGCGTTCCACTTTTGCCCTGAGAAGCTCGAGCTCTTCCTATTGAAATAAAAAGAAGAGACGTTTAAGATCAATTATATGGAGAACGTACGTATTATATGGAAAATATTTTTCTCTCTTACCGTACGAGCCTTTAGCTGATCTTCGGTCCGATGGACGTTCAACAAGGGCGCGACTTTCACGTACAATCTCCACCAAGGCCATTCTCGCACGGACATTAGCTTCCTCACGTTCCTTTGGATGCATCGCACTGCAAGATCTTGCAGCTGTAAGAGAATTTAATTTACAATTCGATCCGGACTGTCATTATACAGTCTGTCGTAAATTATTACTAAAGAAAGTGCAAACAGGGTGAAGATATATCTACTGCGTTCTATCTTTCTTTCATTAATCGCTAGATTAAGAACTTCGGAGATCTCTATAAACGCGCCGCAAATTCTTTGTAGATTTACAGCCATTAGTAAGAATGAGATTGCAATTTTTAAACGAGACTCGTAATTTTCTGCGTTAACTGAATTTATTCAAAAGAGGGGAAAGTGTTTTGTTCGCGATTCCTTACGCGCGATTAAAAACTTTCTTTCGAAATTTTAAGACGATTGTACAGCGTGTTTTAATTTATAATAAAAAGAACATTAGCAACCCACTTTCAAAGTATTGAGTTTGCGTCGCGCTAAATAGCCTCTGCATCTCGCCTGCAGCAGAATGATGTGACCTGTCAGCTTTTCGTCCCTCTGAGCTTCTAACCGTTCCAGGGTACCAGATCTGAAGAATATCTGCGAACACAACAGTGGATATCTATGAATTTATACTTATCGATTAATATTAACCAACGCCTAGACTAACCGGTATTTTATCGTTAGGATCGCGTTTTAATTAAATGCGTGCTTTGCCTATTTACGTTTCAAACGGATAAGAAAAACCGCACTTTAAATCCGAGTTCAGAGGCGACGGTAAATGTTAAATATGCATGGCATAGTTTTGCATCTCGTATGGTAATGAAGGATGAACACACATAACTTCTGGAGCGTAAAGGCGCGTGGTGTGCCGTGACATCTCGATTGCATTAGAGAGGATACGTTTTACATAATACTATGCAACAAATATAGTGGGTATTTTACAGTTACGTTGACAAAGTGACTTTCAGTTTTATAATATGTCATGCATCGTTATGAGTTGTTGAAACAATTAGTATGTTTCAAAAGATTTCAATCGAAATTTAGGAAGCGACGGTAATTTTCTATATAAGTATGTAAAATTAAAACGTTAATTGAAGAAGGAAAATTTTTAATGATAATTTATGTTACGCTAGATCTTTAGTATTACGTGAAAAGGTCAGTTTTTGCTGAAATATATAAAAATTTAACTAGGTACAGATTTAAAAATAATTTTGTTTTGAATTTATTATTATTATCTAGGACGCTCCAAAATTGAATGCTAGTTTGTCACTTTTCGCAGCATTGCTCATCATGCTTGAAATTTCTTTGTAATTATTCCGATAGTCTAATACAATTATTTTCTATCTAGCTAAATTTTTCAAATACTTTAACAAAATTATTCTTTGTATTTATTTTAACTATCAAATCTTAACTCTTTCCGCGATATAAATCATAAACAATGTTCGATAATGTTCGATAAATGCTACAGCTAACAATCATGTGAGACATAATCATAAGACGGACCTGTCGTCCATTTTCCGAGCATTTGTCATTGATTTGACAACAGTTAATACTGTTATCATCGCAAGACGTCAAACGACCTTCTCGATCAACGATGATATTCTTCTTTTCTGATTCGGTGAGTCTGCGAACGATCGTCGAGTCGAAAATCTTCACGGTGTCGTCTCGGTCGATCCTGTCGAAGTACTGCCGTTCCTTGAAATCATTCGTCTCTTTCTGATTTGGATTCTCCAGAGTTTCCTTCCATTCCACCTCATTCTCGTTGCTTATGTGACCGCTGTCCTCTGAACTATTTCCATCCGATGTGTAGCCGCTGTACTCGTTCGCATTCTTAGATTCGTTCTTCTTCAAGGCAGGTGTTTCGATCACAGGGACGTTCGCGGGTCTTGGCTTGATTAGAGTTTCCCGCGGAGATTCTTTGGAGGCTTCGGCATTCTTGCAATTAAAGAAATTTACCAAGTGCTCGATATCGGTAGCCTTCTTACTGACGCACTGCTTCCTTTTCGTCCCTTGCGCGTCATCGACAACATCGTTTTCAGTTCGAACCGCCTTTGATAAATTGACAATTTTCCCGGAACTCGCAACGTAGATCGTCTTCGCGTCAGAATCCTGATTGCCTTTACTCTGTTTCTCCCAATTACGTCTCAGTTCTTGAATGGAAGTTTCCTTGATTCTTCTCGACTTCTCGGCAGCTTCTTCCGGTTTCTCACACTTCTTGATCCGGTTAGATGTACATTGTTTTACATAATCTCTTTTTTTCGACTCTTCCTCTGCCTTTGTATTATCTGTAAACATATCCATCTTCCTTCTCTTTGAGTCTTCCTCAATTCTCTCCCCGCTCTCGTCGTCAAAATTACAATTCTTTATAATAATACTAGCTTTATTATCGTGCAGGGTCTCTCGATCCTCATAGACGATTTCCGTTCTATAGGGAAGAGCGACATCCACGACATCCAGAGACACGACCGTCCCCTTAGGTTCCAAGTCGTCCTCTAGTTGCGCCATTAATCGCGCGGCTCTCTCTTCCAAGTTACTTGTCGACATCGAAATCCTCGAGGTGCTCAGCTTTGAAGCACGATCAAGGGTCCCGCGACAATTCTCATAGATACGCTCATCTGACGCGGTGTCGAGATCGAGCTCGAAACTAATCATCTGACCAACTGACTCTCCGACGCGATCTACTTGCGATAGATCGGCGAGAGATCGGCCGAGACTGGTAGATCGAGCTGCCGGAAGCGGTATCTTGCTCGGCCTGGCGACCGAGTTTAGCCTCGCGGGTGCACCGTAAGATCTCCTGCATTGATTGTAATCCACTTTTGGCGTTTGAACGCTCCAAAGACTAGTAGATCTGCTCATGAACGTTAGAGTTTTCCGCGATATTTCGGCCTTCTTTCCTTTTTCCACTGATCTCCTTTCCAACGGAATTGGAATCCATCGTGGAGATGATGCGAAATTCGTTTGATTGTCCGCAGACACGGAGTTCAAGCTGATTGAACGATCTAGGCTGCTGCTCTTTCGTTGCAACGTCTCGGGCTTCGCTGGCATCTTTTCGGGTGTATAAGTGAGACCTTTCTTTAGCAATGCTCTGTCTTCTAATATCGTGCACGAGGGAGACGAGCTAACCGACTTGCAAACCTTCTTCTTGTCGTTGTTGCGCGCAGGAGATGGCACAGTTTTTGTCGCATCCGGTCGGGTCTCGCTTGGGGATCGTCTCGCAGGCTTTGAAGGCGAAGCAAGTCGGTGCTTCGAGGAATCCGAATTGTTAGAACCACGACACGCCGAGTTAATTGTGTCGTTAGTCATTTTGATAGATATCTTCGAGATTATTGGTGATTTTCCAGAACGAATCGGCTTGATCGGAGCAATTGTGGGATTCATCATCCGGTTTGATTGGTTTTGCTTTTTAACGGACGAAAGTGACGCTTTTAACACGTTCGGGCTACTCTTGGCCTTAACTAAAGGCGAGCCATTGCAGCTGCTCGCGTATTTTGATACGTTATCGAACATGATGGAAAACCTAAAGTCAGATTTGGTAAGGGAAGGAATAAATCGTTACTTGTAGGGAGAATAACATTTTGATTCTAGTTATCTGTTATAACATTTTTAATTATAATCTATTATTATCATTAATAAACTATTCTATTTTTTGTATTGCAATTTACATAAATCCCTAAGTCAATTTTTTGACGTATTAGAAATTAATGATTGAGGTTAATTAAATTTAAGCAGCATATTTCACGACTTCTTCGTATTATAATTTTTCCATATCATTGCAAATATTTTGAAAAATAAAAAATTCTATTTTACTACTTTTTCTCACTTATAATAGATTTTAGCTTCAATAACATTTTCAACAAAAAAAATCGAAATACACTTTTCTTGATATTTAATATTTTTTAATATTATCAGTGTTTCTAATTTATGAAATATTGATTAAGCGCAATCTTGAATTAATGTTGAATCGATCAGTTTTTATATAACTGTAAAATCAATAATATCTTTTTGTTTAATTTGATTAGATATTACACAAGAGCTAATGAGACGAAAACGAATAACAATAAACACAACATTCGCCTGTTTCTGTGAATAACTATTTTATACTTCGAATTAATTATTTTAATATTGCTTATAAACCGATCTTTTATTTATGAACACAAAGACACTTTTTGTCTGTAAATAAATATTGTATTATTTTCACCTCTATATGTTTATAACACTGTTTTAAATCGTGTTCTTTGCAATCTCTTCAGTCGATATGAAGCAATTCATTATTTCGCGCGCAAACTTTATATTTGAATAAACGTGCATTCGTACTTGTACGAACGATTTGTGATTGGATACTTGTAGATTTATCGGAAGACTGGATTTTTAATTCTAAAGTAGCGTAAGATCTGTAAGACGGACGACATATTTAATCACACGAACGAGAGAATATTTAAAGTTTAATGGCTTGTCAATGCCAGATCGTTTGCTGCACTTATCGCCAACTCTAAATCACACCCCCGATCACTGATACGAACGAGATCACGATAATTCCTCGCACTTGCAAACGTCGCGGGATGAATGATTGCTGAAGGAGAGCTTTTTCTCTCTTCTACCGCGCATAGAACGAGCCGCGTAAAAGTGTATACGCACCCGACTGCGAGAGCAGAAGTGAGGAAGCGAAAGAGAGAACGGCAGACGATTCAAGAGGGAGGGATGGCGGAGTGAGGGAAATAAAGAGGAGAGGTTCGAGAGACCGGCAGGGGGAAAGGAGCAGATTATCTTGAAGCCGGTTGAACGCATCGGCCTGCAATTCTCAACTAGCAGGAAGATCCAGCCGGTTAATGCACGGATTTGCCAGCTTATCATTTTCATTGAAGGGATACACCGCTTTTTTTTTTTTTAGCTTTGAGAAGTAGGAGACATACCGGAAGAATGTAACAGCAAAAGATCCTCTTAATGTTTTATTATATCGAGAGGTTTTCGAGACAAGTGGTATCAGCTAGATTACGGCGGAAGAAATTTCGAAATGCACTATGTACTTCTGAAGAAAAAGGATGACGAAATAAATATATCGGACGTTGGGGAAATGTGAAATTTTACTGAAAGTAGTGTGACGAGATTTTTTATAATATAATTAAAAATCTTTTATTATTTTTACATTATTTTTATAATTATATTATTATTTTTTATTTAATTTCTTATTACTTAATTTTTTTCATAAAGAAATTCTATTTTTATTATATCGAAAGATTATTTTAATTTGTAGTTTGAAATTTGCCAGAAGTTTTGCTAAAATTTAATTTTCTTTATCTCATACATCACTAGATTGCATGGTTTGTGGTAAAATAAATAGATCACCAAGAAATGTTAATAAGTGCAGAAACTACACGTTAAATGTGGTGCAACTTGGTTAATTAAACGCGTAACACGAATATTGTGTAAAGTATATTTGGCAATTCTGAGAAGACCGTGTCTTCTCCCCATTAATTACATGATGCGTTCGTCTCGAGATAAAACACCCGTTAAACGAATGTCTGTGCTACAGTTGAGAGAAACGAAACGTTGAGATCTTTCGACATTAAGCGCATTGAAGCTTTAAAATAATTCATGGTTTGCACTGCATTCTTCATTATAATTTTGAGTGAGACGATATTTCTTGTAAGATAAAACAACCGTTACACGAATAAGCCAATCAGTGAATCATGAAAATGGCGGGCGTACTAAGAACTTTTTAATTTAGATATTCTGCTAAGAGAAGCTTATTATATGCGTATGAGAAATAAATTACATCGACTGTGTCTCTCTTTCATCTTTCAATTTGAAACATGGTCGCTTTGTATGCAGATAAAAAGCCTATTCAGAATCAGGTCTGCTGATTAGCAATATAGACGACTAAAAGTAGTGATGATTCGATTGTAGCCGCTGACCAGATGTGAGAGTGAAATTAGTCAACATTAGTTCAGAGTTACATTAACTCAAAAAGAAAATGATTTATATCAAGTAACATTTATTATTTGCATTTTTTTACATAATAATAGAGTGAGTAACAAAAATATTCATATAAATAGAGGAGATAGTTTTAAAAAAATCTTACTTTTAAAAAGTAAACATTAATTAGCAATTTATTAACAAATAATAAGATAGATTGTACATTTCTTAATATCGTTTTGCCAAAGAGAAAATATGAAATTATTAAAATATATCTATTATCTTAAAAAAGAAAGCGAAAGTGAAAAATTATATTATTGGACACATAGAACGTATAGTCAAGAAATTTAGCTTTTAATTGTAAAAAACACGCGATACTCATTGTAGAAAGTGTTGTCAAGTAATATTTATTTTTTTTTACAAATATAAAGCTTTTTCATAAAAATTTCTGTATAAATATTTTTTGCACTCACTGTAACTATATTGTTCTTGGGAACAATTGCATCGGAATATTTTTCAAAGAAATATTTATTGTATAATCTTTATTTGTGCAAATTAATTAAAAATTAGAAAATCCGTGAAATATTACCAAGTCATAAATATTGGATCAAAACGCCCACTTTTCAAACAGTTATACGTTTGAATAAAGCACAGGAGCCAAAACCACAAAGTAAAGATCATCGATCTTCACGCAGGTCAATTCGACTACTTTTCTGTAATGATCGTATTACCGGCGTCTCCATCATTCGGCAATGAGAAACTTGAACGACTCGGTGCTTTACTTCCAAGCCGATGACGTTTACCGTTACTAAAGCTAACAGGTACCGGTGGCTATAGACTTTCCCACTCTCTTTCTCTCGCAGGTTAATTAAGAAATCGACGACTTTCTCTCTTTCTCTCTCTCTCTCTCTCTCTCTCTCTCTCTTTCTCTCTTTCTCTTCTTCCCTCGGCCGCAGACTTTGCTTATGAGACACAAAACTAACAATTGACCTTCGTAAATTTTTACTAGGGTTATAATGAACCGTTTTGTATTCAGCGAATTAAAAGAAATTCCTCTAAAGTACCGTTTCTTTAAGAAATAATTACAAGTATAAAATTTGCAATTAATTTTGAGTAGATTTAATAAGTAGCTTTATTATATTATATTCCGGTACCAAAAAAGTTCAGTGACCCGAATCAAACGAATGGTGCGTCAATAAATGCGAATGCCAAAGAGATTTATTCATGCCACATATTTTACATTCTCATAATTGGAAATGCAGAATGTATGAGCGATCGCGATACGCTGTCGGCACCGAGTACTTCTTCCGAGTACAAAAAAATGGATTATTTATTCCGAGCAAACATTTTTGCCGGCCACCCTTTACGATCGAAATTATGCACTCGGAAACACATATATGTACACTCCGCGAACAATTCCCAGATCCCTCGCTTCGTTCGCTATGCGTAATGTCAAGGCCGAAGGATGATCGTCGGTCCGACGACGCAACGTCTCAGATCCCGACCGAGATCAACCGCGAACTGAGGAGCGCAAGAGTGGTTGCAACAGTCGTCGCATTGTCGGAAAGCTCGTTCCGCATCAGGTGCGCGTCCCTCCATTGCGTCCCCACCATGCAGGTGATATGTCACCAATACATGCATAAATCTCCCTCATTCGTACATGTATCTTCTGGTCCCCCGCTGATCCACCAATAACAACCGGCGTGCATTTGTATCTCGAGATACCGTGTGCATAAATCTCGGACGCTGATCCACCAATAACAACCGGCGTGCATTTGTATCTCGAGATATCGTGTGCATAAATCTCGGGATTATTGTGTCGGAAAAAGAGCGACTCGATTAATCAAAATCGTACGATATTACGCGAGTAACGAACGATAATAACCACTCTAAATGTATTCCGATTACGTGTCTTCGACATTCCGACTTTCGACTCCGCGTGTTGCTTTATTGTTATTATAATTCTCGCGCGGAACAGTTATAGACTCACGCTCAAATTTGAATATGCATGAGAGATACGGTGTGTCGAGAAAATTTCACAGATTCGAAAGTGCAAGGGAAAGGGATTGGAGATTTGGTGTATCGTGACAGGTGGATCTTGAATGGAGCGTCGGAACCACTGCCAAATGGACCGGTCCGGACCGGTGTAAGCCTCTCTCTCTCTCTCTTGTTTTCTTATCTACCCGAATAAGGCACTCGGCGATTCCCATTTCGCCCGTCCGCTTTTTGCCTCTCGGTCTCCGTTCCATCTCGACGAAACTATACGGGCGAAATGTCGGCATGCTAGCATTCGCGAATAGAAATTCAGGTAAAATAATAATTCACGGAAGAGAGCACGTACAGAGACCGCATATGATGCATACGCGACGATTTACGGTTTATACGCGAGAAATCCCTAAGAAGCTCTTCTAGCTTGGCTTCTTGCGAATTTTTCGAACGTATTGCGGAAACGAGGACGCGGGGTCGTTCGCCTCGGACACGTAGAAAAGATCCCTGCATCACCGTCGTCTGTCTATCCGATCGATAGATCTTCGCACGGGGATGGCCGCGCGCTGCCGCGAAGAAATTCGAAGCAGACGCGCGGCGCGTGTTGGAAAGCGGCCCGCGAGAATGTCCGCTGGCCTACTGACAAACGGGAGAAAGGAGAGACGAGACAACGAGAGAAGGGAGCCACATAAGAAGAGAAAAGAGCTCTGGCCGCGTTACGAAATCACGAACTTCTTCCCGAGAGCCACCAGACGTTTCCACGTATATACTTTTGTTTAATGGAACGGACCGCGGCAGTCTACACTCGATTATCCATTTCGTCGTAAAGTTTTATCGCACCTCGCCGGTGGGCACCGCGTCGTCGCTTTTATCAGTTCCATACGCGTAACGTCTCGGTTCCTTATGCTCGTTCGTATAAGAGTGAAGTAAGGACAGCTTAAATTGCACGACACGATCGATTTCGCCCGAAGCATAGAGAGTAAAAAAGTAGAAAGTAAAAAAGAACTCGTTTTTGCATTATGCTCGTCGTACGTCTGATTTCGTCGCGATGTGATTTTCTTAATCAGTAATTATCTTTAGAAAGTAGAAAAGTATATTTGTTTTTATTTGGGAAAACTTTTATAAAAACACTGTCCGGGAAATGTGCCCCGCGCATTTCAAATTTATCCAGTATAATTTCTCAAACCTATTGACCTAATAATTCTGTCATAAGTATAAACATAAATATACATGTATCATATTTCATGCCAATCTCATCCGTATTGCTATCGTGTCATTAGGAAAGTAGACGATAATTAGAAAATTATATGTCGTATAAAAATATTTATCCTCACACGCGCACAGAAAGTGAAAAAGATCAACTCGCTGCGGGATGTATTTCCGACCAATGCTTGATTTAATCATAATGTAACGTCCTTAACGAGTAATTAGTTCTCTTATAGAAAGTAGAGAATGAGATCTAGATCCGTTTTGTAAAAACGCGGTCCGTTCCGCGCGTTTATAAACACGAGTTTTATCAAAAGGACATCGAGCCATTTACTATGCGCGATAAGTCAGGCCAATTAACGGTTGGATGCCGGTGCTCCGTTGTCTTACAGCCCGCGCTTCTTCTCAGAGGCCGAAAGAAAAGCACGAGGAAGTTACGTCTAGCTTGTCGCAATTAACCGCGGGGTGGATAGAAATAAGGAATTTGACCCCTGCATAGCCAAGGGCTCGCGTAGACGATGCCGAGGCTGAGCGATGCTGAAGAACGCGGTATGCGGCGTTTCCGCTTTTCGACAAAGGTAAAATAACGTCGTGTGAGAAACTTGATGGGACGATGCGCCCGTCGCGTGATATACACCCGCTCGACATTTAGTCCTTCACACTGGCAGTTTTTTCAATATCCTTACATTTTTTTATATTTGAATTTTAAATTAACCAAACTGACCCCGAGAAGCAAAATGGCTTCCTAGAGAACAAGAGTGGTAGCATTTTTACCCTTTTTTTTTTTAAGATTAAAGCTCAATTTTTAGTCTCTTCGAGTGAGATTTTACTCCACGAGATTTGTACTAAAGTAGAATAGTAAATATAAAGATGATATTATCAGGAAGAAAATTACGAATTTCTCGTAACATAAATTTTCTGAAAAAATAAAAAAGCATAAAATGGGTAAAAAAAGGGATATTAGTGATTGACATTAGATAAAGATTGTTCAAAATTTTAAACGCAAATGACAGCATTTGTCAAACTACTGACAAGTCCATGCACCTGCAGTTGAGAGCCAGGACTTCTCCATATTACGAATAGAGGCAGTGTTTACGAGTTATTGTGCATTTTGTTGTAGGTATAGCAGTTGTGTATGACATCGCATAGAATTAATTTCACCAACTTAATCGTTAAATGTAAGTTGAATTTCATTTGTAGTTCACCAATATAAATTTTATATCCGAAACTGATTCATCAGTCATTTCTCGCCATTGATTGATGAATCAGTTTTGGATATAAAATTTTGACTTCTTTTTTACTCTAATTTGAAGATTCGTTTGTTATATTATTATATTAGTTATTAAAAATGTTTAACCATGTTTTTTTCCATTAAATTTTCGTTATTTATTTTTTCTTCTATGTGCTTTTTTAACTCTGAATTACAAATTTAACGTATAATTTTTTACCAATTAATATGGCTGAAGAAGACTGAGTTAAGTCGAAACGTTCCAAATATTGAATATATATTAATAAACTTAAGTATCGTTTGATCATAATTTCTATTCATTTTTTACTTTTCTTCTTAATTGTTTATTACAGAATCCAGCAGGTAATTTATACTTAAAAATATTTCTGTTTTTGATATCAACTCTTCAATTTACAAAAAACAAGAAACTGTAATGACATTTAAAAATATAAAAATCTTGGCTGTTTTTATTTGATAAAAACAATACGAATAAAAGAGTGTTTTTTATTGGAGTAATGTTCCATGTGTATTATACTTAATTTTTGCCGTCCAAGAAAATCAAATCTCGAAAAAACCCAAACTATCCGATTTTACCTTAATGAATTTAACGTATCACATGGTTATTATTAGAATGGAGTTTATGTTCGGAAAGATTCTTCAAAATGTACAGGTAATCGTACATATGTAATAATATTGGGTGACATGTCTGATTCAGTTTGTTACTCCTCGGTATTATCGTGGGTGGTAACGGCAGGATAGATTCCGCGATCTAGATCTGGCTCGTTGCCGGGATTGTCGTGCGAACCTGACCTAGACGCGTAGACTTGTTAGATAACTAATCGCGTTTCTCCATCGCTGTACATCACGATTAGTAGTCTACCGTCATTCAAGTCTCCAACTTAGCACTGGTAAGTGCGAATTGATTGTCGGTTGAAATGCACTCTGGGAGCAACTTGAGATTTGTATGCACGTCTGAGAAAAATAGTCTGACTGGATTAAATAGTATTTCTGGTAGAAAATGAACGAATTAAAATTTTCTGGTTAAAAATCTACTAGAATTCTAGTTGAGATAACTTTTAAAATTGACACAGTTATTCTGGTAAAAATAAGAATTCTATAAATCAACCAGAACTCCGGTTATATCAACTAGAATTCGAATAAATTTAATCAGACATTCTGATTCGTCCATTTTCAACCAGAAATTAATTTGTTTTAGTGTATCTCTTTCCCCGTAATTCGCAATAGATGAACTGTAGTATAAAAATATAATAAGTCTTTGTTTTATATTATAATAGCAAAAGGATAGAAAAATTCTATCTTTTAAAAAATTTTCTTAATATATATATATATATATATATAATTATTTTAAAATAATTCCATTTTAAATATTACACGCACGCGGATTAATTTGTGGATTTATTTAGATCAACCGGTTTTACTCATAATATCTAACACGTGTTCTACCATATATTTTAATAGGCTAACCTGCTCGTTAAATTAGTCTTCGCTAATTTAGATCACGTTGTAATACGATCGTTATACGGCGTGCACGCGCATAATAACGATCATTAATTGTACGGTACTTGCTCGGAAGGATCAATATTCTAATGAAGTTAAGGCACGCTCGCGTCGTTTCCACTTGGCGCCTTGCAGAATTACTTAGCATGCCGATTGCTCGAGATGCGAGACACGCGGTAAATCGAAAGCAGGCGTACTCAGTAACAACGGTCGCACTTCCGCTGTGGAAGCGCATCAGGCATTGAATACTTTGGTAACTATGGCATACGTTTAAGTTTAAACGGAGACACGACATTGACTTGAATAACGCTAGGTCCGAAAATATGTTAACGTCCGTCGCATAAATTCATAGTTTATCTTTCCGAAAAATTCAACAAGAGATATATGTTTGGAGATATTAATTTTTTATAATTTTTCAAAGAGAGAGAAAAGGTGTATAGAGATGAACGTAGGGACGCGGATAAAAGTAAAAAAAAAAATGTCCGAGGACGCGTTTAGAAACGGAAAACGTAGTTCATCGTGATTGTAAGGCTGCCATGACCGATGGCGGGAAATTACAGCTCCGACTAGAAGGGAAAATAAGATGTATGTACGAACCAGATATACCGGAAAGAGCTGCGGCTTAATGCAACGTCGTTGCGTATACAGCGTATTAATTCGCGGACTCGCGTAGTATAGAGACCACCGAGAGCTTCTTCGCCTTGCGTGAAGAGGAATCAGCTGCTACGCGATGCAGTATAGAGAGACGGAAGCGAAGCTATATCGTTTCCTCAGGCGGGATATGTAACTCCGGGAAAGACATGGAAAAACCTTGTTCTCCCGGTCATTCCGGTTTTTTTTTACTCGCATGACGATAATGCCGCAAGCAGACCAGACGATCGCTGCGGCAATGACGGGAAATGAAGGCGACCATGGCGTCGTCGGCAAGAAAAGACGACACGTAGACACCCTCCTAAGATGACGGAAGATTTATTTGACGGTCGCGTAATTTGCACTTCATAATTATAACGTTCCAGGAAATGTCACCTCCGCGCAAACGTCGTTATGTCACGGATACAATAACGTGTGTGATTTAATCCTCATATCGTTATTTTAAATACTAACAACTTCCGTACCTTCGTGCGAAGTTTCCATTGAGTGGGATTTTATTTTCATCAATTAGGACGTTTCTTTCGAGAAGCTTTCGTAAAATCTCATAATTACGCGGAGGGTTTAATTTTAAAGCTGCGTGTCTTGTGCAGGTGTATACCTAGGTGGGAAGAAATGAAAGGCCGCGAACGAGAGAGATGTAAGGAGGCTAATATCTTCGCGGTGCAAAACTGTAAATGGATCGGCGGACATGGCGAACCAGTAAGGACCAGTACAGCAATTTGTATGTGGGCCACGAGAAAGCGCGCTTTTTCCCTCTCTTGGGATATATTCGCGGTTGAGCGATCGTACTGGACCCCTTTTTTTTTTTTTTTTTTTGCAATAAAAGCGAAAACTTATTTTCGTTAATTAAAAAAACCCCAATAAAAGTGATGCGGAACTTCATAAATCCTGATAGTGAAATTCTGGGTTACAGTGATCTTTTGCTAAAAAAATATTCGCGTCGTAAAAGAGGCCATGTGTATTGTAAATCGCCTCACTAGACATCGGATATTATAGATCAGGCTTTAGCGACGGCTCGCCTATGCACAACTTGGCATGACGTCGATAGTTTGCAGCTGTTTCGATTAAGCTTCTACAGCATCAGGAAGCACCGGTAAACGCGTACGCATCCATATGAAATGACGCGATGACTTTTCATTTGGATTACAAAACGCAGGCTGTGAGAGAAAAATAGTAGCGCGTAAGACCTTTATTATGAAAGATGAAGATGATTTCAGCGTCGTCAACATTTAATTCGCATTTCTTTCGATGTGCAACGTAACCGTGATTTCACGCAAAGATGCCTAATGTATCTTCAAGTAGGCTTTCAAGTAAACTTATTTCTGCCATTAATGTCTAAACATTGATGTAGCCTCTGAGTTTTTTTTTTTTTTTTTTAGATAAATGTGCTCGTGATCTTTCTCTCTTTCTCAATAAATTTCTGGAATACTTTGTATCGTCACTATCTCGTTCAAATTCCAGAATACTAGGTTTAGACGTTAATTTCGATTTTTTTTATAAAATTCACTTCTAGATAGAGTCTACTTTATATTATAATTATCACATAGATAGGGAGAGAGAGAGAGAGAGAGAGAGAGAGAAAAGAATTTATGATATTTAGTACTTTATACTACAATATATATAAATCTTAAAAGTTGTATATTTTTAATATCTAAAAATAAAAAAACGATTCACTAATTTATTAACTCAAGTAATTTTCAAGTAATACACGATTATATAATCTGTCTGAATAATTTGTTCGACATTGAGCTTTAATCATATTTCTTGAATTTACTAAATATTTTAATAAATTACGAGGGACCGGTGAAAAATATTTCGTACTTCCTGTATCTTTAGGACAGACGGGGTGGATTTTGTGTAATGGCAGCGGAGATAAAACGAAGCATCAAGCAAGGCCAAGGTAAAGGTAAAAGGTAAAGGAGTGGTACGGGGAATGCGGGACTGGAAGAGAAACCCATGCGCGGCGAGCCACGCAAAAGTCAACGAACCTAAATCAGCGTATACGCGATAATGCACATAATACACGGACTATTTCCTCCGTAAACTTCGATAAGCGTAATCCCACGTTACATTCTTAATCGCAAAGACATATCTTTGTACGATGTGGACATTGTTAGTGCCATTAGGTGTTTAATCATGACGTTTTCGAAATGCTTGTATTTAGAAATCTAATACTGACCAACTTATGTGTTTGAGCATATCCAGATACATTTATTTAAGTAAAATGCGATAAAAAAAATCAAGAGTGACTTTCCATAGACGATATATAATTTAGAAATTATTCTTCGAGCTTCTCTCTTATGCGTCGTTAATTTTCATACAAATGGTATTCCAGTTTGAATCTCGCTCTGAAGTGAAAATTTGATTTATATTCCCTTGTTAAAAATCTCGGAAACTGAAAAGGAATATTAAGATCCAATAAGATGCTATAAGCATCAAAAATTGTTAGATTGCTTGTCAATTTAACTAAGTGATATTACTACGGTAGTTGTTTAGAGTTGCGTTGTAAGTCTGAAGAATTTTCGGCACGCGATTGAGAGGACTACATATGTATACGTGGTAAATAAAATTCACACATTACATCAGCAACCAAAATCCTGCTTGACCGTCATTTGGCCGATTACACATCATATTTACTTGTTCTTGAAAAAGAATGATCCTATATTTATGTAACGTATGCATGGACATCGTATAGAGAGCCTCGCTAGGTTTATACCGTGTATGGGTTTATCACAGACAGAGGCAAACGACCGCCGCATAACTCGCAGCGCCCACCAAGTCACCCGCGAATAAACGGAGTTAACGGTTGATCGTCTCGTATACAAGATACATACAGAATCAGTTTTAGGTTTTGTGCCCGCTTTGCGCGATGGCCGCGTCACACATCGTGTACTTTACCTTCTTAAAATAATATCGCAAATCACTGTTGTGACACTGCGTTCCCCCATTAAATAACATTCATGCGCTAATAATGATGTAGCATAAAACGCACACGAGACCGTGTATTTTTAAAAAGTTCCAACACAATACTGAAGACTGCGACATGATGATGACTTGTTGATTTTCTCACAGAAAACGAACTTTAAATTCATCCGACGTATTTCTACAGTAAAACGTTTTGCACGACGATCTCATTCTAGAATAAGCAAATGCTGTTTCCTATAGGTGATAGTTTTTTTTTTTTTTTCTATCACAACGCCTGTTCATGAATAACGCATCAGTACTGGAGGCGAGAGAAACAAACGTAATCTCGCGGAATCGGAAAGTCGTGAGTTTCCGTCGAAATGACGAATTTAAGGCACTGACACGAATGGGAAAAGAAATCTCGGCCGACATTGTTCTCTCGAGAGGGAAGTGGTGCATTCGGATCGCATGCCAACTGCATTTGCCAATACGTCGCTTAATCCATGCGTAAAATTTGCATAAAGGCTGCCTTTCGGCATGACGAGTCCGTCGCGCCGCAAGCTACGAGTATTGCAAAGTGAAAGCCGCGAAGCTTCGCCGCGGCGAAGTTGGTTTTGCATGTCACGTACAGCTGGTGAAATGCATAAACAGACAGATCGCTTCGTCTGCGATCCTTTTCTGTAAATATAAAGTCAACAAGTGTGACCAAAGGCTGTTACCTCTATTGCTCCGATAATCAATATTTACTTTCCATGAAACTTCCACGCGTAAGAGAAATTTATAATGACGAAAGGGGAAGACGATTGGTTTTTGAATTATAATACTCGATAAAGTCTCATAGTTTCGGGAAATACAATCACGGAACGTTTCAGTGGAGTTTTGTAACGCTTGTTACGTTACGACAATGTTTCCTCTAACGTAAAAGACATCATTAACTAAAAACTATTTTCTTTGCTGTTATTAATGAGATTTCTTCTTTCCTGCATAACGTTCCCGATATATGCTTGCGATTTGAGTACAGAAAAATTATATTAATTATGGTAAATGTGTGCGAGGAAGTACTTCAAGTTGCGGCACTTATAAGGCCGGAATCAGACTACGCATTGAAAATTGAGATTGAAGATTGAAAGATTGAATTTTGGCTAATCAAAATAATAGGAGCTAAAATTTCTTTATCCTCATTGGTCAAATTTCAATTTTCAATCTTCAATCTCAATTTGCAATGCGCAGTCTGATTCCGGCCTAACACAGAATCTGACGAAGCGTAATCAATCTCACGAAAGCATCTTGGCGTATCTTCACTTGGAAACTCTCAAAAGAATTAATAAACGCTTGCAATCTCGTTAAACTCCACTTCGAATTTGTTTTCCTTTTTCCTGATTTTACTCGTGTAAAATCTTCTCTTGATGTTACGTTCAGTTTGACTGATATTTTGTTATCAGTCAATCTCCTGATTCGATTATTATGCAAGTATCAGAACATAAATTAAGCCTGTTTTCACAATGGTTACTTAAAGATCAAAGGTTATTAAGAAATTTATCAATGAAATTCATTCACGAATTTTTTTATTTTTATTTTTAGGTAATCATATATTATGAAAATGAGCCTTAAAATCAGAATCGAAACGGAAAGTAACTTCTTGTTCAAAAATATAAAACTCGCGATTGACATTATTTTTTTTTTTTTTTCTTATAGAAACGTGATATTTTAAAAGGATATTCTCTCTTAAATATATTCTTCAACAATTCTGAACGTTTAGTTATGCTCCGAAGAACGGATGTTAAAATGGGCTGCCGTGAACGGCGATGCTCGATCGTCTTCGTGACGAGAACAATTATCGGCTCGCGGAAGCGTCGGGGCCGCGATGATTTGCACAACGCCCGTAGACGGCCGTCATTTTCCCTTCTGAATTCCATTAACGACTTCTTGGCCGGTCAGCGAAAGTGCGTTGACACACGTACGTCTCGAGCTGCGAGACGAAAGCGCTTTTCTGCGCGTGTCGCACCGTAAAACGACCGTCGCTTCTTCATCTCAGTGAGAAAAATCGACGACTATTTGCGCTTGTAAAAGTGCATCGCAAAAAATTTATAAGCTTCTCGGGTCGTAAAACTATTAGAAAGCGGGTATTATACTCCCGCGGTGTCGGAAAAAGAGCTGTATGCGCGCGGCATATGAGATGTCACGATTTTGTGAATAATAAAGACGATAAGATTACGAGCTACAAACACATCATGGCTTTCTAACAGTCCCTGAGTGTTGTGTATAGCTCGTTAACGTGCCACTCCTCACCATCATCCGACATAAGAGCGTTTGATAAATTATTTATTAGTCTCCTTCCGACCTTATTTTACCGTAATCCTTTCATATTAAATAACTTTAATCGCAACTTTCGTCATACTTTTAATTTTTCCTCAGAGGTTTCGTGTACTCGGCACACTCGGCACGAAATAACATTTCACACTTGATAAATTTCCTAACAAACTTTCTCGAAATAGATATTATTTGATGCAGATTCTGTAGATGATTAATGACAACGTTTTCGCTGTTTTGGATAGCGCGTCTGCTTTCTACGTTTGCACTGAAAGTTAAAGTTGGACTTGTACTCGAAGGTATTATTTACTCACCTGACTTTGACCGACTCGATAGGACGCGGGGTCGACGTCAACGGTGAGCAGCATGTCTTCCACGGCGCGGCGTTCATCGGTCACGGGACTTCCGGGCCGTGCGTTCACGTCGTTTGACAATAGTCCGAATCGACGTCTAAATTCACCTAAGGCCATATGCTTCGGAAATCCAACCTTGTGTAAGCGGATAGCGTCGATTATCTGGCTCCCGCGAATCTATACGAGCACGCATTGAAATATGTGCGTCAGAGTTGTGTATATCTAATATTAGATCTTACTACTAGATCTTTTTATAAACAAAATTAAATGCTGCCAATGAAATTGATTAATTGATTTATAAAAAGCGATATTTAGAAAGTACATATATATGATAAGAGAAAACTGATATCTTTTATTGTGTGTGTTCTGTAAAATTTTATTCTTTTTTTTTATTCTTTCTTTAGAGAGTTTAACATAACTTTACCTGTGATCGCAGAAGAGGCACATTAATGACGCTGTCCTCGCTCTGATTCGATTTCACGGAGAGAAGACTCTTATTGTCGGTACAACCGGCGTTGTGTTGAGGCAGAAGGCAGTGTATAAATTTCACGCGTGTTCTCCGCAGTGTTTCTACGAGACCATCCTGAAGACAATTAACGCTTGTACTTTTCCGCTTAACATGTCAAAGGCGAACGTATAAATAAAGCGAGATAAATAAAGAATCGCCGTATTGTTCTTACTAGATAACGAGCGAGAAATAGAAAAATGAACAGCAGCACAAGGTAGCATCCGAACGTCGTAATGCAGGTTTCACCGAACATTTTCAGCGCGGCTGAAATATATCTCGCGTCTCGCTTAGGGCGAAGGTCAATACGCGTTAAGTTAGCTTGCACGACGCCTGTGCGGCCTTGTGATAATGTTTTATAGAACACGCGATAATAGTCTGATCTTTGACACCGCGTCGACCAATCGCGAATAGCGGCAGAGGAATCGGTCGATGCCGCGAACATTTCAAAAGTGAAATCGAAAGTTCGTTAATAAAGGAGCGAAAGATCGAGACGTTATTAATTTAAATCGCCATCGGAAAGGAATTGATACTCACTACGGTGAATTTTACTTGTAGACAAATATTCTTTCTTTTTACGGCCGTGAATGTTCTTCGTATGCTCGAGGCTCGCCTCAACGATTGCGTGCCCTCAAGTCCTGGCATGGAGCTGCATAGAGCACCGGAAACTCCAGCACCCCGAGCACTTACGAACAACATGCTCACGTGTTCTCTAAAATTTTAATAGCATACAAATATAATGATAGAATTTATTTAACTGATTTAACTTATTAGAAGACTTGGACAAACGAGTCTTTATAACGTTACCTTGTACTTTCTTGAAGTATCGTAATGGCACTCTTGGCGACGGGATTCTCGCGTGTAGCTTTAAGCCAACCGGTGGCAGTATAAAGCACAGGATTTGTTCCCAACAGGTGTTGTAAAACGAACTGATTGTTACCAGGCGCTTTTCGCAGAAGCATTTGGTGATCTATAATTACGACATATCTCATGTACATACATTATTATTTTCGTACGTAAGGTTAGCATAAATATCGCGATATCGAGAAATTTTATTAATTTTACCTCGATCTCCATAATGAGAAAATAAACGATCCAGAAAAGTTTCGTCGCTGCCTCCGGGACATACAGTCTCCTCATCCAGCAGCCAGAGTAATCCTTTTCGTTCCATTTGTCTGCCGCCGCTAAGATCGCTTTGACTAGTTCGCAACATTGTCGCGCTTTGCGAGCTCCCGCGATCCAGGAGGGAAACCAAACCTTGAGGCGACCCAATGCCTTCCTCATCATATTCGTCTTCGTAATCTACGTCGATACCTTCCTGGACGTATCTGAATTTTTACAAGTTGAATATAATATTTAATGTATTCATTTAATGTTATATTCATAATATTTATTTAATAACCATATAAATAATATAAGTTACCTCTACTTCTAATATTTTTAATTAACCTTTTAACTTTCACAAAGAGAAGCAAGTAACTAGGGTAAACATTTTTTAAGCCGAAACACCAAACATTAAGAAACATAACAATATAGTAAAAAAATGTATATGTCTTCATTAGTGAAGAAGTTATAAATATTGAAAAAAAAACCAGAAATGTCCACATTAGTATCAAAAAAGACTACAAATTTGAGACCGTTGCTTCTCCGCTTAAAACTTCGTATTAAAAGTATTAAAACTGCTTGGAACCGATGAAATCCGATAAAAATTTAATGGAAATGAATCAGTCTAATCGGAACAAAAAATCTAACAATTGAAAACAAATAGGAATTAATAGGAAATTTCTATCAGACACTACTTTTAATAATAATTGATATTTACTCAAGAATCTATCGGTAAAACACACGCTTGATTCGGTACTATTCAATTGGAATAAATGGGATATTTATCCTTTATATATAAGTTAAATCGGATTTAGTTTGCTTTCTGACGATAGTCGATTAATCGAAAAAACTTTTTAGTCGAGTTTAATTCAATCTATGTTCCTACAATACATATTCAATATTTGTAGATTGAATCTCGTTTTGATCGCGATCAAGCCTTATTGAATGTATATCGCTGAAAAATCCATTCGACTTATTTGATTTTGTCTACGAATATACTATTGATATCCATTAATTTCCATTAAGTGCTTATTCCGATTTAGAAAAGTCAATGGGAAATCCACTTTTCAATCGGAGATTGCTGTTGCACATTTAGGATTCGAAACCCGTAGGAAATTTTTCAATCAATTTCAATGAAAATCTTTTTAAACATGGCATATTTCGTACCTATCTTTTGGAGCTACCAACGTAGTATGATGAAACAGTAATTGCAGACGTTCCTGCAGATAATTGTGGCAAAGATCTTCGAAAGTTGCACCAGTTTGTCGACCGCACGAAGCAGGATTTTGAAAACCTGGCGAATCACACAGCAGCAGAGATGATACCGTATGTACAGCGGATGATATGGATCTAAAAAATGACAAGAAAATTATTAATAGGATACTGACCAAGAATATAAATGTTAACAAAGTGCTTAATGACTTTGTAGAATTCGATTTTTACGATTTACATTGTTGATGCTACTCAAACTTTCAAGAAGATCTCTTAAAACTCATCAATCTTAATTTTTTAAAATTGTGATATATGAAATATAATAAATGAGAAAAGAAATATTTTATGGCATTCGAAAATTATGGCATTCGAGACGAGCAAAAAATGTATTTAACAAATTCATTACTTGTTGATAAGAGCTGCGACGCAGTGGAAAACTTCGGAATAGAGTCCGACTAGAAGTCCTTCCAAAGCATCAAGTCCCGTGACATCCTTGCCCTGTTCCGTTGGGCTGGGTGTCCTCAGAGCTGGTCTCGGGGTGCTCGGTGTTCCGGCACCTCCTCCATTATTCGAGAACACTACTCGACTCAGTTCCTCCACTGTAGCACCGAGTAGATTGGCGGCTTTCTCCGCGCATTCGACCCTCGCGAACTGCCACCTGCTCTGCGAACTGGTGCCAGCTTTCACGGCGCCAGCACAACTCAAATGATAAATGCCAGCCAGCACCAGCCAAATGACTTTCTCGTCAGCCTCGGAGATGCCGAGTATTCTTAACGCGGCAACGATACGATTAAACTCGACCATAGCACGCTGTTTGTCCTCGTGCTTCTGCAAGGGCGTGACGAAGGGGTTGTTTTCGGCGACTAGATTCGTGAGGTGTAACTCTTTTCTCAGTGCACCCTCCGCGCCTGCTAATAAACGGTAAACAGCGTGAAACGTCGGATCCCCGTTTGCTCGTCGGCCTATCCTTGACTTCTCCAGCAGCAGTATCTTGGGAGAGAAAGCAGAATGTCATTTATTTAAGTCCTAGGTCGAATAGTCTCAGGCAAAAACGTATTTTCTCACTTGTAGAGAAGCCGATGCGATTTGACCCGACTGATCGAAGTCGAGACTGAAGAGCTGCGTGAAACGCGTCGCGTTTGAATTCATATGCGTTCTACTATTTCCGAAAGCCTCGAGAACCGTAAATAGTGCATTTAGCTTTTCGATTGTTAATATCTGTAAAAAAAAAAAGAAACGATCCTCACTTAAAAACAATCCGTATACAAAAAGTGACGATGTTGCAATTTCCTTGTTTATACTCGCCTTGTTAACCGTACCAGCGGCCAGCACAAGATAATGAAGGGCGTGTTTAAAATTCGTCGTTTTCCCCGCTCCACTACGGCCGAGGAAAACTAGAGAATGGTCCCTGCGTGTTGCCAGCATTCCTCTATAGGCTGACTGCGCTATAGCATAAATATGCGGCGGCATGTCTTCGCTTTTGCAACCTCGGAACATATGCGCGACCTAGAGCGCAAGAAGGAGTGGAAAGAATTTTAATTTTAGAGATAAGAATCTCTTAGGCATGAAAATACATATAATAAATATAAAATTTAATAATACATGAATCTCGATGCGAAAGTTTTTTTTTTTTAATTCCCTCTACATAAAGCACAAGTCGACAATGATGTTACAATTTTATAATTTAATCAAATTGTTATACCAAAAAAAAAAAAACTGTGGTACACGAGCAAGTAAACTTCTAAAGCAACCTTGCCTTTTCAGAATAAATCGCCAAAGGCGCGACTGGATTGATAACGATCATGCTGTCTCCTGCATACGTGTGTATCAAGTTACTGGCGTAACGTTGTCGCAGCGTGTGGAGAACGGATGATTCATTCAAAAATCGCAATTGCGAGAGTTCCTCAGCTTTGTCGAACTGAGGTGGATTGGCCTAACAGATGTAAACAATAAGTAAATTATCATGATGTAACGTTTAGGTTGATTGATTAATAAAGTACATAATTAAAAGTCAACTGTAATAAGTAATACCTTCTCTACGTCTTCTTCGTCCACGAGCAATTCCTCTCCGGAGATGGTCAATCGGATCCTCAGTTTCCCTGTGTCGGGATCGGCGGGATCGCATTTCGAGGCCGGAGTGAAACCACCGCGATGCAATAACCAAACTTTTTCGGAAGTTAACCATGCTTGTTCTTGCGCCAAATGTTCTTCCGATCGCGCCTGTGCAACATCAAAAAGAAGCACGTGACATCAGTACGCGTGAATTAGCTATATCTAGTTTCTAAAAAAAGTGAGCAAAAAGATAAAAGAGAAATTAATATAATAATAAGGCTCTATGCGTATAAATAAAAATTAATAAGGGCAGAGAGCCAGTAATATTATAACTACTTTAATTCAAATAATAATAATATAAATTAACAAAAAACAAAATCATACGTTTCGACTCCGATAGTCTTTCTCAATGTTACAAATTAATACAAATCGTTTATTTACAATTTTTATGTGTCTGTTGCGTCAATTAAGTAAAAGTAGAAAAAATAAAAAAGAAAATTTCTTATATTGAGATCCACCTTAAAAAAAAGGTTTTTCGAAAAATTCAATTTTTTTAAATATGCGATTTCGATTCAATAAGTAGCTCTTTTTAGGTATAGATAATTAAAAGGTAAAACTTAAATACCTTTCTTCAATTCTTAATTGTTCTTTAATCAGAAAAAATCCGAGAGGTTGCGTTTAATTGAATAGAGAATTAGCTACGTTCTTTGAAATTATTTGCGTTTTTCTTTTCCGTTTGCTTTCGCAGTCACGCGATGAGATCCTCGCTCTTTTTTCTCCATGGCGCGAAATAAATTCTGTAGTTTTGAGCTTCATAGAAGTTTCCCGCTGATTACTATAAGAACGGTCTAGCGAGGACAGCGCACACCTACACGATTAAAGTACCGGCGACGCGACGTCCTCGACGATTTCGTTACCGGCGGCTGTCAGACACGATGAATCGTTATGAAACGTCTTATTGCGTGGCTACGTATATTACGACTACAGACAAACAGACTTGCGTACCATTAACTACGGCTACTTATTAACATCCAAATGGCATTCACTCAATCCTTTCTATTCCTATCTTCCCTCATTTTCACGTGTCCTTGTATTCCTCTTCAGAATGAAATAACTATTATCTCAAAGGCAGAGACAAATAAGCGTCTTCAATTTGTTACTTTGTATCGAAACAACGTTCTTCAAGAAAGAACAAACGGCCTTATTGACAACTTTACTGAATGTTATCAGTATAACTCTCTAAATTACTAATTAGTTATAATTACAGGACGTTCATTGAAATTATGTAATCATTAAAATAGCTCATTTAAATTAGCGTATCGTTTAGATTTACGCGAACAAAAGTTAAGCGTGTGTCCCGCGGCTCTATTCTCTTTAAATCTGTGAATCACCGTCGTCGGTGCAGCTGCGAGTTCTCGCGTATCGATTTCCGCATCGAGCAATTGCAAAACGGTGACTCGTGTGGTTCCACCAGGTAAGGAAGACAGAACAGTGAGTTTCCTGGTTACATACGTTATTGTATATCAGGTCTCGGGGCTGATTGGTAGAGCACAACGCGCTATTGTTTCACGAATACGCGGCAAACGCCGCGCCGCGCCGCTCGTTCGAAGGCCTAAATGAGGAGATTGTGTTTGAATATTACTATAGCTTGCCCTTTAAACGAGTTTCACGCGCTCTCACGCGATGACAATTTGCCAGATATTTCCTGGATTCTCTAAAGGCGCATATTACGTCGAAGATGAAGCTTTTAATCGAAATTGATAAGTTCGGATAGAGGATAACGTCATTTCTAAGATAAACCTTGTTCGCTTGTATTTTATATTAATTCAAGCTGATGAATTGAGCAGCCTGGCGAAACTTGCGATTTTCTTTAAATCTTTTGCAAAACCATACCTCGTCCGTTTGCGGCGTAACTTTATTTTCCAAAAGGACCTCGAGGCGCTTCATACACTCTCCTTCGTCCTTCGCGCGATCACTTTCTCCGCCACGTTTCACATTCTTCATTATGCCCGATTCTACTTTTCCGTTCTCTCGTATTTTTCGTCTTATCTTTCTAGCCAAGGCCATCTCGAACAACTCCTCCCATTCGATAATGTCCTGAATTGGTTTCGCGCATCTTTGGTGACTCGGCCGACTCCTCTTCGATACTTTCTTCGAGCTGTTGGCCCAGCTATTCTTGAAACTGAACATTCGTATCCCATTATTCATGCTCGGTATCTTCTGCTCTATTTCCGCTGTGATCCTGTGCCACTTGCGTTCCTTCGGCGTTCTAATGACATTACTGTCATTCCAGCCTTTTTCCATTCTCTTGATCCTGTCGTCCATGCATCCTACGCGCAAAGTGTCCGCCCAGCTCTCCTTCTTAAAGCTTTTAGTAGCTCGCAGTGACGGCGAGTACTGATTGAGTCCTTGAGATCCTTTGATTTTTTCTTTGGCATTGGATTTGACGCTTGACGTTCGTTCGAAGACACGATTTGAGTTGATCAGTCGATTATCCGAGCAACCGTTTTGCCCAATTTCGGAGGAGTGCATGCTGTCGCTGTCACTGCACTCCCACGAGCTCGTACTATTTTTGCTATGCTTCCTGTCGAGGACGACACCATTGCTGAACTCGTGCTGCTTGGAAAAATCCTGCGCCGGTGATTTTGGGATTTTTTGCGAGGGAAAGCCTTGGCGATTGTTTTGTTTAGCTATCCCACTGGCATGAGCTTTGCCTCTACAAGATCTGTGAAGAAGATGATGTGCATCGAGCGACATATTATCGACTTCATCCCTGCTGCGCGGCATTTTCTTAGTCTCTCTTCCAAAAGGAGCAGGTTTCACACGTCGTCAGTTTCCCAACGCAATTATCACCAATCCCGACGGGGTTCCTCCTACGCAGCAGGTATTCTTAAGTTTGCTTGAGAATTCACATGTATAGAAATTCTTCATTAACGGTTGAAAGTCGAAAATTTCTTCGTCACTTAGCGCGATCATGTGAGATTATGTCTTTAACGTAAAGCGTTTGAGATAATCCTAAAACCTTGTTATACTATATATATGTTTTTCCTTGACTGCTTTGATTGGTATCCACTCTGTTAGTGAGTCATTAATCTTATCATCCCATTAGTCCCACATCTTTCTGGCAGCCACGACAAGCAATAGAAAACATCAATCACTTAGTTTCCACTCGCAATTCGCTATGGCATATCTTTCAAAGCAGTTCTCGGGAGGTACCGCTGATCATCGTCTCGTCAAACTCGATCGAGATATATACTAATTCATGAAGATACAAATGTCATCACGCAAACTTATCGATTTTCTGACACACGTCTCTCTCAGTTTCCGTTTTAAAACGTTTCAACCAACGACTCACATCCGCGAAAACTGAGACGCGGCTCTTTCCAGGAGGTCCTCTCATGACGCGAGACTGTTACGACGGTCACGAGGACAGGACACTCGGCCACGAGGAGCATCACGGGGGTCTCCCGAGTGTCGACTGAAGCAACGCTGGTGCTCCGAGACAGAGACAGGTCCTCTCGTTGTGGAGAACGAGAGAGGCGTGTGTGTGCCCACGAGAGCCGCCCGGGAGTTCTTTCTCTCCATCACGCGCGAAACGTAATTCTCCCGCTCGCTCACCACTCGTTCCTCCATCCTCGTCCCCCGCTTCTGTCGCGCGGATGTCCCCTCTCGGTTCCTCCATCGGTCGGCCAACCATACGCTCGGCTTTGGTTACTTCAACGTCCTTCCTCCGCGATTATGTACAGACGGCAAACAGTCGGCTAGTAGGCCGATCCGATTTCACGGTGATTGTGGATCAAGATGCAATTAGCGCAAATTCGGAGATCCGAGCGAAATAATTCGACGTCTAGATTTGCGTACTTTTCGCGACACTCACAATCAGTTATTTTGAGAGAATATAAAAAAGGTTATAGACCAAGTCTATAATTCTTTATCGTAAAGTACACCAAAGAAAGCAAACCACAATTTTACATTCGGACCATCATTCAGAATTAAAACGTTCACTAATATATATTCACTCATTTTGTATAAATCTAGTTTGACGCTAATGATATAGATGCGTTCATTGTCTGAAGTTAAATGGCAAGCTTCCTCTTAAGAGGCCACGGAACTCAACCTACGGAAGCGTAACATGAGTGCAACCAGGAATCGTTTCCAAGAAGAACTCGACTTGATCGTTCGGCTTCAAGTATACGTATAGCTGCCGTTTTTACCGTGCAAAGCTCCCGTGTTTTTGAAAGCTTCGAGCGAGACGCGAAGCAAATGCCGGGAGTAGTATAGAAGTGTTTATATATAGCTTTCTACAGAAGGGAGTTCTAGGCACTAGCATGAGAGAAATATCTTATTTAAGGAACTCTCAGCCTAGTCTTGCTTCTTAACATGAAAGCTGCAGGCATATCATGAGTTTCATTTAAATGGTCTTATACTTTGTATTCCGCTTTTTTGTTTTCTCTAAAAATATATTCTGCTAGAATACTCTTTAACTTTTTCGAATTGAAGTTTTACATTCCCCTCACTACTCTCGAATAGAATCGTGACGTTTTTATTTCGATCATAAGCGTGGCGGGAAGAAAATCCGATCTTTTAAAGTCCGAGGAGGCATTCATGGATCGGTCACGTGCAGTAACGTCGAATCGACGACTCGCACGTGTTGCCGAGAGAAGCGCATTCGTGAAGTTTCGAGGGAGCACCGGGCTGCTATTTTAAGAAACTCGTAACACGCGAGATTGCGTCCAACCAAAAGCGAGTTACTCGACGGGCGGACATTGCCACAAACATGCGCCAGTACAGAGAGACGTAATATAACGGCGCGGCAGCCGGTGTTTAGCTCTTTGCGGTCCGAGTATCACCGGCCATGGCCATATTGGTCGCAAGAAACGACCGCAGAATTTCTCGATGTACGAATAATTCGCTTCGCATATATCGGCAATACCCAAGTACATATATGCAGATGCCGTATCGACTGTAATGAAATAAAACGATAAAGCGACTCTTCTCGTTTCAGCTTCTTTCCTCATATCCGATGAAATTCGCAGAGTAAGCGTCACTTGGACGGGATGATACCATTCAAGGACGTGTAGTGTTCGATCGATCGTGAGGAAAGAGGCAATTATGTTTTCTAAACGCGCTATTCTAGGTTTTAAATTATATGCCAGACCGATGACGCATCGTTGTCATTGTTCGACAATGGTGCGTATTCATTGCGGAGACTCGAGGAACGTCGTGGAATCGATCGTGGGTGGATTGCTACACGACAATTTCTTCGTTACATTTTGTCTACGGCGCGTGGGACGCGTCAGATCGATGAATTAGAAGTAGATAAAGAAAAAAGGCAGATTTAAATATTGCGCGCGCACGCGCACTCTGGAACTAGATCTCCAGAACGAAAGAGTGATCTGGGCTAACTGGAGAACGTCGTGGCTTATATTGGTTTAGCACGATAAACGGTATTAGAAAAAATGATTTATTAACATCGCTAATAGAAGTTATTAAAAATAACTTTGTTATAATTCAATCACGGTATTAATGGAACAAGTAACATTTTATCAAAGTAACAAAAGTATCTGCAAGATAGAACCCGCGCGAAAAAATATATATATAGATTTAATATAATTAAATAGAAATTTTATTAAAATTTAATATAATACTAAATGAGATCTTAATAATGATTTTAATAAATTTGGTTTTATTTTTTCAAACCTTACATAGATTTAATTTGGACCATATAATATGATCCATATTAAGTTATATAAGACCATATTTAAACTTATTAAAACTTGTTAAGATTTAATTAAATTATATAAATTGGACTTTAATAAGATTTAATAAAGACTTATCAAGCTTAAATAAGTTGTTAATATAAACTATATTAAAAATATATACATGTTCGCTGCATTTATTTATAAAGTTATATAAAGACTTTATAAATTCTTTATATGAATTTTGATGAAATCCTTATAAAGAACTTATAAGACCTTTATTTAGAACAGATATATTAACTTTTTTTTCGCGGGAAAAAGAATGATTTAGGCTAACTCGAGATCGTGGTGTAATAACTTAGCACGGTATACGAAAAAAAAAAGATGTATCAAACATTAGCCAACAGCAGTCTAATTGAAAGTAATTTTGTTAGTTCAACGATAATATTAATGAAACAAATAACATTTTGTAACAACAAGAGCATGACGAATTTATTTCATGAATACTGTGTAATTAAATTAACAAGATTAGACTCTGTCTATAATTGCTATCGTTAATGCTGTCAGCACTGTCGTGGCTGTTTGCTTCCAATATTGCTATCGCGACACACGGAAAAATGATATTAATTCAACATTATCTTTTTCCATGTAGATCGATAGTGAGATAAAAAAAATTAGAAGCAAAAAAGCAGTCGTAACATTTACTAGTATGCGTACGGAAATTATCGATATAATCGGAAAGATCAAACTAGCAATACGTAGAATGACGTAGCGTATATCTGGTATAAATACTTCGCTTAACGCACATTATAATTATCGTCCTCAATTATCGATCATTAATATCGTAATTGCATTTTTTTTTTTCCATTGCGACACCCGTATCCGTCGATCAACGCGTCGTTAGTGCAAAACTTCTGCATAGTTGAGAAATTTCCTGCCAAGAGTGATCCGAACGGGCGCGTTTCTCACGGTGCACGTGAGTGTGACCGGGCTTCACGGTAACATTGTTCCGTGCAGCGACTCGCGCTATGCGCATTTTTATGCCGCGCTTAGTGGAGAACGGGACGACGGAGGAGATAGGTGGAACAACTGGAATTAAAGTGTAGGTCGGAACGGCCGGTGATCCCTCGATGCGGACCGCGAGCGAGTGCATAACGTATATACGCGACGAACGGGGCAAGCTCGACTTGACGCGCCGCATTCGACGAACAATTGGATTTCGATAACCGTTATCTTTTAATGCCGCACGCGTTACTATCCTATCGCGCGCTTTTCACGGTACACATTACTGTCTCGAAGAAACAATAATGAAATCTGTTGCTTTATGTAATTAAACGTCACGAAGGTAAATGTAAACGCAGCCGTAACTGCAGGTATTTTGCACTTAAGAATTGTAAGAAGGAATACGGTATAAACCTCGATAAGAGCCTATCGAAAACGTCGATAGAATCCACGAGGGAAGGTCGTTTGAGGCCGCGCCAGATTCTTGAGGCAGAGAGAAAAAAGAAATGAAATATGGAAAACGAGTCTTTTAGTCATTCATGCTGCGCGAATTGCTAAACCGACCTTGTGCGTTGTTGTATAGCGATTGGCGTAGGCGTGGTTGCGGCCGATGAAGTTATAAGTGGTAGATTTAAGAAAGTTGTCCAATTCGACGCGAGGAAGAAAGAGTCGCGAAAATATTAAAATCTATACGAGAAGATCAGATCAAGGAAAGATTACATTATTTTTTTTTTGTATGAAATTAAATGGTTGTTGAAGTAGTCGCTTTTATGCGACCAGATCCAAATTAACATTTGAGTCAAAACTGAATATTGTTTTCGATCCGCGCGAGCAAAAGAACAACGTCCGATGACTCACGGATTGACGGACAGACCGGATTGACTGGTACGATCGTAGCAGACGCGAGTCGTAAATCTATAACAGCGCGCGTACTTGGAGCCATACAGTGCGAGTAACATGCTTACATGAATGCGTGTAAACCATCTTGATTCGATTTAAAACAAGCTTGAGCGACTCGCTCGATAGAATCCATACATTCGCGATATGATTGCTCCATTTTCCGGGCATCACCCTAACATTGATTTCGAAGAAACTCACTACAAAACTGTGTTATCAAATTCAAACTCGGCTCTACAATACACGAGTTCTAATTTGAATATATAAAAGTATATCTGTATACGTAATGATGTATACCTATACATAAAATACAGAAACGAAGAGTTAATAAGAAGTGAAATAATAAGAGATAATAAGAAATGAAAAGTGTCATCCCGGCCAAGGTAATATTTTTCGCGATAAGAGGAATTATTTCCAGATTTTAATATAGTTTAACATCGATATAAGATGTTAAATGCCAAAAAGAGAATCAATTAATTATTAAATTGATAATCAATTTAATTCGTGATAGTAGTTTGTTGGAGTTGCGTTTCAAGACCGACAATTGTTCGGCGCGCAGTTTGGAAAGACTACACATATCAGTAAATAAATTCACGCGAAATTATGATATATATAAGCAATTAAAGATCCAAGCTAGACTGTTATAGGCTTCGTATTCGTATTAGTTATGTTCGTACATCTTTAGATTTGAATATTGCAAAATATCATTTTTAGAGTTTGCATTACGTACGAAAAGAACATTATGTGTACGTTTAAAAACCATAAATAATTCTGCGCGATTTCCAAAAAGCGTGAAATTTCATTTAAGAAACAAAAATGGTCACAAAGAGGATGAAAACTCCTTGAGTAAAAGATTGAGAACATCGGGAAGTGTGTACACGGTATCCATACGGGGACGATGCGACGGTGGAGGTAGAGAGGCCAGTGTCAGAGAGGCGCCAAGAATCAGCCGGAGCGTAATGCACGCGGCATCTCTCGCCTATCGCAATCAAGATGCCTCTCGCTACGAGCCGCTGACGGCTTGGGGTATAACGCGTTAACGCCGTCTCGCATCAACGTGGGCAGATAAGAGGGCGGGCGCACGCATACGTATGTACCTACGTACGCGCGGACTCCCAAGCCACCACGATTACGTGTATAAAATACGAATTACGCCCCGTCGCGCCGCGCCGCGCGAATGCAGCGACCGACTTCGCCTTTTGCCTATACCGATCGCAATTGCATGCAAATTTATTCGCAGCGGCTTGAGTGGCCTATTCATTTTTGCGAAATAACACGACGCCGCCGATGAAAATTTCAGCGATTCGCGCCATTTGGATTTTACGAGTTAACCTCATACACCTCTCGAATTCGTTAAATTTGGAGACGTCTCTGTAATTATGTATTCTCCTAATTAAAATTCGAGGTGTAGAAATCGTCCGATGTTAATTCGAGGTTAAATAACGAAATTTTGTAATTTCGTTATTTATATTTTCTCTGCCTGAAGTGTAGTATACGCGTTTCATCAACGGTATGCCAGTAATAGCTTGCAAAGCCATATAGATGCGTACAACGAGAGGCCGTTAAACTCGCGTAGCCCTCTGCTCGCGTGGGCAACCTACTTTTTTTTTTTTTTTAACGCCTGATATTTATAGGCAATAAACTGACCGACGTCACTGCAAGACTGCAACCGTAGGTGCATCGCTTTTAGTGCGTCACGTGCTATCGTACACTTTCTTAAGAAAGTACTTGTTAGTGACAACATTTACAGTGGTTTTAAGGAAATAGTGAATTTTTAGCATATAGGGTAAGCCCGGTATATACGCCGCGTCAGGAAATGCGCCGCAGAAGTCAGAAAAAATAGAAGGAGTGGGGATAATTTTCCGTCAATAACTTTGTTACATGCCTTTATTGTATATTAGTATTATGTTATGATTTCAGTTCTTTACTGTTAATATTAATGAAATTATTGCGAGTTAAATCGATTTTTTACTGTAATAAGTAGTGCCATCATAATTTATAATCTACATAAAATGATTATTATAGAGCGTGTAAAAGACTTAGTGGTTATTTTGCAATACATATGTGTAGAGGAATAGTAAAGCATGTTGTATAGCAAAATACAAGTGCTTTGCTCCTGTATTGTTTGTTTAATTAGTTGTCATATATATCCCATTTATTTGGGATATACGGCATTTTTAGCGAGCGGGATGCTGTGCCGCAGCACAGACGCTCTATTTAAGAAGTTTTTGTTAATTCTAACAATTATACATTGCATTAATGCATAAATGTTGATAAATCTTAAACGATTAGTTTAAAGATTATTTTCAAAGATTTGAAGCTATTTAAAAAACTTGTATTAAGTCCTATTTGTATTCCAATTTTCATTCTGAACAATAAAAATTGTCATATATTAATAAACAATGCAAGTTACGTCGTCATTTTACATCTTATTTATAGATTATTTGTGATTTTCTTATGAATTATATACGAGTGGCCATATTATCAAAATAGATTATTTTGGATTTCTAATATTTTTTTTACAGTAGTAAATGATACAAAGTTTTTATTTGTATAATTAATTTGCTTTAAACATAGTAAATAATAATTGATAAATTAAGTTTTCGATAGGTGCGGCGTATATACCGGGTTTACCCTATGTCTTTTAACGAATCCGACGAGGATAACGATTGCGGCGGGTGTGTGATTTTCCGGATGGAAAAAGGATCCTGCTCGCGTTCTTATACACAGCGGAGATACGATTATTGGCCTACATATATCGCGACGAGCGACCGGCATGGTGCGGTGGGGATCCTCTGGCGATCGGCGCGATGTTATCACGGGTATACCCAGTACCTTCCTCGAGGGCGTAATAATAGTGTTGCGCCGGTAACGGCGTAATTACTCACTACGTAGCGCGTAACATGTAATTCTAATTACGTAATTTGACATTTACGTAGCTGATACGCTCGCGAACGAGCGAGCCGTCATGTCGCACCGTGAGAGAGAGGCGGTGAGCTACGCGAGGACGTTGCAAATCGTGCACCACCCCAAGCAAAACTTCGTACTTTGTAGCTGCGCGCTGATCCGAGTTTGGCGGCATTCGCCAGTTCTTTGATTAGCAAGATCGCGAGATTGTCGGTCTCTGTGATTTTTTTCACTTTTAGCCTTTTAATATCCACGGAGGACTGTTCTCTCGTTGATCTCGGAAATACAGTTCGCGACACCGAAATAACGAACGTCAAGGGACGTTTAGAAAATTTTACATTCAGAGAAAAAGACATAGTAGTAGCAACTGTATAATGACAACTATACAAGTAGTTTTACATGTAGAATTAATGTACATAGCAATATGCAATCCAAATATAACTTTTCGAATTTAGTTGCAATAATTATAAAAGAATGTTCGATTTTAGATGTTAGATTTTCGATAAATTTTAATTACTTATTAAAATTTATTACATTTTTTTCAGTAACAACTGTATAAGTTACATATGTAGAATATATATTCTACATATGTAACTTATACAATTGTCACTGAAAAAATGTAATAAATTTTAATAAGTAATTATTTGAATAGTACTAATTTAACATTTTTTTGTTATGGTTTTTGCTACGGTAAATAAATATTTGATAAATTAACAAATTGAAATTAAATTAAATTAATGATTTTTATATCCACATAAATATGTCTACATTCTTAGTAAATATTCAACTAATACTATTCAACGAATATTGAAAAATTAAACTTTAATACATTTTTTTAAATGTATTACAAAAAATTCTTTCTTTGAGTGTCTAATCCTTAAATTTAACTTTTAATTAAAGTTCTAAGAAAACTTTTTTTCAAAATATATTTTTCTAATCTCTTTCCTTGTAATTTAATAATTCAATATAAAAATAATATAAGTCAAGTATCTATCTCGTCAGATTAAAAGGTGTGGATTTTTATAAAACATTTAATGAATGAAAATTGTTTATTCAATGTATACGCAAGAAAGTTTTGAGAAGAGGGATCTTATTGAAAAGTAGGAAAAGTATTGTGCTGTTCTCCACAACGACACGTCGGCAGCACGTTCTTTGCTATGCCGCTGCAGTGTCGGCTTTATCGACCGCCAGTAAATATCGTACTCGTTCTGCTGTGCATTTCAACGTAAGTCGCACTTTGTTAGAGCCAATTGCCAATTACGACACGTCGTTGCTCGCATCCGACGTGTGTACAAATTGCGCAGCGACGCCCGTGTTCACGATAATCGTGTTCGTTTTATTCCCAAGACAATTGCGTTATTTTTCAATTATATCTGTTTTACAGTTTAAGCGAGACTGCGGTGGAGATCTGATTTTCTATTACAGCGAGATTGACAGCAAAGCTTAAACAACTGAATTAATAAAGGCGACAATTAGAGAGTTCTCTACCAAAGTAAACCAATATTCTGCGTTTACTGTAAGTACAATATAGGCCGGTGTATTCATAGTTAATTTTTATATATTTGAGAATGTCTTAAGTACAGTCTCTTAAGCTGTCATAAGCCAATTAGAGGACTGCATTCGCATCTTAAGACACTATTTAAGACGGTCTTAAAACAGATTATGAACATCGTCCATAGATATTTCTTCACATTCCACTTTGAGATTAAAATAGAATATCATCAAACTGTCGCCGGGGGCTTGAACAACGAATCCTGTTATCCCACGAATATATCGTGTGAAAATATAGTTAATATACGTTTTGACATATATATATATGTACAATGCAATTTGCGTTTCACGTTTATCGATGAATTCAGAAATGCGGATGCGATCCCGCTCGTTCTTGGCGTGTTCAATTACAACGGCGCTTCGATCTCGTTGCGAGTAGGAATGCGCGTTTTACGTCGCGTGACGATTTAATTTAATGAAGGCAGCTTCTCGAAAGCCTGCAAGCTCGACTATTAGAGAAGCCGCGGAATGAAAGAGAACATGTGCGGGAATAATGCCTGACACTCGTGTTCATTTTTCCTCAGAATGTCAATCCTGGATCAATGTGTATCTCGCTTTAATACTACTCACTGTGATCTATGCAATTGTTGTCTCGTTTATAATGACTGTAGTTTCAGCTTTCGCGGTAAAACGCGAATTGTTCACCGCATTCGGGAAATTTGCATATATAGTGTTAAGCCGTAATCACCCTAGCGATTGCGCGATTGTGATTGACGATCGCGCAATCCCTAGCGTGACGGCTTTAGATATCTGTCACTCTTCAAAAATTCACTGGAAAAAGATGATTCTTTCTTTTCGTGGGTAATATTTGTATTTTTCTGAGGCTTAATTTGCACGATGCACTCTGGATATTTAAAATGTGCCCAAGCGCCGCCGTGAAAAGCTGGCAGTTTCTTGTAACGGGCTGCGCCCGTAGTTTAGATTATAGCTCGAAGTTCGGCGGAAACGAGGTATTACGGTACGAGGCAGTCAGTAGAGATGTACCGTTATGCGATTGCTATGCCACTACGCCGCTCTAGGGAATGTGGGTGGAAAGTGAGCGTCTCTTTACTATTGTCTTCCTCTTTCCTCGCTGCCGCATCACGCTATACAGCCCTGTCGCATTCCGTTGCAATTTCGTGCCCTCTTTGTGCGTCATCTTTATATTTCTCCGCGTACCCTTCGCTAAGTCGATTGCGCGCGTTTTATCTCATTACTTCTGCCCTCTTTATTCTTCGGCTCTCTTTTCACACATGATGTATCATAGAAATTATTCAAACTATTAAGTTATAATATATTGTACGTTGAAATATAAAAAAAAAAATATGAACATGGCACAAGCTAGAGAAACTTGAAGATGTAAATGAATAATTTAACTTTGACGATCGTCAAAGGTTTAAAAGATGTTCTAAATTCCTCTGCTTATATTTCTTTCGCAAAGTTTTCTCAGCGAACTTGACTTATATAAATCAAGCTTTATACGTTGAATCGACGGCAAACGGCAATAGGCTTACTATATTTTGATGAAACCGCAAACTGCCGGACCGGCGAAGCGTGCCGCTGCGGATATTTGCAGGTGCCAATTCAACTTGACGTCCGTCACAACCGCGTCTCGATAATTCCGATAGCTCGGCGACTGGCTGCACCTGCAACGAAATCGACACGTTAATATTGTAATGCGTATGCATCACGCGAGCACGCCCTTGAGCGTGCCGGTGATTGCGGCAAAATTCATTTATGTTTCGTTTACGAATAGTCACGTCATGAATATCCATATACGATAAATAAAGCGACAAACATTTCAAAGTGATATGGATAAAAATTCTTCACATGTCTCTAGATTATAATGTGTTGAAATTTCGTAATGAAATTTTTTGGAAAGTAACGTCGAACTTTCATCGATTTTCATAGAAATAAAAACGATATTATTAATTGTCATGTAAGAAAAACGCAAAGTTGATATCTTTCTGTAAAGGACTTCTTTTAAAGATCTCAACTTTCTCGAGGAAAAAATCAGGATTCTATCACATTATATCGGAGTTTAAAAAATAAAGTGTAATATCGAACGTATAGAATATTGTCCGGTATCTTTCGTCGTTCATCTAATCTCGATTAATCACCGTTACAGATGGCTCCGCCTGTTATCGACGTGTCTGCATGTCCGATATGCACACACATTGTCCATCGGACGTGTATAACGGGGCACGCGTGCATACACACACGACTCACGCGCACGAGGCCGAGCTCGTGCAACACAGAGAGAACAGGAAGCAGGATGTTGACCGAGAGGGGCCTGCCGCGCGGCGCGTTACCTATACATAAGTATGTAAATCACGTCACGTTCCTTCTGACGACGCGACTGCCATGCCGCCAACAGAGAGAGAGGAGAGAAAAGGGGGGAGCAAGGACCGGGTCTTTCACAGGCTCACATAGGTACTGCATGTGCATTGGGGACCAACAACACCCGGTAGATGCAGCCTTCCCTGCCGGTATTTTCCGCTTTTACACCGTCGACCATTCAGTTCCTCGCGGAGTTATCACGATGATAAATGAGAATTGCGCATTAAAGCAGGTATCTTCACGCTCTGATACGCCAGGATGGCTGCGCGCGATATTTTCAGTTTTGATAGATATAGGTTTATTGAGAAACATATATCGGGGCCCCGCGCGGGTTAAAATTGTGAAAAGAATAAATGCAATCCCGAGAGATTCTTCCCTGAAGGGAAAAGGTAATACAAATTTCGACACACCCTGTATGTAGCGTATAATACGCTCGATTTGTGAATTACATCCGGTTTTTCCCCCTCTGCGTATCTCTTTCTCGCCTTTACGATCATTTCCTTTCTCCCGTCCTCTCTTACGCGCCCAGCATTTCCGAATATTTACATGTTTGGATTCTGGAAATGGTTGCGCTCCGAGGTGCTTAAGTGTCTTAATTCTTAGATAAATAAACTCGATCGTACATCCACGCATAACGATATTATTCGCTTCCCTATGCACGCAATCGTAGGCACTTCTATTTTCTCCGAGGAGAACGTTTCGTCATCGTTCTTCAAAGAAACACGTCTCCATCGTGCCATGGTACAGTTAAATATGCGGAAACGCGCGCGTCGCGTATTCATCGATCCTTTGGATGTTTTCTGACGCGCGTAGACGCATAAAATCCCCGAATTTGGCCGTTCAATCCACTCCGGAGATTGCATTCTGCGCGCGTGAGGAAGCAGTGAAAGGTAGAACGATGCACAATCGGACGGAATTACACATTTCGTTTCTGGCCGCGCGGGAACGCGGCGGCATTTTTAGCATTCCGTGGCTACGGGGCAAGGTCAGACACGCTTGGGCATCTTCTCCCGCCCCTGAAACCCCTTTTTTACTTTTATATCCGTTCTCCAGATCCGAGAGCCCGGGCCCGCGAGAGAAGTTGGCCCCTCTTTATGAGGCGCACGCGCTCATGGTGGTCGATTTGCTCGATGGTGACGATGGAAGAAGATCGGATTCTCGGTAAGCCTGCTATTTTCACACGACCGTCCCTCGTGTCTCGAGTACAGTTTTATTAGCGGGGACCGTGACTCACGATCCCGCTATATTTGTTGCCAGCAGTGGCAATGAACCGGCCGACATCGCACCGCAATCATTTGTCCTACCAAGAGCTCGCCCGCACCTTTTGTGCGTTCATGGGCTGCGTCACATTCATTCTCGTTTAAAATAAGGATAAGCGACACGATGCGACGAGTGGTCGGACAAATCAATGAAAATAATGGTAGTTCTTGTAACATTTGCTATTTAACGTCGTATAATTGATGGCTGTACTCAGCGGAAAAAACAGCTTTTCGATTATTGTAAGATTTCTTAATAATATAATTAACTTATACATTTATATATATATAGATTTAGTAAACAACTCAGGACTAGGCACAAATTATATTAAAAAGTAAAATATAATCGCAAAGTTTTCCTGCTGAATGCAACCATTGCCTATCCGAATAAAAAATACGGCATTACAAACTTTCGATCTTACAATTACTAAGAAATAAAGATATTTTATTCAGCCGGACGTTTAATTTTCTCATGATGTTTCAAATTAAAACGAAAAAAAAAAATACGTGATAATAATTGTTTTTATTGATTAGAATGCAGGACATTTCGCTGTTGCGATGTAATAAAGGTCTACGGAACGACACTCGACCGACCCCTTTCTATGACCTCTGAAGAACCTAAGATTCCTCGATGCCTTTCACCACGTTCGATGTGAATTTTCCTGTACGATAGCGAACAACATTTATACCCATTTTTTAATGATATTTTTAAAGAGCTCAAGGTCAATCGTGACGAACTCGATAAGTAGTTAACAAAATGAACGATAAGCTAATCGTTGACAACTGATAATCTAACATAAGGTCGTTATAGCGCTGTGTCGTTACAACGCTATGTCTCGCCGCGTTCAATTATTAAAGACTGCTTTCCAGTAAATACCATCGGATTTATGCTAATAAGCTTGTCTCGCGTTCAACGAGAGAAAGGTTCGTTCACTCCGGAGTACAAAAGGACATGACCGGTATAGTCTATAGAAGAGAAAAGATACAAGGCATAGAGAGTATATCGCTTGCGCAATATTCAAGATACGCTCCGACTTCTCGATTTCTCATCATTCAATCTGTATGAGTTACGAAGACATCAATCACGCGATGAGAACGTTATATATGTATATACAAGAACACAAGTATAGAATTTAGGTAAATAAATGTACTCTTGAAAAATACACCCTATAAAATCAGTTTTTAGACACGAAAAAGATGAGTGTACAAAAAAAATGCAAGACGTTTCTAACTATTAATTTGTATTATAGTAATTTCGTACTTTTCTTTCTTCAAAATTGTTTGAAAAAATGCGTGCGAGTATTTGTTTGAAATCACTGTAATTATTAATCTAAGGGTTACCTTTACGGTGACACTGCTGGCAGAGCTCTTGATGAGATCGATGATCTCCTCACGCGACTTGTCATCCACGTTGATCCCATTGACCTCGATCAGTCTGTCACCGGGCAATAGACCCGTGTCATTGTTGTGCTGCACCAGAGCACCAGGTTCGGCGAAAATCACTGGTCGCATCTGCGTGACGCCGTTTGCCATTCGCTCGACGATCACAGCGCGACGGAGCGAGAAGCCAAAATCATTTCGCGGTGGAGGTTGCCTCTGGATGGTGAGTTCCCTAGGCTCAGGTAACTCGAGCGGCACGATCTCTGGCAGTTGCAGTTCGATTCCCTGTTCTTCGAAGGAGACCGACGACCGCCACCTCGAGAAACCCTGGGACTCACCAACGGGCGATAGGCTGAACGGTGGCGTTGCGAAACTCGAGTTTGTCGTGTCGGTCAAGGAATCCGCGGATGGACTAGCACTGGTGACAACCTGAATGTAATAGAGTTCAATGGACTTCAATTACGTGTCGAAACATTTATTGCCTGTTATATTTATTATTGATTTACGATTCATGATATGAGACAAAGTTGAATCTTGAATCATGAAATATCTGTAACATATTCATTACTTAGAATAAAAAATTAATAAAAATTATTTACATTTATATAAAATTTTAATTAAAAAATTTCTTTATGAAAATATTTACGGAAAATATAATATATGATCACTCGGCAAAAATTGCAAAAGATACTATTCGTCCTGGTTTGTTTCACGGGATTTTCTTTCAATGTCACATCATATCAAACAAACCATCACTTGGCATCTCGTTACACGTTTCGGAAATGATCCTAATAATTGGGTTTCGCCACGGTCGATGCGCGGAAGAGAAAGCGGAGCGTTATCTAACCTGAAGCAACTTGGCGTCGATTTGATGTTGCTGCTGTTGTTGCTGGTATTGTTGCTGAATCGTTTGTTGTTGCACGATGTGCCACGCGGTTTGACACATCGTTTCCTCTTCACTGCAGTCGTCCTTGTTCAGAACGCTGTTGAGATGCGCCGGTACGTTTTGATAAGTAATCACCTCGTTCTGAAGAGTGTTTCTCACCAGTAGATTACTGGCTTCCTGGTAACTAGTTTCGGTACCATTCTGCAACGTGTTCTCTTCCGAAAGAACGTTCGTGGTGCAGTTGTTGACAGTCAATCTGGGCCCTTTGAGGATTCCTCGCTTGGGCGGTTTCGGCGGTAACGGCGGTAGGCATTTGCCGCCGGCTTGACCGCCGGCGTGACTCGTCGTCGTCGACGATGTAGTCGTGGTCGTCGTCAGAGAGGTGAGAGACGCCTCCGACGAGTCACTCTGCATCAAACCGTCGGGTGTTCTGGTGGCCCAACTGCTGGCACCGGCACTAAACGTCGCACCTGGACCTACGTTCTGCGAGGCATCTAGAAGATCGCGGTCCAGATGTGCGAAAAACGACGCGCTGTAATCCGCGGTGATGCCACTCGGTAATTTTTCCTTCTCCTTCCGACGGCCGGGAATTTTCAGTGATCTACGGACCTACAACACAGCGCCAAAAAATGACGTTTTCGAGGGCCCGTTCAAGCAAGTACCGCCGAAAATATCTACCATACAGAGTCCTATGAATTTTCTTAAGAGATTTCTTTTATTCTTTGAATGATGCGATTGTAACGACGTATCGTCCATGTCGCAGAACAAATTTGCAATTTTTTTTTTTTTTTCGTTAATGTGCAAATATGCGACCAACACTTCTTATCGCGAGAAACCACATCCGGCTGGCGATGATACTGATCTAAAGAAAAGAAGCTTTTCTCAAGACGAAATCTTATAACGCATATCTACGCTCTTTATTTCTATCTAAAAATTCTCTTACTACCGATTAAGTTCTCCATATTGTCATCACGATTTACACACGTTTTTTAAATGCACAGTTTATTACAATGATATCAATTGACGAAAGCCAATGGAGAATTTTATCACTTCGTGATATTGATAACTTTGTTTATGTCGATATGATTTGTAATCCGAACAAGATATCGGTAACTTCGTGCAACTCGTGTAAATTCGTAAGCTGTACAATGTACACACATCTTGTCATTGTGAGATGCGATAACCAATCGCGCATACGTCACAAGTTTAATATAAAAAAAATTAAACGACCGGCAAGGCTTACGCAGTTAAGATAAATAATAAAATAAGTGATATAGATTATAATAATCTGTTATAGTTGAGCGATTTGCAGGAAAACTGAAAAGAGCCACAGCAAAGCGGAAGTAATTCTTAATGAGAGTTCCTCTGCGATACGTTCTTGCATTTACCTCGTCCAATCGCAGAAGCTCCTCCGCGGACATGCTGCTGCGATCGCGCTTCTTGACATCCTTCCGTTCCTTCTTTTCGCGCTTCCGCTTCTCCTTATCGTCCTTCTCCGCGGCCTTCTTCATAAAGTTAAACATCTTCTTCACTCGCTAAACGTCCCGAGAACGCGAACGCGAGAAAGAGACAACATACGATATCTCGTTTCTCGATTGCTCGATTAGCCCCACGTGACACGATCGCGGACAGTCTTGATTTCTCGCACCTCGTGGCATATATGTGTGTGTGTGTTATGTGATATGTATATGTATCGTGATCACGTAGCACCGTTCGTCAAAATAAATGAACTCTTGCCGCGACTCGCGCGCGTGATCGGCGCTATTGGCCGTGCGAGACACGCGGAGTCGCGCGCATCGCTTCGTCACCGCCGTCGCGATGCCCGGCACTCACGACGACTCGAAAACCGGCTGTCTGTCACAATTCGTTTCGGAGTAGGCCGTGTCGTTTGTCCGAGGACGGTTCTCCCAATGCCCCGGCTCGCCCCACAGCGCACCGGTGCACTCTATCGACCGGCGATGGAGCGGCATTCATCGAGTTTCCCTCGGGAATCGTCCCCTAGAAATTCATCCAGAAAAAAAAACAACGTTAATTGTACTCGCAAAGTGCATGGCTAATGAATGCGTATTTAACGGGCGATTTAATATGTATATAAGAACGGAGATTTTCACTGCACACATACCGAATGAAGAATCTGCTACCAAACGTTGAATGAAATAATTTTCAAAGTTTGGTATAATAAAAGTTCGTATAATAAAAAAAATTTGATCTTTCTAAATATTTTGCATTTATTACCAAACGGTTGGTTATATTATCATGTTTGATAATACTTGCTATATACTTTCTAAATCTTTTGCAGTATAAATATATTTCACTCCAGAAAAGATTGAAAATTGAATCAGTCTTGAAAAAAAGAGTGAAAGAATTTTCTCTCTTGAACAAGAGGCAAATTTTCATTATTTAGAAGTGAGATTTCATTCTTTTGGAGTAAGATTTCACTCTTTTGAGAGAAAGTTACTTCAAGGAATAAAGTTTTTTCTGAAAGAACAAATGAGATTTTATTCCTTTGGAAAGAATCTCACTCCACTCTAGGAGTGAACTCTTAGTTTTAAAAAATAAAACTCTACTACTCTTATTCCAGAATGAAAAACTCCAAAAAAATTTTACTCTAAAAGATGTAGAGAGTAAATAATTTAAAAAAGTAAAATTAGTCTTTTGCTCTAATAACGTTTGATAGTTATTATCAGACTTTTTTTCAGTGGTGAGATGTCAATTACAGTATAGGATTTCTGTGACTCATAAACTATTACGACATTGTTATATTATCATTGTACATACAGATATTATGTGATATCTACAGATGAAAAAATCTTCGTAAAGACAATATGACAATATCAATATTATCGTTATGTCGTCGTAGTTTTTTTTTTTTTTTATCGTATATGGTATTTACGCAAAAATCACGTTAAAAATTACAGAATCCCAGTTTGATCTATCGCGATCGAGATTGGAATTGCGCGGTACAACGTTCGCTTCCGCGCTCGACGCAGAGTAAAGCGAGTGAATTTGTAGATGACACACTTCCGGGAGTATCCTCGACGCGACGTGTTGTCTGATTCCTCCGATTAACGTCAATTTTGGACTGGAGGTCGTCCGGATATATATGGTGCGCGGCGTATACGCAAGGGCGTGAACCGAAACGCTTCTCCATGGCCGGACTTTCCTTCCGGCATGCGATTCGGTACCGCGAGCTATGCGGAAACGGAGCGACGGCAAAAGAAGCGACGATAACGCAACCGTTGTTCGGTGCACGCGTTCGGTCGACTCACCGCGCGAGAAGCGAACAGGCTTTTTTTTTATCCTCTTTCTTTCCTGAGGCGTTATACCGAGCTCGCGCGAAACGCGCGAATGCGCTCCCCTGGCGTTCTCATCGCGTGATGCCGCCGCGTAGTCAGCAGAAATAAAGAAAGTAGCCGAAGCTGTGTATTATCGAGCCGATTACTTCGACGATTATCGACACGCGCGTTCTTTATTGCGTGAAAATTGAACCGACGAGGGAAACGCGCGCGATCACTCGTTTGATTTAGGATTCAATTACAGGAGGGTACAATTTCTTTTTTTCCCAAACGCAATAGCGAAACGCGATGCATCTAGCTTTTAGCACATCATTTGCACCCCCGTTCCTCGTTTATTTACATGGCCTCGCGAAAGACAATTAAGAAGCCACAACTACGGCCTGAGATCTACGGGAGCGTAGAAAATTAGAAAGGCGACAATTAACCGCTGCTAATGAAACCGCATTCTAGACGACTTTAATTGTATCGTTCGTGTAATTTCTCGTGCATATACGCCGGCCAGAGAGAAGATAATTTAAATGTAATCGGCCCGACGCGGAAGTGCATTACGCAAACGTTGATCTTACATCATTGAACTATCACGCTCGCGAGGAAATGAATGACAGATCTGTGATAAAAAAAAATGTCTATTACGAAGAACGTAATACGTATCTCGCGTATATACTCGCTATTCTCGCGCGTCACCGTTCACAGTAACGGCGTTATTCGTGAGTAACGACACACCACGTTCGATTTTCACCACACCTTATTCCGCGTTTCTCACAGTTCAAGGGCGGCACGGAAAATCCCCATTCGGGCTACGCCGGCGAATCTACAGGCGTGCCGATCGATTACACGAAGCCGGCGAATTTTTTCGAAGCACGCGACGTGTCGCCTCGGCGAACCGCTCCGAAAATTCCGACGGCGCGATCGATGCCCCGATTTGCTCCGATTCTCGTATATATACATATACGTAAAACCGAGTGGCACGCCGCAAAGCGCAAACGGAGCTTTACTGTCTTCGCCTTAACGGCAAATTTTGCGCGAAAAGAAAAACAGATTTGGATCCTTCCAACGGATCATTTAAAGTCATCTCAATCGTATCGCTGTAATCATAACAAAAGTATCCAATGTATATCTGAAGGCTTAAACGGCGCTTCGCTCTGGAGAAACTTCCGATGAAGGCTACATCGGCGAATCTTCCGAAGCACGGGACCTTTTCAGCGAGCCGCTAGGAATGTCTCTCGACCACCTCGCGATCGATGCACTTCGTTACTAGCGCGTGCGGTGCTCTCGTCTTCTTGAGCATAGCTATGCGGCTGGTTCTAATCTAGCGCGAAGGCGCTTTATCTACGGGGTAGTTCGGTAGACACCCTGCATCGATCGACCCAGGTGGAGAACGGAAGCTGCTTCGTATATACGTTGTTTAAAACGCGTATCCTACGCGGGTACTCCGTAACTGACAGCGAACGGGATCGGAGCTCCGTGCATGCGGCATGAGACTCGCGTCACCACAACACCCGCCATTCGCACGAGCCACTATACGACGCGTGCTCGCGTAGGATCGCGCGCCCGCGCTACGATCGTATACGAGATTCTCGCTGATCAACGTACCCAGGTAGACTTCGCCTGGCAAACGGGCTGATAGACGAGGCGCGCGAGAGCTTCACGGCCCAGCCGAGGTCAGATCTCGGGTTGACCTCCTGCGGCGGTGCAACGCGCTGCAACGCGAGTACGTGCATCAGTCGGGGAGGGAACAAGTTCGACAGAGCGGCGCTCTTTAAACGGCGTTTAACCACGACTCGGTCTCGTACTCGCCGCGACACGGCAGGACTGTCATGGCAGTCATGAATTGGGAGCGGGGCCGGTGGCGACTGCCAGCGCCTTCGGCCAGACAACGGCCTGTTAGCCAGCACCCTTCTTTTCCAGACAGCTACTCCAACGTCGGCGCATGCGTGTATGCGGCTTTTAAGACCTTTCGATCCACCGGCGGAGCGCGGCTTTAGCGGCATCTTCTAAAGCGGCCTAGGTCTTTGACTCCGCATCTTTCTGAGTTTCCGTACACATAGAGAGTGATTTCACCATCGGTCGGATTGAAGAACCAGAGTAGTTGCATGATGACTCGCTTGATTGAAGAATTGGATTACTTGTATAGCTTTAATAGATACAGTGATATGATTTATAGAATTGTTTTTTACATCGTTAATATTACTGTAAAAATACTATTTTATACCTATAATGTATATTTATGTGGGGAGAATAGTTTACATTATTTTGATTGAATTTCTGTATTCGGAGTATTTAATTGCTTCGACGTTCTTTCAAATTTTTTCAATTCTTGTCGATAAATATTCAATATTCCTTCAACATTCCGCCAGCTGGCAGCAGTTTCTATATATGTGCATACATACATACATAATATACATGCATATAGCACAAGTGAAGATATATGTATACACAAATTTCAACTTTCTCACAGTCTATCAGCTGATCGCCTAGCGTCAGTAATTGATCGAATCCACGTGTCAGTAACCGATTGATCTTGCATCTGTATTTCACAGCTTTTAATCATGTGGTGTCGTAACATCTTAAGGACACGTACTACTCGCAATAAACCGGCTATATTCGCCTGCCTGCGATATTTGGCAAATAACAATCTCAATGTAACGTTGAAGCATCCAGAGCAACGTTTGTTTGTTTCGGACGCACGTGAATGTACAATTGGTAGTGTTCTCGATCAATGGAGTCGCCGATTCGAGAGCGAAGGCATATCAGAGCCAGTAGAATCCATAGAACATATAGTGGCGCACGTTATAGGGATTAAGAAGGTATCTGCAATGTTGCTATTTTCTTGTAACATGTTTTATGATCGACGATATTTAGCGAGTTAGAAAGTATTAGTACTATGAGAAAGTATTGGTAACACATTAGAAAATATAAAACAATATAATAGAAATAAATAACTTTGCAAATATTAAATTTTAAAGACGTATTGATGCTTGATTCTGAATATCTGCCGTTAGACTTTAAATTAGCAAGTAAAAACTAGGCTCTAATTCTCTCTTATTGTTTGCAGATAATAGATATTTGTAATGTTAGAAGTGATACTCTCAACACGAGCCAGATCAAGAAATTGGAGTCATTGTGTGAATGTCGTTTATCTAGGTAAGAGGCCTTTGAAAGAGGCCTTATAATCTACCATACTGGATCATATTGCGCCAAGTGTTTCGCGCTCGCTTATGAATGCCAAGTCCTTGCAGGATGCCAGTTCAGTATATTATTGGCGAATGGGATTTTCGAGACATTACCGTGAAGCTCGTGCCACCGATTTTCATTCCTCGCCCAGAAACCGAAATACTGGTAGATTTTGTGTTGAAAAGATTGAATTCGTCACAAGTTGACAGTTGTGAAATTTTAGAAATAGGTTGCGGTTCAGGTGCTATATCACTTGCTCTGTCACACGCTAGTAAAAAGGTATATGCGAGACAATTTTTATTGATCTATCTTGCTAGGGGAACGGACTCTGATAATTGTAATAAAAGATATGACATTATACTTTTTTAGATAAAATGTACAGCGATTGACGAAAGTCCGCACGCTTGCGATTTAACGATGATAAATCGGAGCAAACTAAATTTAACGGAGCAAATTACAGTAATACATGCGACTCTAAAGTCGGATGCGAGTATTGAAGTTTTGAGCAACTTAAATGGTGCCAGTGACAACTGCAGGGATTTGAATTCAAAACTGTTCGACTATGTGATCAGTAATCCGCCGTACGTGCCGACGAAGAAGATACCGGAACTACAACCCGAGATTAGAATGTAATTTGCAAAATACAATTGCGAATTTTAAGTTATAAATATATAAAGAATTAATAATATATGCATTATATGTAGTTACGAAGATCTCCGAGCGTTGGATGGCGGTGACGATGGATTGAAAGTGATTAAGCCGCTCTTAAAATATGCTGCGAAAGTACTAAAACCTGGTGGACGTCTTTTTATGGAGGTTGACCCAACTCATCCGGAATATATACAATATTTTACAAATAAGTATCCTGATTTAAAGCTCCATTACGAACACACATACAAAGATTTTTGTAATAATGATCGTTTCGTGGAAGTGTTGAAAGTCGTTTGAAGAAATGTGATTCTTGATATTATTATTTTGTATTATTTTGTATATGGCTGTTTTAGAAAAAATAATTAATCTTAATAAAAACAAGACACATTTATTAAGTTGTATATATTGTATAAGTTTATTACATACTTTATCTAATGAGTTACTGATATATTTCTATGTTGGACGGATCAGTCAGTATTATTTTAATATTTATTTTGTAATTTAATCAGTCAAATCTATTATGATTGTATTGCATTAAATTTGCAAATGCATTCTATGTTTAATGTAATGATATATACAATGACTGATTAATAAATTAAATTCAGTTATAGGATTTTGATTTGTAACAACAAAATTACGATATTATATTAATTTTTCGTCTCTATAATGTTTATACTTTCATGTAAATACGTGTAAAATGTTCCGTTTTGCTATATTATAGTTCATATAATGGAAAACTTCGACGTCAAGTTATAAAATTTTGTGAAAAAGGTTGATTAAATATTTACACTTTTACTTAAGGTTAAATATATCACTTCACGAGCATTTAAGCTAAATATTGCATCCTATTGTACTTGCTACTGAGCTCTACTGAGGTGAGAACTTTTCAAGTTCCTTTTTGATTGATGCGATCAAAGGTACTGCAGGATCTTCTGGTGGAAGCCTGCTATCTGCTAATATACGCCTGGTGTCCACTTCGGGCAAGTTTGGTCTATGAAACGGGCCCGCGCTGAGTGGCCTTGAGCCCCAGACACCACGAGAATGAATTGATTCGGTTTGTCCAGTTTCCGGGATACCCTCGTCCGGACCTCTATGTGGTAATGACGTACGGGGTCGAGTCTTCATTTCCATCGTTGGTGTTGCTGCTGGGCTGTATTATTATCAAATTTTTATTGTTCAATTAATTTCGTTATTTATTAAATTCATTTAATGCACAAATAGTAAATATATATACAGTAGAATGTCTAATAATTATTATAACATTATTATTATACGAATATGTATAATGTATCATTTTCCTTGGGTAGATAGAACAGGTTAAACCGAATAGAAAAATCCTAGTTTTACTATTTTTTCAATAATTAATAAAAAATTAATACATAAATAATTGATTAATAAAAACTTGCGAATAAGCGTCCACGAAATAAAGCTTCCACGTGATTCAACGACAAAAATAGTTTATTTAGTATTATACATTATTTGTGGTTGCTAGGTTTCTTCCATTTTTCACAATGACTTGTGCCTTGCCGTCACTAACCATGCGCGTAGCAACTATAATCGTTGCTTGACACTACAAAAAATGATTTTTGCTGAAGGATTTAACAATTTAGCTAAATACAGATTTAAAAATAAATTTTGTCGGATTCTTAAAAAAATTATGTAGAACACTGAAGCTATATAGTTGCTAGAATACCAAAACTGTCTGCACTATTGTTCATCATGTTTCAATTTCTTACATAATTACTTCATTAGAGTTCAATAAAATTAATTTCTATTTAAATTTTTTAATATTTCTTTAACAAAATCGTTCTTTCCGTGTAATTTCTTCCTATCGAATCGTGTTTACAATCAAACACACTAAATTACGATGGAAATCTTTTAATTAATTTTTTATTAATTATTGAAAAAAACAATAAAGAACCTTTTTATTTAATTTAACTCGCTCTATTTGCTTACGAGAGGTGGCACGGTAATTACTAGACACACTATAAATAATGATAAAATATGTAGTGAGATTTTCCATTGTAAGTTAATTTAAGACATTTATTTTTTATTGGTTTGCAAAATAGAGAAATATGAGTGTTTGATGTTAACAATAATTTAAATGTTATAACAATTGTAACTATTTGTTGAATGAAAAAAGGGATACCTGGCGTGGGCGGATTTGCCTCTGGTTTCTGAAAGTATCGCGAGTGAATCGGTTGTACGTGCAACGGTGATCGGCTGTGACGGTCGCTGTGGCTCTTTAACTTTGACATCTCTGCTTCCGAAGAGGCTGAAGGAATCTTCGAGCAATTCGTGGAGTCGCCTTCTGGCGCGGCCCACGGGTCCGGATGGTAGATGGTACACTCCATCGATATCCGTTTCGGACGTACCGTTACCTTTAGACAAGTTGAATCTTTCGAGAGATTGTGAAGAAACAAATATTTCTTACATTTTGCAATAATCGATTGCGAATGAATGGTATAATTTTACTGTATCTCAGATTAAAATAATTCGTGCAAAGATATTACTCATTCGTTCGTAATCGATGCGAAGATAAACATTGACGTAGCTGAAGGAACATTTTTAAATTATAGATATTAATATTAAAGATTTGGGAAAGAGTATAAAATATGTTTACCTTCCGTAGAAAATATTTGTTTTCTAAGATTCCAAACAATCGGTCCTACAGCTCCGGGATCCTTCGAGGCACTCGATGTTCTTGCGAGAAACGTATCATCGACATCGTCGTTTCTATTGTGACGCACTAATTCTGGAGAATCGATGTCTAAGTGCCTAATCTAAAGTACACTTTATTATTAGAAACGAAACTAATACAAAATATAATTAACGTCGATTGGTGATTTTAGTTCATTTTTCGAAAATTACCATGACCGGTTCCAACACTCTTGACAGCGGTTCTACGCTACGCATACTAGGAAACTGCTTGCACGACGGCATTGATAAATAAGATCGCGGCGAAGCAGTAGATTCCTCTTTGTGTTTTGCGTAACCGTTCTCCAAAGACTCCAGTGTTTCTATATGATCGGTTAACGAATCCGGTGATTCAGCTCGGTCCATTGCGTTCGCTCTTGTCATTCTTCCATGAGATGCTCTATATTTCATATGTGAAATATGTACAACTATATATTTTATCAATTATTTGTTACTTACATGTGTATAATTAATTTAATATTATTATTAGATTTTATATTAAAATTATCAATTTTCTTGTGCGATCATTTAACATATTCATAATTATAGTCGCCTTTAATTAAGTTGCTAGGTAATCACCTTGTTTTCTTCGCTGCACGTTTTTGGGTATTCCAAAGAACCGATTCACGAATTTTCTTCGGTTCTTCGTCGTCGTCGCTGGAAACTTCGTGAATGCCTAATTCCAGACTATCGGGCGTGTCAGGCGTGATCGGAGTTCGGGATAAAGTCCGTGGAGTTTGCCGCTGGCTGGTACCGTCGGTCTGCGAAAAAGGGTGGGCCGAATAACAGACAACGATATCCGAGGAGTAACAATTTGCTCGACGGAGATAGGAGCAATATTTTGTTAGAATCGATATTGTCCTGACATCGTAGACCTGAATTGTCATTCCTCCTAATTTTCGACGTAGTTTCGTTGATCGTTCGCGTGCCGTAACGGTTTTAATGCGTCGAGTTTGTTTCCCTATGGTATCCCGTAACTTTTATATCACGCAAGGAAAGAACTTAAAAAATTACGAAGTATTGTTTTACAAAAAATTCACTTTGTCAACTTCACATAATACAACTTAGCAGACGTACATTTCGTTGTTCCTATTACACGCATTCTTCATAATAAAATATATCATATAACAGGAATTTAAGTTAACGCTGATTCGTACAAAAATTCCTATTCTTAATTTAAAAAGAAATCTTTTTTTATTTAATGAATATGTAATCGTATTACATATACCTACCTTGATTTCTGTTTCCGATATTGAGAATGCAGTGTTATCGAGACCGGACGTCGCGGTTGCGTATTCACGTTCTTTTTTGAGAATACTTTTGTTCGGCGGTGCAACAGCAGCGCTGTGTGCTCTTTTTCTTTTGGCAGCCAAGATCAAACCAACGAGAACGAAAATTAATAAAACGACACCCGCGCCAGCGGCACCAATTAATAGCCATGCGTCTCTCCTTCTTGATAGAGCCAGAGGTTTACTCTCCTCCGAGTAAGCTACGAGAGAAAGTAATATATATAATTTATATGTGACAATATAAGTTATTTGTAATAAAAATTCTACGAAATTCTTTCTGATAAGATTGTTATTTACTTACGTTTACTTTGAATAATTACCGGTGCACCCAATTCCAGAGCGACTTCTTGGGGCGAAAGAAGCGCCATATCTCTCGCTGCTATTTCAGCAGGAACGGGCTTACCATCGAGATGAACTGAATAGATCAAATTCGTCTCGCCATCGACAATACTCGTATTCTGCATTCTGACTTTTACTACTCCCGGAATCGAACCGTCCGCTAAACGCAATCTCGAACGTACATTTGTGCTCACGTCTTCATTACCATTGGATCGACTTCTGGAGATGCTTTCAGTATTTGAATCAGTTGAAGGAATTGGTATTGATTGTGGTGGGAATTGTTTGCTGGAATCGTCAATTGTATCGGGGACAAGATGTGTTGGATCGACAGTTATAGATTCGTCGTTTTGTGTAGCAGAGGATTTTGTTTCTTCTTTCAACGTTTTTATGATCTTTTTCAAAGCGAAATCGTCCTTTGTAGATTTATCATAATCGTTTGTTGTATCAATGTCGAATACTGGTAGCAACATCTTTTTTGGCCTGGGAATTTCGATCATTCTCATAGATTTGACTTGCGAAACGTTTGAAACGTATTTCTCGTCAACTAAGTTCGGAATGCTCGCTTCAGTTTTTGCGTGAGTTGTAGAACTTTCACTGGTACCAACTATTAATTCGAATGATTGAGTTTTGGTTGTATTTGTGGAAATTTCTTCTTGCGGAGCTTTTACTTGAGACGAAGTTTCAAAATGTTTTTGTACATTCTGTGAATATTAAAAAAAAAAAAACCAATAAGGATAATGAAAGAAATTAATATCTAGTCGCGTATATTTTACCTTTCGGTTAAGTAAATCGCGCAATAATGCGTCTCTGTGTGATCGCGGATCCATCGATAGCACGCCAAGATGCTTTTGCTGCTGTCTAGAAAACGCGGCTCGATACAAGCGAGCTAAACGAAACTCAACTTTGGGCGGTACTACTTCATCTCGAAGAACTGTCAACAGCCAGTACCTAATATAATAAAATTGTATATTTCATTTAATTTTTGTAATAAAAATAAAAATTTTAATTAAAAATTAATGTATAAAAAATAAAAAATTTTATATGTAAAATTTTGTTTTATAAATAAAAAATAAAAAGACAAATATTTATAATAATAAATAATAATATAATATTAATAATAATTAATTTTAATAAGTTAGTACCAGCAATAACGCTTATCAACAAAAATTTACTTTTCTTTACTTTACTTCTAAACACCGCAAAGCAATATTTATATAGTGATATTTAGCGGTATGCCAAATTAATATATAACAAACATATACCTATCGTATTTATTTATTCACTAAATCTTATCGTTATTTGATGATTGAAAGATTTTTCATTTTTTAATTAAAAAAGATATTGTTCTTCATTAATTAACTACCTTGGACCAGGATCATCTCCGATTAGGATTCCGATGTTCTGATCGTCATCATCGTCCAATCTAGGTGTCGGTTCTATACACGTAATACATTCTGGATTATAAGTATCGGGATGATGAGGCGATATGGGATCTGACGGATGTTCATCGGTTGGGGTATAAACTGTGACAGTGTGAACGATTGTCTTTGTCTCGTAATAAGTTAAACCCTGATCGGGATCCACCCATGGCGGCACGTCTTCCAGGCCAGTCCAAAAGAAATCCTGAAGATGCACCCGTCGTCCTGGCAGATGTTCGATCACGATAATCTCGTCTTCTGTACATTAGTGAATATCGATTTATTTGCTTTTGATTTTGTCCCGTGTGTAATAATTGAAAAATGAGTACACAAACGTACATACAATATAATAAAATATTTATTATCCCGCGAAAAAAAATATATAGATTTAATATAATTAAATATTATTAAAATTTAACTATTTAACTAAATAAGATCATAATAACGATTTTAATAAATTTGGTTTTATTAGAACCTTATATAGATTTAATTTGGACCATATAATGATTCATATTATTAAGTTATATAAGACCATATTAAAACATATTAATTCAACTTATTTAAAACTTGTTAAGATTTAATTAAATTATATAAATTGGACTTTAATAAGATTTAATAAGGACTTATTAAACTGAAATAAGTTGTTAATATAAACTATATTAAAAATATATACATGTTTGCATTTATTTATAAGTTATATAGAGACTTTATAAATTCTTTATATGAATTTTGATGAAAACCTTATAAAGAATTTATAAGACTTTTATTTAGAATATATTAACTTTTTTTCGCGAGATAAAAATTACAAAAATTACTTTGCCTGCCATCTCTATATTTTAAGTGTCATTATCTATGTCTTCAATAAAACGCATGTTAAATAGTTATTGTGCACTTTAATAATCTTGAATTATTGCTGCAATTTTATCTAAATTTCTAAAGTATGAATTTTTATTGTCTTATAAAATTACAATAAATATTAATAATTTCTATAACTTTTAAAAATCAAGAACTTATCGATGTTTTATCGATAAAAACCCATATTTTTCAAGAATAAGAAGGGTAAGACAACACGGATGTTTGTATGCGGAAGCTTTTCCAGGAGATACCTTGTCGATGGGGCCAATGACCGGCCGTCATGCGACTTATCGGCGATGTCACGACACCGCTGAGGATGAGCCGATCATAATAAATGCGACAATAAAGACGGAGGACTAAATTGAGCTTCCTTATCACGCGATCACGTGATTGAAGATAATAAAAGTTGTACAATCCATTCATCTGCGTGAGTAAAACTGGTTTCTTTGGAATTACGGATCAAAAATATAATTTCTGTTGCCGTTTATTATGTCATTCTAAGAATTCCGGTAGCTGGGGAGTAATGTACTCTTGAAATGAAACTTTCTTACTTATTGTTTTTTCACGTTAATGCATGGTTGAAGACCACACCGAGAAAAGTTTTCGGTACTTAATTATGATTATAATTACAGTATTATGTTAATTATATAATAAAATACGATTAGCCCTAAAAACGATTATAAATTCTTAATTATAAATACCTAAATTATAGTAATTGTATTTTCATAGTAATAATAATATGTATATGTAATTCTACTATAAATCATAGTCTCATTTCGATGATAATTATATTTATTAATAGATAATCTATACATATATATAATATAGTTATTAATTATTATTACTAATATTATAGTAGTAATAAATATAATTATATAATAACGCATAATTATAGAGTCATAAATATTAAAACAAACTTTTCTTTAGTGCACACCTGTGTGAGTAAGAAGTTTACGTTTTGTTTCAAAGCGAAATTGATTTTGGATATGTGTTGAACAGTGTCAGATGTCGCAACTGGTTATCCCTCGAATTATCGATCAATTATGACACTATGTGGAACGCGTCCATGATCTATTCGCGGAATTTTTTCACGTTGTTACAACGACCTGGTTTCACGCTTCGTTTGACTTTCCGGTGCGGAAATATTGTTGAAGTTCCGTGTGTATCATTTGCGGTTTCGCAACTCTGTATCTACGAGCGAATGATTTATCCCTCTGTTTTCAAATTCATCTATAATTATCAATGATTGAGAGAATGCAACGTAGTTTTGTACGTAAATATAGTATACGCCGCATTAACATAAGTGTCTTTTTCTATTGTTGGAGAACTTTATTCGATCATTCCATATATACGCAGAGAGTTCACAGTCACGCGGCATACCTCAAGTATTTTTAGTACGTGATGGTAGTGTTAAATCAATAGAAAACGGAGTTCCTATGGTGAGAATGAGTCGAATTGATCGTTATATTAACCCCCGTATACCGCACTGCTCATTCCATTGTATTCGCGTTGATGTTCCCGTAAATTCACGAGTGCATCGACATTTCTACGACATGTAACATGATATCAAGTAAATACTACTTCTGAACAATTTATTTTAAGGAAAATCTATCTTTGTACGATGTATGATACTCATCTTTTTAATTTTACAATAAAATTACCAAGTTATGACACAACTTAAATGTCAATGTCTTACTGCAAAATAGATCAGAGTAGTAACATCATATTCGCGTACCTATATACATATAAGCGTGCTGATAATAATATCGATTATCAGCACATACCTGCATAAGAGCGCTGAATTACTTAAGCGTTACTTAACTCTTAGACTGACGCCTAGTCGGCGACCAGTTCAATTTTGAATAAAGCGAGCTGGTAGTCCATTGACAACAAGGTCACGGAAGAATGCACCCCGCGCGGAAATGAGATCACGGAGCGCGCAGGACATCGCTCGTGTTTTCACGTGCACGTGTATCTCGATGTGAAAGAACGGTTCCGAATCGATCGAGCACGTGGAGAACCACTTATATGCGACCTGGCTGATTCACATACGATACACGCTATCTGTACGCGTACAATTTACCGCGTGACGCTATGGGGGGGTAAAGATATATTGATAAACGTATAAACAATAGTGAAAGAATGAGAAATGTGGGGGCGAAGTGGAACGATTTTCGACGAGATAATTCTGCATTAAACTACAAAGGATAGTAGGGTTCTGAAGAAATAATCGATAAATGCAAAAGTAAATACCAAAAAGATACGAAAAGGTTTGAATAGAACTAGAATCAAGCGCGATACGAAGGCTAATCAAACCGTACAAAAGTGAGCGCGACAATCTCGAAGAAGCGAGACTGTGCGTTTTTATATTGTTACGTTTATCACTATTTTTGTACGGAGATTTGTCCACAGTAAACTACTACTTAAAAAATGCATCGCACTAACCGGCTCCTGGTGGCATGGACGCGAGCACTCTCGAGATATCGGAGTTCTGCAGTAAGAAGATCGCGATCTGCACGACGGTGCCGAAAGACGCGGACAGCACTCCACGCAATATACTGCATAGTAGCATCGCGTCAAGCGCTCCCCGCTATACTGATTTCACGATGCTACGGGGTGTTCATGGATGAGTGACAGTGTTGGAGCAGAAGTAGAGCCTGCGCAAAGGTAGCGTGGGTGAAAGAAGTAATATGTAACGTATGACAGGTGGATAGGATTTTGGCAAAAGAGAACAAGTCATTGGCAGTTAAGAGAGATTTAATATTATTTTACCAATTTTTCTCATTTTTTTTTCTGTTCACCCTTCTCGTTTTTACGTGTAACCCGCAAAGTTGCGAGTTTATACTCGAATCCAATTTGCCTTTTTGTCCATGTAATCCTTTTTACCTGCTGTCGCTATGTGCATTCATGTGTATTACCGATTTATGTGCCTCGTCTAAAAAGCTATCTTTTTGATAATAATCGATGAATTTTAAAATTACATATCTTAATTAAGATTATTTTTATTACTTTAAATAATAAAATTGCAATACTTGTAATAGAATGTCGTAAAATAAAATAAACATAAAATTAAATTGTTATAAAAAAAATTTGTTAATATTTTAAAGTTTTGTCATTTAAAGTCTTCTTTAAAAATCAATAATTATTACTGTAACATTTATTTCTGGTATACGAGATTGATCGTTTCTAATAACAATATACTCTTCAATGTATAATATTTTATTAATTATTTGCCAATTTGTTACTCTCTCTATATTTGGACATTAAATATTACATTGTTATTTTTAATTCATTTAATTTTTTATCTATTGATTACATCTGCAATTTTGTAACTTATTGTTTATCGTTATAACATGATTATTTTCGATATAAAAGAGTTGACTCTGTTACAACTATATCAATTTTTACTTCTATTTATATTTTATTTATTTTTTTATAATTCATGAATTTCTTATTCTCTAATCCTTCTTATCCTAAAGTTTTCGTTCTCACACTTTCATCTCTTTCTATATTAATATGCTTTCTCATTCTCTCATCTAATGGACTCTTATTACATAACATCACAATTTAATGACTCTACTTCCTATATTCAGTTTTTTGTACTCCACGCAGATTAAAATCACGATTCAATTATTTCTGACATTCATGATTTGATATCAATAATGGCGCTTATTTGAAACGATTCAGAGTAATGATACAGACTGAGATGTTTCCGTGCTTAGAAGCTATTGATGCACAAAGTAGGATACTTGGTATTTTATTCATTAATAGCTCGGCACACATATCAATTTCACGGCGTAACTCTCTAGACCCACTAACCAAGTAAATTGCATTACTTTTTAATCTCATCTTCCACAGAGAAATGAAAATCGTTAATAATTGCTATAGTATATATCGATTCCAGAAATATTTTCTTGATTAAGTAATTTATATAACCGAAATATGAACACAATAGTATTTAATTAAATAAAATTTATGTAAAGCGCATATATGTAACATCAAACGAACACATTTACTTTCACAATGACCTAAAATAATAACTAGCATTACTGTAAGAGTAGTTTTCAAGTAATGCTCTATCGCAACACAACATTAAATTAAAATTACATTGCTCAGGCTTCCATAACATTGCTACACAGTGCTGCAATCTATTACCGAACAGTCGAAGTTACATAGTTTCATACTTCTTGAGCCTGTGATATATGATTTTATATCAATCAATTTTGATCACAAATATTTATGAAGCTACATAATACAATAAAATCTATATTATTTTTAGCGTAATGCGTTATTTTTCTAACATAAAAGACAGTTATTTTTATAGAAATATTTCTCTTTTTTTTTTTTCAGAAATAATGCAATCTTTTTTCTATAAAATCATTTATAAATACAACTTTCCGTTATTTACACGAAATATTGATTGTTGTCGCATCTTATAGACGCAAACTTCGGAAATAAATTCATGCAGTTGTTTTACAGTTGTTTTTATTGAGAATTACCGTGTGTAAGAGAAAGTGAAAATCAGGAACTATCAAGGTATACTAACAGGAATAATGCAAATTAAATCGCATGACCTCATGCGATCAGCGAAATGTCAGGGCTGCGGGTGAGTCTTAATGCTCCTCCTTACAGTTACCTTCTTTCTTAAGTTAGCTTAAATCGATGACGAGCCAGTCATACTTTAAACTAGATTTCACGTATATTGTTGATACAGAAAGCTCACATTTCATAAATTTACAATTGTTTATATTTTAGCATTGCTTAATTTATTTCTTTTATATAGTATAAGCTGCTGATATATTTTATTGAAAAATATCTTAAATACATTTTTTTCTTATACCGTGCTCGTTTCGTTTCGTTTTTGATGTTTTCTTGCATGTTTTATTCTCTTTCATTGCTTTATTCTCGGAATGTCTCATGGATGCCTACTACTCAATCATACAATTTAACATTACGTCATATACTATATATAATATTATGTACTTTCTACATCTTCTTTATACAATGCAGTGATAAAAGGGATACTCAGGATGAAGAAATTTTCAAAGTTTAATTCAAGTTTGTCTAACAATACTCGCATCATAAAATTTAAAAAAATTGAGTTCCACTCTGCACACAAATGACAGTGAAACGACATCGGTATGAGTAATTTTATTGTTTAGCAGCGGTATATTATTTCTACCGTTCCCACAAGTAACTTGATCTTTTAAAAACACGTACTGCAACAGTAAATTTATCTCATCGTCTCTCTTTATTTTAAACAAAAGACACTGTAATTTATTTTTGCATAAGCTATACAAATTTCGAAATAGAGCGTCCTCGTTTACACGCGTATCTACTCGTTTGTAAGAAAAATTTTTAATCTTTAACTTCAGCAAGTTTTTCAATATTGAAACTTTCTGATTTCAAGACATTATATGTTTCACAATTTGCCAGCAGCTGCTTCGCATAAGCTTCGTGCGAGTTCCATTATCGACCGCGTGCACTTTCTCAATATATTCGATTTCAACGTCGTCGCACTTCGTTCAAAGTCCCTTCCGGTTTTGCGTATCTTTACTCGCGATTAGGTACCCAACACCTCATATATGTTAAGTTATGTAAACACGTTTCTATGAGCGTTTCAGAGCGCGGCAATCGCTACAAGCCGTTACTTTGATTAGATTGAACTTCCCTCTGTGATGCATACGCCGCTATAAAATGGCAGGCTTCCTGTCTCAAGAGAATAAACCCGTTTTATCATAATTTATTATTTTCCACAAACATTCAAATAAATTCTTCATCATTTGTCACTCTCTTAATAATCTTTTAATTTCTTTCATTATAACGAGCGGCTTCATTTGGATAAATGCTGATACTTATGTAAATCTTTTAATGACGTTAATAACGTGTACTCTGCCTTTATAATTTTAAGAGATTGTAAAAGTACGTAGAAAGTATTCCATAAATACAATTATTAAGGGAGGAGATAGATATATTATAGGTTTACGATATTTATATAAATTATGTATAATTCGCGTTGAAAAGGAAATACCGCGCGCGATTAAGCGGTGAGGCAATATTTACACCAGATGATTCTGAGCAAATATTTGTTAAATCGCTGGATAAACCTTGGACGTCGTGTGACTCATTGATTGAGTCGATTAAAGTTGCAAATTAAATGATTGTGCAATAGATATCGTTATTAAATCCGAATGAACTGTCAATCAATCTTCTTATTTTCTCTATACCTGTCGCTTTTGATTCGAGGCAAGTAATCCACTTAAAATCATCGATCACCAATCTTTGTATTTTTGAAGTATCTGGCATCTGATGAAGCGAGCCAGTGATGTCTATATACGGACGTAAGTGCGGAGGGGAGAAGCGCTCGCAGAGGCCTTATTCCACCTCTCTCCTCCCTTCTCTCTCTCTCTCTCTTTCTCTTTCTCTGAGCGCATTTTGATGGAATTTTTAGTAGCAAGCAACGCGTACGGCGAGAAGAGAGACTCAAAAGGGACTGATAAAATTTTATATCTGGCAAAGAAGAAAATCATAAAATAAAGTGTCCTTTTTTTCCCGCGTCCCTTCGACTACTTTGAACTTACATTCAACTTACAATCGGTGCAGCAAAGGTCCAAAGAGAGGTAGAATGAAACACGAGCAACATAAAAGGTAGACGCGAACAGGTAGATAACCCGAAAGACGAAGAGAGAGAGAGAGAAAGATGTCATTGGAAGAGGCAGGAGAAAGAGAGATGAGAGCAAAGGGGCGGGTGGAGAGAGAGGAAAAGAGCGTTCCTCTCTCTTTCTTCTTCGAAAAGAACAGGCGAGAGGTGCTCGAGACACGAATTCAGGACGGAATCTGTCCGGCAGCGCCGCACCGGTTAGAAGTCGCTGGCCTCTCTCTTTCTCTTTCCGAGAGCGGAGCGCGTTACCGTCGCGGCGGCCGATCCCAAGTCGATCTTTGTGAAGGTGTGGCGGTCAGACAGAGAGAGCGGGGGATATATAGGAGAAAGGGCAGAGAAGATCGGGAGACGTCAGGGACCTTCGGAACGAGCGTGAGAGGTTGCCATAGGGCCGGGCGGTAAAGGCCCCTGCGGCCGAATCTCTGATCATCCGCTCCTCTCTCCCTCGTTTACTAGAGTTTCTTCTTCTTCTTCTTCTTTTTCCTTCCCTCTCGCTCGCGCACGGTATCCACCATTATCCCCGCGGAATTCAGCGTATCGATATGCCCGAAATGAGTTTCGGTGCGTCCAACAGGTCGGCGAGCTGAGCCGAGGGGCCTCGAAGAAGGCCGATTTCGCTTCTTCGCGAGTCGCGAGGGGCCCGCTCTCCCTGGTCCCCCCTGGTTCCGTTCCGCCGTTCCGTTCCCGCCGTTCAGATCGACGAGCGTCACTCGGCAGAACGGAGCGGCCTTACGGCCCCGTGCCCCGTGGAAAAGTGGTTAGGTTCTCCCGCAGCTGTCAGACGAGGCCGCGAGTTACAGGTGTGCATATCGCGTTCGTGCGCCCACGGTTCGTGTGCATGCGACGAGTGGCGGGACGCGCGTGTTTTCGTTGCGCAGGACCGAGATTATACCGCACGCGGATTTCGCGGATTTTCCTCAGGATAGCTGCGAAACGCGAAACGAGGACCTCCGTCATATATACAGGCAAGTGGCGACCTACGGTAGTGTGTTAGCATAGGATCTCGGTACATACTTCTACGTTGCAGGAAGACTGTAGGGCTCTCGGTAGAGCCATCGCAGTAAGGAGCGATTTCGACGAGATCGATTTAAATGTTTGTAAATATCGTCACACGATATGTGTTTCAATCGTTTGTCTTTTTTAAATCGAAATTTTCTTCTGAAAATTGAAACAACGCCAGCGACTTTTAAAGTGCGATCTACTTAAATGTGAAATTCGATTATGCTAAACTCTTCGAGAGTGTTTTTTTAAGATAATATAATCATCCGTGCGATGGTGCAATCAAGAATTTGAAATTCGGTACGCGCATGTAGCATCGAGTGAAAAAGAGACGTGCGAAGCTCACTTAAGTTTGTGATGGACGATTATTGATATAAGAATCAAACAGTAGAGAGGTGTGTTCGAACGAATACGATTTGAAATTATTTAAAACACGGTGTTCATAGTTGATTCTTATATTTGAGACTGTCTTAAGTACGGTTTTATGATGTTATAAACCGATTAGAAGGCAATATTAACTATCTTATAGCAATATTAACTATCTTAAGACATTATTTAAGATGGTTTTAAAATACGAACGGATTACGAATAATACCCAGTGAGTCTCAGTAAGAGAAACTTGCTCGTTAATATGAAATATTTGATGTAAAATCGTAAATGAAATAAATCAGAAAGTGCCAAATGAAGTCGAAAATATAGATATTGGTGCCTAACAATATTTTTACGTAAATTTGTAAATATGTCTTCGGTTATGTAAACTGCTTGCCAATTACTGTGAAATTTGCAATCGTATACTGAAATAATCTCACAAACTTTGAATTGATTTAATAACGATGCTACTAGCAACACTAAAGAACTTGTTGCGAAAAACGCGGTTTTTTTCAACTTGTTGTAAAATCGTAAAATTCAATATTTCATCACTTTACATAGAAACGCAACTAATCGAAATAACAGAGTGAAATAACAGAATGATGAAACATCAAGAATTGATCCTCGGTGAAGTCGACCACGTTAGAAACGCAAATT
>NW_017276855.1:1090641-1155551 GCF_001594065.2 Cyphomyrmex costatus
CCCCCCCCCCCCCCCCGATACATCTTGTCGATCGATGTATCAGCACATTTTCATCTTGTATATTTTCGTTATAAAGCACCGTCGTCGTTAGGGATCAGTGGGAAATGATCCGCCGCGAGATGGATAACGTGGAAACGGGTTTAAGCGTGAAAGTAATTGAGGAAGTGGATGAACACACACACACACACACACACACACACACACACACACACACGTCGACAGGCTCGCTCATGCTCCTCGAGCAGCGAACAGATAAAAAAGCCTGGCTCGTGGAAAATTGACATTTTTTTCGCGATCGAGGGGCATATAGGGTATAATTAAAGAAAAATTATTCAGGAAATAGTGTCCGTTTACGTTTCACGCGATAGTAAGATTATCCGCAATTTCCGTACCTTCTGATAAACACTTCCGCGCGCGAGCACGCACCAACGTTCGCATTATCGCAAAATATATGCTCGTTATCTATCATAACATATAAAAGACTTTGTTTCAGTCATTTAACATTGCAACGTCTCTATTACGATTTTTAAAGTTACTATATTGAAACACTTCAAACCGTGATATTAAAAGATTTCGGGTTGCGTTCAGGTAGATTATTACAATGTTATTTGTGTCGTACTATACCTTTATCGTTCGTTAGACGGGAAACAAGGACGGAATGACACGAATAGTATTAACAGCGTCTCCCTGAACGCAACCCCCGTTGCAGCAATTAAAAACGACAAACTGTCGTAAGACTTAATATTGTCTCCTTGTATCATACGTGCTATTATAATACATTGAAAAAATGTATTAAATTTTAATAAATAAAATTTGTCTAAATGGTATTAATTGGATATTTATTAAATTTAAACATAACATTATTATTGATACAATTGATTTATTTGAATTATCATGTCTTTATCAAGCGAATATTTATTTACTGTAAGTAAATGTTAAGATAGTATTACTAAAAAAAATACGCTTAATATTAAGACTTAATACATTTTTGTAATTGCATGTGCCTTCAAACATTATAAATTACTATTACGCTATAATATATTAATTTTTCTATAGAGCTAAAGTTTAGAATTGGAGATAAGTACTGCAGGGAAATTATTGTTTATAACCTGGAATTAAAAAAAAGAATCAAATAAATCGACGGCACTCATCCGGTGAGTCGATTAAATATCGAATACGCCCATAATAACGGGCCGCGTGCACAATCCAGCGCATTCACCGTATCAATTCGTTTCCTGGATAACGAGTCGAAGGAGACGAAATGATGAAATCCGTTTGTTTCCGCGAAACAGTGAGTGATGGCTCTGCGCCTAAGGGGTAGCAAGGATGTCAAGAAGAGCTTCTATTACGTTTGGTACCTCGGCGCGAGGGAGGCCAAGGGGGTGGACGCGATGCCCGGTGCCATAGCTTACCTGCTGGAGCGGGAACGGCTTCAAGAACCTTTCAAGGTCACGTTGCAGGTGAGTGGTACCATCCTGAAATCCGGTTTCGGTGGCGCGCACCGAAAATATCACGGAAACGAGTCGACTGACGACGGATATCTGTGCGTTCAACCGACCGGAACTCGCGTTGATTATACTATCGTAATTTCCTTTTTCTTTCTTCCTCTTCGTTTTTTCTTTCTTTTTCATGCATATCCCACGTGTACGACAGTGAAAGCAGTCGCTGGAGAACACAAAAATTGCGAGATCGCGACCCGCGGTCACTGGTTTGCTCGACGAGTTTTCCCAGTCGATCGCAGTGAAACGGACGAGTTCTGTCGCGCTGAGTTTGACAGCGCTTTTGGCGCATTTTAGGAACGTGGGAATTTGCAGGAAACGCGCGACTGAAGAGAGATGCGTTAACCCCGATGGAAACGCGCGTTCGCGATATGTGTTGCGAAGGAGGAAGAATAAGTCATTCATACATAGCACATTTTTCAATCATTCCCGTTAGAATCCCGAATCCATATATCTAGTCGTTTGTAATTGAGATTTGTGAAAGGATGTTCTTTTTAATATATGGCAATCTCCTTTACAACAATTAAAACGCGCGTGCAAGGAAATCGTTTCCCGAAGGCGACTTTGATTATGTATTTGTAACGTTACGCGTTCGCCGCTCGAGTAAATGTAATAATAAATTCACTGACCCGAATCTTACGGAAACGAGTGCAGTACTAATACGCTACTTTGACGGAGAAAAGAGAAATTAAACACACACGATGCCAAAACTGTTTCGCGACCGTTAAACGCGGACACGTGGTATGCGCTTCCCGGCGCATATCAAGTGGCGGCTGAAAAAGGATACGCTCGCTCGTTTAGAAATCGCGTTTGCCGCCGGTGCGTGATGCAATAAATCTCGCTTCGAGCCGCGGAGTTTTCGAATCCGGCGCGGCGCGAGACATGATTTAGCGCTCGTATTAACGGTGCCGAATGAAGCAAACGAGTTCTTTGTGGTGAATTTTTAGCTAACGTCGTTAGGGTTCACCGCAGATGCGCTCGCGCTGTTGAAAGGAGATTATTGCACCTGAACGGTCTCTGCGATAGAAACCTGGACAGTTGAGTAACTGATTAGGTTTTATCTCTAACTGTATCTGCACGTTATCGTGAACTTTCGTTTTAAAGGTTGTCGTTTGCTTTGTATGACTATACAAAGTATAAAACAGATATGTAATGTAAAAAATATTTTTACCTATATTAGATATTTTTTACATTATATATTTGCATTTCTTATATACTCTTCTTTATTTCTTATTTGTAACGCTGGCTTTTCCAACTTGCCCGATACACTTGCTATGCAGTATAGAGATTCACAGTAAGGCACGTACATCGTGTCGAAAAAAGAACGCATTATGAAACGAGATTCATTTAATCGTTGTGTAAGTCTAATTGTCAGCGTATATCGACGATGCGCGAGGAAAGTCTATAAGAGTGTCCGTGGGTGGCAGATATCCATAACCAGTCTCGCAACCGTTTCAGCAATTCGAATCGTCGCGATGATCGACAGCACGGTAATTAAGTGCAACGATGCGCGAGGAAAGTCTATAAGAGTGTCCGTGGGTGGCAGATATCCATAACCTGCAGTCTCGCAACCGTTTCAGCAATTCGAATCGTCGCGATGATCGACAGCACGGTAATTAAGTGCTCTCGCGAAGTGGAACACATTGTATACGAGAAATAGAATTACGTGGCACACGCCTTCTCGCATATCTGCTCTCACGTGATTCACTTTAAGTACAAGGACAAACGTTTGTGCGGGACGCCAGATGAAGAACGAGGTAATATCGAGAGAACGTTAAAAACTGTACGATGCGCGCGAGAAACTCGGATTATTATGAATTGATTACTAATTAATGCGAGCGATATTACGATCACGTTGAACGGTCAAGAAATAGAGTCTTATTCCGAGACATCGTGTACGCCTTTTATCATCAATCTATACGTTTATTTTATTAAATATGTATTTAAACGCCGCAACCGTAGTGCGGAACGTATCGCGGAGAATCCTCGCGATTCACGAGGTGCGAACAAAGCCGCGGTTTCTTAGGCCGGAATCAGACTACGCATTGAAAATTGAGATTGAAGATTGAAAATTGAAATTTGACCAATCGAGGATAAAGAAAATTTAAGTCCTATTATTTTGATTAGCCAAAATTTAATCTTTCAATCTTCAGTCTCAATCTTCAATGCGTAGTCCGATTCCGGCCTAAGAAACCTGCGCGCGTGCTTGAACGGCGTATATTTATATTTGATAGGTGAGCAACAAAGGTCTGAAGATTATACAAACTGTCCATCCTGGCGGCTCGACAAGGTCGGCAGTTAAGCACTTGGTACCGGGTCACGCGGTGCTGGCAGCCGTGCAGCGAGAGGACATCGTGGCCGCGACTCTGCTTCTGCCAAATCCGGCGACGAACAATCCTGTGCACGTGCACGCATACAGGTTACTATACATCAATTTATCATAACAGACTAACAAGAGTTGAATGAGCGTAAAAGAAACTAGCTGTATAAATTAAACCAGCTGAGCTAATTTTTAACGTATTGTAATATTGATTAAATGTTAAAATTAAAATTGAATGAAGATAAGACATATTTTGGAGCTAATTAGCTTTGTTCTCTTTCCATAGTCGGCCACGCACGTTTGAATCGCTCTTTCATTAATCAGGCAAGAATATAGAACTTTAAGAGCTTATAGAGATCTTTATTGAGAATGCAAATACAAACATGGGAACCTAAGGTGCGACTATACGTTGTTTATCCATCAAGTCTGTGTCAGGAATTCGCGGTTAAACAGAGAGGCCATGCAGTTCATCGCCTCGATTCTCTCATTACCAGCCACGTTTTATTCTTTAATTAATGACTTTCGTAATTCTAACGGATCGTTAATGATTTTCATAATCTCGGCTCTCGCGATGTTCACACGTATAGCTCAGCCGCGTTATATCGTCGCGGCAAAACTGCGAACGGATAAAAGTATTCGGAGCAACTTCGCTATTAAATTGCAAATTATCAGGGCTATTAGTTCAACGATCTCTTCCACAGCGGCGTGATAATTAATTCACATTGAAAATAATTATTCAAAGTTCAGAAGCGTTCAACCGAATTTTATTTTATGCACGAGAGACTGCGGGGATAGAAATGAGGTTATAAAATGTCGTTCCATAAGCATCACACAATACCGATGGCGATTGTTCAATCGAAGTTAACCGCGAAGGCGCACGATCTCTTTGGCATGCTCAATGAAAGTCCCGTTAAAGAACATTTTGCTACATGGAAGAGCTGGGACGAAATATTACAACTATATGTCCCGCAATAGTGTATTGTATACTTCGTATACCAACGACCTAAATGAGTAGCAGCAGCCGATCTTTCCCTCGCTGGGAACGCAGATTATCATGAGCTTATATATTATATATATATGTGTAATAATATTTTCCGCGTATTTTTCATAAACGGAGCAGCTTAATCCCACACTTCATCGTAGAAGTTTTTGTACATTATCCATACAATCTTACTTTGCCGCGCCGTTCTCAATTGTTTTTAGACACTCAGTATAGCATATGCGTGCGACGTTACGTAAAGGAAGGCAGGTAAATTACAAGGACTATACAGAGCCATACAGATGAGGTTTCATTTGTCTTCTATTTTACCGCGCTTTGTCATTTTGATAAAGGTAGAATCCCGTTCATCTTTCGTCTCACTTTCGACTCGCTTTTTGGCCCATTCTAGATGCGATTCGGTCGAGACCGCCGAATTGTTAGGTGGCCAGTTAAAAGCGCTAGCGTCACACACTGACAATTTGGCCAGGGTTAGCGCGAGCGAAGGTAGAATCCGCAGCAACCTAGGCAGCGACGGCCGAAGTACCAGAGAGTCCGAATCTTCCGAAGGTAGCGGTGAACTCAGACACGATCCGGTCCAAACCACGACCATCTATGAATCTTTGGCCGCCGAGTTACGAGCTAAATTAGGAAAAGGTTAGTTTTTGGGCATTGCTGCCACATTATACTTATTTTTTATACAAGATTTCGTACCTATGTATATTGAAAGGAAATGGAGATCGATTTTAAAAGAACATTTTGAAGAATACTATAAGGCTGGGTCCACAACCTTGCTTTAAGAGGCCGTAAGCCGTAAAAGTCGTAAGAAATTGACTAATCCTAGTTGAATGCGAGAAAAATAATTTTCTGTGATTGGTCAATTTCTTACGGCTTTACGGCTTAGGGCCTTTTAAAGCGAGGTTGTGGACCCAGCCTTAATGTAAATAAAAGATTAAACGAAAGAAAATATATTTCATAAATGAATGAATAGGAATAGAAATGTACAATACAATATAGTATATATTTATAAAAGCAATTTTTTGAGATACCTCAGAATTTCATTCACTCCTTCTCATTACCATTCATATGGAACGCTGCTCTTGTGACGATGTTGGCTGCGCACGAGAGAACGAACGACAGAACGTCCGCGCGCGTCATACGTGTCAAGGTAACGTGGGTACGAAGCGGATAATCATGTTTCAGGCAGAGGCAATTCCGGCGAGAACGACGTCGGCCCGATATTATTGCCGCCGCGCGACTACGATACCGTGCACAGACATCACGGCAACTTAGCCGGCATCGAGTTCAGGCGTTGTCTGAATCAAACCATCGTGGGTAGCACGGCCGTTGACAGGGGTGGCACGAGGAGCGCAGCCAGCAGCGGCATAGGATCTGATAGCGCGGCGACGCCGCCACCCTATCAAACGCACCATCCTCTCGGCCAGAGACCGTCTAGACCGTCTAGAGATTCCTCTTCCGGTGAGTGCCTTTCAAAGGTTTGATGCGACGATGAGCTATAAACGTTATGTAATGAATATTATAACGACATAGAGTTCTCTTAGATTACTGAAATACCTATTTGGAAATATTCTTACCTTGAATAATCAAATGTGTTTTTAGATAGTCGTCATTTAAAAAATAACTCTTCGTTTCGTAAATTAATTTGTAGTTTTATGTATACATAAATTCGCGTAGGGAATCTTTATATCTTAAATTCCGAGGATCTCTAGTATTTTTTTCAATAACACTAGTTTACAAATTTTTAATAATTTTTAGCGCAAGAAAAGAAAACAACGTATTTTGTGGCTCTAAATTTGAATTGATTACCATTGGAAAAATGTTATCAGGTCGAATTTTTAATATAGCATATCAATTTTAACTTTTAAGTTGTAGCATGTCTTTTCAAATAATTTGAGTGCAAGGTGAATGTTCTATCGGGATTTAATGATATTTGAGAAACATTATCAGGAATCATTGGACGAAACTATAGACTACTGAATGTGAATGTTAATGATGTACGTGGAACTGATCCAAAGTCCAAATTTAGAAAATAGGGGGGGGGGGAGTGTGGAAGGACTTTGTAGCGTAAATCGGACGATTTTGCGGTCACACTACACGAAATTCTTTCCGATTCATTTTTCGCAAACCACGAAACTTGATCAATTAAAATGAACGCCAAACACAGAGTAACAGATCTATGTGACTGAAATTTGGCGTGTGATCCACAAAAAGTTGCCGGACACTAAAAATAATCTCGACACGTACTGCTATATTTTAAACTTTGCATGGACTTTACAACGACCTACGTATTACATAAACAGTCTTCATACGCTCTTGCACAAAAGCTTGTAAAGTAATGTAATTACTGACAATAATAATTTTCGATTAGCGCAATAACGCCAGAAGTAAACTCATCTTTGCGAGAAATTGGAGCTTGCACTAATATTAAGGAACATACGGTGTATATGAAATTAGGCGTCAGCAAGTAGGTCGTTGTAATATCTGAGAGACATTTTCGCGACTCGGTCGTTGCGTCAAGCTATACGATGCAACATCCCATTTCAGGCAAGAAAACCTGCGCCGAGGAGTGCGCGTAAAATTGGCGGCAAGCGTGACAATCGCATCTAGCGAGTGAGAAACTTTGCCGTGAATATTATCCTCGCAGTTCATAGAAATTCCTCGTCATTGGCCAATACCTCCGAGAGTATCGTTGCGTAGGTACGTTACACGGCCGCGAAAATAGGTTTTCAGGACGTAAACACACGCGGGTTTACCTCGAAGCTGCTATTTCGATGCAATTTACCTTCTTATTTGGCATACTTAATGGAAAATTTATACCATGTTGACTCCCGGCAATTAAATTTATTGCAGTCTTATACACGCGCGATAGCTGCGTGTAGTATCTCGAAAGTCGTACAACTTGTTCAATTTACGCTCTAAGACCGATCCGTAAATCGCGTCGTAAAATATCGAAAGTCGACGACACGGTGAGATCGATTGCGGGAGAAGAAGATTGGAAGTTATATAAACGCGCCGTGTACGACACGAATAGCGCAGAAGAAAAAAAAAAAAAAAAAAAGAAACAATTGCATCGTTACGTAATTTGCGACTAATTGCAAAATGGAAAGTTTTTAGAATAATCTTGCGATGCTGTGTTGACTGGACGCATCATTGCGCCGGTTAAACGTTAACGCAAGCCGATGCTGGGCGCCGCGCCGTACGAAAGTGAAAGTCCTCGCTTCTTCTTTTCGCGATCCGTCTCAGGAAATGATCGAGCATCCAATAATCATTCTTCTCGAAGCGAGGAGAATCACCGGAGATCGGGGGAAATCAGCTTTATGTGCGCGGCAATAAAACGTAGAGAGCGAAATGATTGCTCTCCAAAAAACTTATTGTCGAAAATTCATGAAATAACAGCGTATTTTTGTCGTCATTATCAAGAATATCAAACCAAGTTGCGATTAAGTTTCTTTGTATTTTTGCCGTTATTCTGGCTTGAAGGAACAAAAAATTAAGCGTATCTCTCAGCAATCTATATGTCTCCTGCGCATGAAAGCGGAAATATATACTTCCAAAGATTCATTATACTCGACTGCGATGACGGCAAAAATTTGGGCGCTTTCTACTCACGGGATGCGTATATACCAGCTTGAATCTTATCGACTCTCGTAGAAAACTGGGCAGTGGCGATCCGAGTGACCTCGTAACCCAGTTTGCTGGTGTATAGCTACGAAAAATTGTTTCTCGTTGTCGTCTTCGAACACGTCTACTTTTCCTTCTTTCTTTTCCGGCTGTTCCGCCATCGAGACATCCCTATTGAATACGAAATCGAGTCTGGCCCGGTTTGTCATTGTGCACGCAGTCTTCTTCAACAATAAAATCATTCACTTTCGCGGTCAAGCTTGAAAACTTTGCATTCGCGGGATACTTGCACGCATCGCGCGACTCTATTAGTCTTTTCTATTTACCTGAATTTAACGTAATGAGGCAAAGAGAAAAGTTGAACCGTGTAAAAATTTTTATCTGAAAAGGACAGACCTTATGTGAGGAAAGTGCGCAAAATCACATCTTTATGTAAAGCAGACCTAAAAATTATATATTATATTACAATCAGATGAAAGTTATAAAAATGAGCAAATATATTAAAATTCTAATTTTTTTTATAATTTAATTTTATAATCAACACCTAGTAAATTTGCTCACTTCTGTAATTTTCAAGTTGTGTGACACCCATATTAAACTCCTAGATGCAACGAACTTATTTATCGAATTCACGACAATTTTAACCATAACGCGAGAGAATCGCGTATCGCAAATTAGCGACTTGTTAAAGTTTCTCTCTGTATGAGAAATCCCATTGAAATTTTTCATCATCACAACCGAAACATTAGCGGCTAAAACTTGTTAAAGTGAACGGATCGACAGCAGACGTCAAACCATACAATTATTGACGTCTGATGAAGAAAGAGGCGTTCAAAGACTCACGATCCGATTAAGAGAAATTTATTTCGTTTGTAATATGTACCCTTTGGGATTTAGGGTAAAGGGGAGAGTATCTTGAGAATGGGAACGCAGCGATAGAGAGAAGAGTAACGGTGATGTTTAGTATAAATGCCTCTATTGGTACACTCGAGCCAGAACCGCGCGCGTATGAATCCATTCCACTTGCTTTATCTTTTGCACAAAGCAGCGTGTAGTCTGATATGCAGTGGTACACATTAAGATGCACGCGATGCGCGTATATATATCGGAGCTTTGCGCTCGTCCTCTCTCGGGGCGTGCCTACTTCTCACGAGAAACGTGTTTTTAACGGACGAGTGACCCATATAATGTCGTTGAATAAATTTCGAGATGAGGTGGATGGAGGAGAAAAAAAAAAACGACGAATCTGATAGCCCCGCCGCACCATGTAGATACCGGTAGATACGCTTGGCTCCGGCGTTAAGCTCGTACGCCGAGAGAGAGAGAGAGAGAGATTGTATTGAGCACCTGTTACAGTGGAAGGAATACCGTTAGGACGTCGTCGTGTCAGCGGCAGGTATACCATGGCAGAACGGGCGTACGTATCTCGGCTCCAGGGCTGTGTACGGTCACAAAAATCAGAGCCGATCGCCGATATTGGCGGCCAGGACTTTGTACGAAAACTGGACGTCCCCGGTAAACCTACAGTTCGAAAAGACTTCAAGTATCCCACGCAATTACGTACCGCTAGCAACGTTGACTCCTTCGCTCGATGAACAGTATAATAGCTAACGATAACCCAAAATAACGGCCTGAAATCGTGCGCGCCATAGACGCATGATGATTATTCGACTCTTTCGAATTATTAAATATCGCGTGACTTTTGTACAATTCTTTAGTCTTCGACGCAATCTCGAAATTCAATTAAAAATTGACTCGCAAACTCATTTGCGGTTTTACGGTAAACCTACTTTTCCGAGCGGTCTTTTCCAGCATGAGTTATGGCGAATCTCGATCGCTGTGACAGCACGAATAGTATAATATATATATATAGTGGAAGGAAGATATTCTTTACGTTATTCGATAAGGTGCACCGCTGAGTCTCCCCCCAGGGGAGACAACGCTGAAACACGTCCGATCCAAGTGTCCAATTTCGAAGCTATCACATATGTGCGCGTCGAAACTACATACTGACCACCCGCCTGCGAAGATTCATTCATCGCTTGATACAAACAAGACCTCCCCGCTCTCCAATCCGCTGTCCTGTTATCAGGGGAATAAATCCGCTTTTAACTCGAATTTCAGGAATTTGGCGAATGTTAACCATATCCTATTCAAGAATGTCCAGGACACTAATAGCGATTGAACACATTAGTGCGCATTAAAGCCGTCGTACCCTAATTTAACCTGAGTGTAAAAGTGAAATGGGAATATATTTTGAATTATAAGATACATGTTTTATCCAACGTAAAATGTTACAGATTTCGCGGTGTAAACCCCATTTCTGTATAAATATAGATTATACGAAACATACATTTTTTTTTTTCATTAATCTGTGTGACCGCTTTAATGTGCACCAGTGAGCACCGAGTGCAGCCTCCAATACAATTCGCTTTAATAATTCGCCTGTAATAATCGTAGCTACACACGACTCTGCATGGCTTTTATGCAAGGAAAAAAATGATTTGCTTATTTAATTCTCAACTATACCTTATTATGACGATTTAAGTTTTAACCTTGCGTTTTGTTTAAATTACAAAATGCAAGTGAATCTCCGTGTTATAGCGATTGGTAGAAAAAGATTCAAAGCTCTTTTTACCTACAATTTAAAATCTCATAGTACCAACCAGATTGTTCAATTGTCCAAAGGTTTTTACTTTAGAGTCCAAATAATCCATTGCTGTAATGGAGGATATTCCTAGATCGGATAATTGAGAAGTGCGACACGCAGATAAACGCATCCTCCTTCCGTCATATTTATATTTCGCATGATTAGAGAGGACGCGACAGATGCTGGACCGCGATGATCAACACCTGACTTTTCCACTGTCCCACCGTGTGAACGACGCGCGGCGCCTCGTTTGCTCCTACCAGAAATCCTTGCGGTTTAAAGCGACGTGACATACTTAACTGCCTTCGCATATCTTATAGTCACGATTCGCCTCTGCATCGTCTTACATGACGTAGCTGCATTTTGCGCGAAACTATTTTAATGCCGCTTAGATCCCAGTCAGAGATTAGATGTCAGCTTATCGCTTCTCGGCGATGCTAATCAATTACGCTCTCATCGACGTTTTATTGTATACGAATTTTTAGTATCTTATTATGTACCGTTATATGTGCATACAACATCTTTAAAGTAGTCGATATTGTAATAAATAAAAACTGCACCGTTGGTCGCAAATGCTTCACAAATCAATCTGTTTTGTACGGTGATAAATATTATAATAGATGACTATAAATTATAATTCGCATCGAAAAAAAAAAGCCAAAAGCATTTATAAAATTTTCAGAGGGAACTGACGTCATTCGCAATGGATTTTATCCTGCGATTCTTATACCTAATACTATTTCGCCTTTGTATTTTACTGCGAATCGTTGCACAAACGAGTCCTTCGTCGAAGAGAGGAGAATTTCCATGCGCAGCCGGGAGAAGGCGGGAGCCGAGAGCGCCGCTCCGTGTCGTCGTTGTTTACGGCAACGGGTAATGACAGTTATGCTGATGATGACGATGATGAGACGTTGCCTTGACGACGACGACGCCGAGGACGACGGCGACCGGCAGCGCATAAATTCGTGCGTGAGTCGACCTCGTGGGAGGCCGTTGTACGTACGGAATAAAGTTCCGCATTCTCGGCCCACAGCCCGAGGCATCTCTCAGCCTCTTCGTATCTTTTCTGAGTCTTCACATCGGTGTTCTCTCCTCTCCTTCTACGTCTTTTTAGCCCGCTACCGCTCTTTAAATCTTTCGTGACCTCACCGAGATACCAAATTCCGCGAGAATCACCGCCGGCCAAAATTAACAGGGCCAGTCGGTAAACGCTACTTGATTTTCATCCGTTTATCGTCTTATAGAACGAAAAATCAAAAAGCGAAAGGCTATTAAATAAAAGTGTAATGTAATATTTGAGTTAGCTTTTTTTTTTTATAAAATATATATAGACAGAGATAAAGTTATTCGTTTTCATTTTAATGATTAAAAACTTCTTGTCTTATAATTATAATATACTGTAAGAACTGTGTAAGAAGTCAAGTATGAAAAATATTCAATATAAAATATATACTATGTAAAGGAAGTGAAATTATGAGCAATTATAATTATATGTTAATACGTTAACTATAATTATATGTTAATCATTTGTAGACGACGACTGGGGCGTGCCAAACGAGGATAATGACTATTTACCAGAAGTGGAGACAGCTGCAAGCCTGACATTGCCGCGACTGCCGCGAAGCCCAGAAAGATTATCCAATCAAGTAAATAGGGGAGTTTCGCCAAGCTGCAATAGGAATCGACGAGCGGCGGAATTTAGACAGCGATCGCCGAGTCCTCAATATCAGCCCAGGGTCAATCCCGGTGAGGTGACCAGTCCCAGAGAGAGGTTCCACGATGCTAAGGAAATGTTTAGGGCGATGGAGAGGGAGGCCATTGCCAGGCCTGTTCTCTCCAGGCAGAGAGACATGGAGCATCATCCTGTACACAGGTGTGCTTTAAGAATCATGTCAAATTAAATAATATGGAATTAACGAATAAAATCAAAATCAGAATACAGTCGTCTTCTATTAATAAGAAATGTATTCTATACAATTTGTTTATATTTAAATTACAAACTAATGTACTCTGGTTTGCAAAAAGCGCGATTCGATCGCGAGTAAAAGTCGGAATGCAGTATCAGCGTCAAGATTATCAATCCAGTGATCTCGGTAAACGCGACGTCAACTATTATCGCGTTTTTCATTTTGCACATATACGGTTTTATCCAGCTTTCCACGCTCGAACGGGTTTCTAGTATCAAACATTTTCACCAAACGCGTTCTCACAAGAGAGATTTATTTATAAAGATACAAATCTCGATACGTTCGTGAAAAATGTTTGTGGAAGTTGTAATTAGAGAGAGCGTTGGTATCCTGCATGTCCAGATTCCTAAATTTATTTGTAGAAAATGTCTCTTGAATGATTTTATAGAAAGAAAAATTTTCCATGGAATAGTTATTAATTGTAATCCGAGAACAGTCATCTAGGCCCTAGGGTGTTCTTATATTCTAAGTGGCAAAAAATGTAAATTATTGTAAAATATTTTTTATAGATATTTTTTAACATATTTTCGTTCTTTTTGTAATAACTATTCGAATTTTTAAATGCAGCTTCATTAAAAACCTGCAAAATATTAATAAAAATCTTCAATTTTTTTTGGAAATACTAACATAAGAAGTAATAAACTATATTTAACGCGCTTATACATATATATATATTCTATTTAATATTTATTTGGTTTCAACTGATCTTTTTCAGAAAACTGTGGAATTAAATCTACATTCATAAAGTTTTCAAATACCAATTAATCGGAGAATAATCAATAATATATGTGTGTTAATATAATGTAATTGTAATTAAAGTGAAAAAATAATTCGGGTAATAGTTTACGTATAAAATATGTTGGTAACTATTCCCGGGTTACTGAACGTACAAATTAATCACATTCTAAACTAGAATCACGTTCAGACTTGTTGTATTAATTTTTTTAATTATTATTCGTTGTTAATTGATTAAAGAATTTGTGGAATGTAAGGATTTATTCAATATTGTTATTTAATAGAGTCCAGTCGGCTAGACAGGTTCACGAGGACCGATCCGGCCGACAATATCCTGCAAGCTTAAACTCCATGTCCTCGCACGAACATGCAATCAGACGAAGTCAACCGGATGTGCTTGATCGTGAAAATGTCATATCTTACAAGGGCAGACCTCGACCCAGGACTCATCATTATGCGATTGAACGTCCACCTGAGCCGGAGATTTCGAGACCGCGACCAAGAAGCTTTTACGAGAATCTGTCGATCGGCAGAGATTTTAGAGATCAGAGGACTCTCGTAGATCAAAGGACTCTCGTAGATCAGAGAGATGTAAGAGTCGTGATTCAAAATTTCATTTGGCACCGAAAATCTAATGTAATAATAAAATTAAGTTTAAAATTATAAACGATCTCTGTATCTTTTTATCAAACAGATGCGAGAATTTCGAGAACGTGCACAGCACCCGCGGGAATTACGCGACAAGTTGCGGACGAGAAGCACGACCTACCAGGAGTTGTCGGAGCACGAAAGATATCCTGGACTCGATCGTGAAAGTGCCAGACCGCCGTTGGAGATGATCCCGACATCCGGTAGATATCGTCACAGCTACGCAGAGCCGCCAAGATTGGGCCTGGCTGCGCTTCATCCCTACTGATGCGCTAGCCCGTTTTAATTGGTGAATTATTTAACGAATTAACTGACATATCGCGCTATCATTATTTTTGCATTATCGTGCACTGCGCCTTGACCGTTCAGTGTGTTCATGACTAATGGCCTTTATCCCGCCTCTGGAAAGAAAATGAGGGAGGAGAAAGGAGAGAGGACTGCGATATGGATATTTCTGTTTTTCAACTTTGGAATGCTAACAAGGAAGAGTTATTTTTCATTAACATTAATATCGTTCTTTACTATCGATTGCTTAAAATACTAAATTGTATAATGAATCGTTTATTGTAATGTAATTGGCAAAATAAATTATTTGTAAAAGATTATTATAAATAAAAAGTGAAATATAAATTGGATTATATTTCAACCTTTTTAAACGCTACACTACGAGACGCCGCACACTTACACAGCATATCTAACCCAATTTGATTGCTTGTAACTTTCATGAAAATGAGCATATTGTAAACAGTTTTCTTTTTCAATCAAAACGTCAGACATTAAGAAACACAACGATACAAAGCAAATATGTATGTATTTTTATTAATTAAAAACGTATAAGCAATGGAAGAAAGTATTAGAAAAGTATTAGGAAAAAAGATATGCCCTTCTTAAAGGCGTTTAAGAGTTAAAATTAATTGCAGACTGTAACTTTGACAATTTGTTCATGTATCGTACCACTGAACAGTCAATGCCGATTGAAGTTTGTATATGTATGTATAACGAGAGTAAAAGAAGCTTGTATGGGTATTACATTTTCGATGAATGTAATTCCATGATTTTTCGTATTGTTGTTATCGAGTACGAACGCAGGATTTCGTTGACAAGATCGTTCTGATTGAAAGAACGAATTCTAATGCGATCCTGTGTACTACGTACCATATTGTTATGTCACACTAACAATATAATAATAATAGTAACAATATAATAATACCGATAATAACTGTATCAATAATAATTGTAACAATAATTGACTGTCGTATTATTTATTTCCTCCTTTGATTTACGAAAATTGCCCAACGCATGAGAGAAATTAAAAACTAGTTACGTAAATCTAAAAATAAATTTATTTATCGTATATACTTATTTTTGAATTTATTGTTACACAATTTTATTTATATAATTGAATATGCAAAATATTTATTAAAAATTCGATATTATATAAAAATTTCTCTTCTTTACTAATAGAAAGTTGTCAGTAAATGAATACCTTTGTCAGACGTATCTTCTTATTAAATATATAGTGTAAGATGTGCAATTAAGAATTACAAAAATATAATAAATTCTGTTTTATATATATTAAAAAAAAATTAATTGAATATTTCTCTCATTATATAACATGATAAGTGTCTATCCCGAGTTAAGATAATATATCTCAATTTCTAGTTAAATAGCGCGTGCATAACACACCATGAATCTTCATTTAATTTATCCCGCAATCATATCCAGGTAGTAACATCATGTTATGTAAGGGAGACATTCAATTGTAACAAAATGAATTCGGAGAATCCTATGGTGGCACTCACATGCTTACGAGATATATGATAGAGATAAAAAATCTGACACAAGCATGGCGCACCAGCAATGATCTTTCCAATTTCTAGGAAGATGTTGCCTTCAGGCAATGTTACATTTCATCGAATCCTACGTCCCAAATGCATCGGGCGTCTCACATTTACAGCGATGATGTAATGTAAAGCATACGCGAAAAAAATACATTCCTGCGCGCCAAGATTCTATAACTAAGAAATTTGTTAAACGTTCCACAAAATTAAATATTATCTATCCAAATAATTCTTATTAGACGTATTAAACTTTAACATCGCAGAAATAAATTAGCAGCTTAGTGTTGTAATAAATGTGCTATTGTGATAAAAAAGTTATAAATATTTCATTAAATTGAACTTATTGCAAATCGATTAAAATAATTAATTATAATTTGGCATTTATGAAGCAGATAGGAACAGCATATATTGTTTTGATATTTTCGGAATTTTTTTTAAATAATAAAGAGAAAGTATTTCTTACTAGAAGAAAAATAATTTTTTTTTTTCCGATATAGTACGATATTATACATTGTGCATATATAAAAATTTAAATGCAAGTAACAAAGTAGCAGTTAGAGATACCCGCGTATCAACTTTCGCATTAAGAGGAGAAATTGCTCAAATGCAATACGAAATGATTTCGCACAGAAATTGATATACATCGTGGTTTACGGAGGAAAGTACAACAAGTGGCTATAAGTGTATTATAATTTCGAGAAAGTCTTTTCGCTCAAGACATTACAATATTGAACATATTTCAATATTCGTGATTTATTCATATATCTCTACTTTTTCCCTCCATTCTCTTTCATTCATTATTGCTTAACCTGTGCATTAGAAAACGCGCGACACCGCTCCGCGAAAATGCTCTCGCGAGATGTTTCGTAAACCATAATCTCTGAACCTTGGGCTATAATTTCACAGAGGTGAAGCCGAGATTATAAGACGCATAGAATTGTCACTGTCTCTATCTTTCCCGCTGATGAGACCCGTAATCGCGCGGAACATTGCTCCATCCTCTAACAGATCGTTATACCGGGTGACCGTTATTAAAAACGGTACCGACCGTGTCGTTCTCTCGTAACGTAATTCACACGCCGCCTAATGTAATTCAGAAATTTGATTACCGTTGCGTTACCACGTTTTTCATGTTTAAACTCTCAGAGAGACACGGCTATTTTCGCATCTTTTAAATACAAAAGTGAGAAACAATTTTCTGTTATACCCTGTTGAGCTTATTATGCATGAGCATGCAAATTATATTTGTTTCGTATCTTTTCTGAATGATTACGCCCGTTTCCACTAATGTAGATTAACTTTAATCTCGGTTTAACTTGCTGTTCATCTTTTTGTAATTTTTATAACTAGAAAAAGACAAAGAGCAAATTGAACCGAGATTAAAATTAATCTATACATTGGTGGAAATGGGCAATAGCGCGATAAAAATACTGCTGCTTCACGAGATTATTCGATTCTACTGTATAACAATTTATATGGTGTACTTCAAGTATATGTATATATGTGCGTGTGAAATGTAGTACGGATAAACAGGCTCTCCTTCTTCTGTAAAGGGATTCAGCGCCTCGAACCTGCTCGCTTCTCTCGATGGCAGTGACCTGTTATAGGGGTCTCACGAGCCCCAGGGCTTTTATACTCGCGCGTGCACGCGATAGTTCCTGGTTAAATGCCAGACGCTATATATTGCGCGCTTTAAATCTATACATCATTCCTGCAGTCCTTTACTTATTCGCATCGAGACACAAAATGTTTTGACATTTGTATTGTACGATTTAGGCTGTGTTCCAAAATTTACTACTGAAAATCTATAGTGCACGTAACGTAAACTATACAGATTTACAGTATTGGCAGTAAATTTTAGAACACGACCTGAAATATTACGAATTTAATCAATAATATCGATATTAATTACTCAATTTATTATAGAATTTTATTTTTCAATTGTCTAGAAAACTACTTTTTCTAAATGTAAATCTAATAAATAAAATAAGCAACATAAATTTATGAATAACTATTCCATATAGTTACGAATTTTGAATACCCATAAGTGCTTTGCTGCACGTAAAATAATTTAGCTTTCATAACTTCGTCATCAACGATAAATTAGTGTGAGCTATGATGACCTCGTGTCTATCTAAAGACAAGAGTACGTGACGGAAAAGAGAATGCTACGTGTCGGAAGTGCCGTTGTGTATGCGAGAAGGAATTTTTTAAACTTTTCCAACGTTACTATATATATCCTCCTTACATTTGAGTTTGACTATCGTAACATTTGCAATTGTATTTTAATATTATTTATTTTATTTATTACTTTTTTTATTATTATAAGTTATTGTAAGATTATTTTTATTACATTTTTTAGACGCTTTAGATTTCATTAATATATTAATAATTAAAATTATTTACAAAAATAATATTAAAAATATTCAACAATGTTCATAAATTCTGTATATACATATATAATCAATAATATAACTTTATATACATATATATATGTATATAGAATTTATGAACATTGTTGAATATTTTTAATATTATTTTTGTAAATAATTTTAATTATTAATAAATTAATGAGATCTAAAGCGTCTAAAAAATGTAATAAAAATCTTACAATAACTTATAATAATAAAAAAAATAATAATTTTATTGTAATTTAATATAAAAGTCTTACAATAATTTATATTTACATGCAGATTAGCAATATATTATGTATTGCAACTCCTATCATTTAAATTACATAAATTTAAATTATATAAATTTATTAAACATATTATACGAAATATTTGCAACGTTCGATTCAATTACCACTTTAATCAGTAGAATTGAATTGTCTTAATTATGATGACAATGATCGAGCAGTGAACATCTCCAGCGTTTATGTCTCCCGTTATTCTACTCAATCCGGCGACTTCGATGCCTGGTCACGCTATTGCCAAGTGAACAGTATAAACGCAATCGGCGCATGAGAGATTGATAGACATACGAATACTTAAAACACAACTTCATGGAAGAGAAAGAACAAATCGCAGTCTATTATCATGACGTTCCTTGCAATTGGTAACTAATCTTCTATGAAAAAATTGCGGTCTAGCTTTCAATTTTATACTATGTATGTACATTATTATGTATCTATTTTCTAAGAAAAAGATAATCAAGTGAGGATTGTAAATTGCAAGTTTATTTAAATATTTTCAAATATTTAAACTCTAATGAATTAAATATAAAAGATGCAATGATAAGTCAATATCTAACACTATACGTGCAGTGTATTATTTACTTTGGTATTTAAGAATATAATTAAAATAAAAAATCAATTTTTTATCCTTTTGAATTTTTTTTAATACCAATTTAACAATTACATATGTCAAAATTAATTGTAGATTTATGCATTTAGTAACGATTCTGATAAAAATCGTAGTAAAATAAAGTGGAGCTGCATAATCAATTGTTGAAAACTTTTTGCAATAGAGTTCAGAAATAAAATAATTAATCAGCTCGCGCAGAGAATAAAATCATAACATAATATACGATCTATATTATATAGTATGAATACATGACATATATGTATATTCATATATGTAAACGAGTAAATATAAATTAAAATATAAATTGTTCAAAAATTTAGGTTTCTGTAACAAATCATGCTCGTTAATTACTGTCTTTAAAACAATTCATAGTTCATAACGCTCAATAGTCTTTTTCTTAACGTTTCACCAAACTTTCTCGTGGTCTAACGTCTAATCGCGCGCCAACGTCGTCATTTACGCATTGTGGAAGTTTCAGGCACGCGGAAAACAATTACCCGTCGCATGTGAAAGAAAGTACCGCGCCTCGACAAAAATGGGCAGCAACGACTGCAGATATTCATGCTAGGTCGACAAATCTTTACATTTTGTGGATTTTGAAAAATACGCGCGACAAGACTATCGCTTCTATTTGCATAAAACTTTCGAATTGTCTACTTAATCGTCTGTTAGAAAGCTATTTATACAATCATCGACACAGGTATGCTTTCTCGTCATCGGACTACACCGAATTATCTTAATTGTAAAGCTCTCAGGATATCTGAGGTTTATTCGTTTAAACAATTTGTCTATTTCGTCTATTGAAATTTAAGAAAAAACAGAAAGTTTTTTATAAATATTAATGTAGTTGACAAAAATTGCGATGTACTCTCTCAATACGTATATTTAAATTATTTAATTATTCTAATTTATCTGTAATTTTTAAAAATAATCATATAATGTTTAAAAAATTCAAAAAACTTTGTATAAAAACCAAAATTGTTTTTTAAAATAAAAATCATAGCACATCAAATTTTGGAATATACTATTGGATGTTTTGTAAAATCTTATTAAATTTTATATATATAGTTTTTTAATTTTTACAATTATAATATTAGAAGATAACAGATCGTTGGAATTATTTTTTTTAATATTACAATAATTTATTTATATTATGTTACACGTTGCGTACACATAGTAATATAGTTGCAAAAAAAGGTAACATCATCGATAAGTGAACCGGTCACGAGCAAACGTCATGAAAGAGGGGATTGGAGAGGATTCTTGAACAAGAGGTGATTGCACTGTACACACGGCTTTTGGAGTCTTTGTAATTAACGTGACGACGACCCACTGACCCACTGGACGATCGATTTTTTTGCTCAACAGTTTGAGACAAACGCTTTTTTAATATCTGGACTTTATGAGACTCTCGAGCGTTTATAGAATTGGAAAGTATGTGAACTTGCTAATAATAACTTTTATTATTATTATAAACATATCATGATTCTGTGAATCACGGATTCTGAATTATGTTCGTTAAAAGTGTCCTCCGAAATATAAATCAAAGGTAACGATATTATCGCAAGAGTCCTGAAATAAATATTTGAGAGATTCCGCAATAAAAGAAACAACTGTTTGCATACTAATCAGTCCCACTTCAAACTATCTCGAATATCTACCTATTTTTCCAGAAACTTGATAGATATTTACCGACCTTCGTTTCTGATGATCTTTTCCTAATAAAACGCATCTTTTTCTGCGATATAGCATCGTAAAAAATATGCATTTTCACATCTAAAAAATTGTGATTAAGTAAAAAAGTAAATAGACTTCTAAATTGATTATGAAACATACATTTGCGTCTTTTAAATCTTTCAAAAAAAAATTTTTTTTAATGACTTCATCATGAAGAAATGGCTTTATCTCTCTCGTATCCAGATAATTTTTAATTATCTAAGCGCAATACTCGATTTATGTTTATTATATTATAAAATACACAACATTGAGTTCCAAAAATTCTATTTAATAAGAATTTACATTTTTGAGGAATGACATTTTCCGATCTCTCTCTCAATAACAAATCTTAAGGCACGCAGAGCAGGAAATTCTTAATTGGATCTCAAGTATCTTTATCGTTATAAAATTATGATACAGTTACACGCAACAGTACTCAGGTTAATTCGTACATGTCGAACGGAAATGACTCTGCCGTATTCGTCTTGTTTCTAAATGTGTCAGCTGTGCGAAAGGATTCAAGCAGAATTCCCACTGAAAAATGTCTCGACATTGGGCCACGGTCAGGGTCCCGGTCACGCGACCCTGATTTCGCGTCCCCGCGATTTCACGCTCGCGACGCGAACCCGCTACCGGATTTTCTCATCTTCCTGTCGCGGTTAATTGTCTAGAAAATGCATTGATAGCATTTCATTTCTGTGAGGTGAAACTAAATGAAATACGCGGAAAATATGTCGTTCATATAATGCACGAACGAAACTTGGTCGACGTAAAAAAAAAAAACGATATGTATGCATCGAAGAGAAATTTTATTCTTGTATAACGAGAGATAGATTGTTATGTAATAGTTACTTGCGAAAATGTCCAATTTTAATTACACTTTGCATAAAACTTTTTTAATCTCTGCGTATATTTAATAATAAAATAGTAAAATATTCTGTTAATGTAATATATATAGGGATATAGAGATACACGATATTTTTTTATTCGTCAAAAAGAGATATAAATAGATAAACTTGAATATGCAAAAGATAAAAGACAAAACGAAGTCCGTTTAAAAGATCTTTGCACCTGTTGTGTCTGGTTTTATTAGAGGCGTCTCTGTTCACGTTATGCTTGTTATGCAATAAATTTGTGATTTCACCTTCGTGGCTACGTTCTGCTTCGGCGATATAAAGAACGACCTCGAGACCACGAATCTTATTTCTTGTCAAGAGACAATCGTTTACTTCCCATGCTCCGGCAGTTTGTGTGTGAAAAGGTGCACTAGGAGCGTTCCTTCACAGAGTACCTACGTAATCTTTGACCTATAAAGGGCAACAGCCGTCAGGTGTACGACTTCGTGGATCTCTGTAATAAACAACAAATACTAAGAATTGTGTGGTATATGAAACTATAGTGCTAATTTTTAATTGAAGATACACAATATTTGAAGTAAAAAATTAATTAAAATTCATATTACAATCTATAATTTCCCCACATCAGCATTCGTAACTGTAAATTACATCTTCTGTAACATTAACATTTTGACGGCGTTGAAGAGTCAGTTCTCTTGCGACATCCTGGCACATTCTGATGCGTATACGAGATTCCTGCGTACTAAGATATGTCACATCTCGAGTCAAAAGATACTAAACTAGTAATAGCAAAATAGCACGTTGCGTCATTCGCAGGAAAAGGGAAGTGCCATTAACGTTTCCACACAAAATCGACCTGAGGAATGTCCATTTCTCTCGGCATAATTCCCGCCGTTCTATGAACGGCGGCGCGTTCGTCAAGGAGGTAGATACGGCGACAGGATTCGGAGTCCAGGGAGCGACCCGGCGATGAAAATCGTCAAGAAGGAGAGTGGGAGATTGTCTGGTAGTGAAGCGGAGTGGGACTCAGTCACGAAGTCTCACGCCTTCCACCAGTTCTCAGTCCGAAGACGAACGTACTGGTAGGTAGTGGTTTGCCGCTCCGCTCTGAGACCATCCGCGCGCGTGTGTGCGTGTGCGAGTGGTTGGTATGTGTGCGCGCGCGAGCGTAGAACGGTATAAGAACGGCTTCTTCGCAACGTCGATGTGTCAGTGTCAATCTTGAGACCCATACCCGGACTTTGTCGCGCTTTTTCGAGCCAATACGTCTTCGCTCGTAAAAAAAAAAAAAAAAAAGAGTCCGTAGCATCGACGATCGAACGAAAGCAGCATCCGCCATTTTCGTTATCTCCGCGAGTGAGGCCCAATGAGGCCCACCGGTGCTGGTACAGTGATTCGCGCGGCCGACGCCTGCGGCCGCGCCTCTGGATTCCACAAACACCAGCACACGGCTCGCAGAGATAGTCGTTAAATTCGCACCCGTCGGGCTGTTTTCTCCACTCGTCATTCTCCAAGGATGTCTACGGTGGCCCCTGACCGCGAGTGTACCGTGTGCTGAGTATGCGTATATGTACATGTGACAGCGGCTACACGTGGAGGTGCGTTAGTGAGGGACAACGACGGCTACGCCACTGCGTCGCATACCAGCGAGGGCCCTGGATCTGGTACCGGAGAAGGGGATAGAGAAGACTAGAGAACTGAAAGGAAGCGACGGAGACAGAGCACGGGAAGGGGCTGTGATAGAGAGAAGAGGCACGAAAGGAAAGAAAGCGACGGAGACAGTGAAGGAAGAAGAGAGAGAGAGAAAGAGAGAGAGAGAGAGAGAGGGAGTAAAACGGGGTCCGATACTGGCAGAAGGGGATTTACAAGAAGGCGGCCATAATGGCCTGAAGCGATCTCTGAAGCGAGCGGCTACAGCTGCTGTGAAATATCCACGCTGCTCCGAGTTCCTCTCGCTGTTCCTGCGCGTACGTATTTTGCAACGCTGCGCTGCATCGTGTACACACCGCTTATCCGCCTGTCTTTGGAAAGCAGCGACTACGTAATCGACTGCGAGTGCTACCAGGCGGAGTCTCGACGCAGCATAATCGCTCAATGAGCCCCTGAGTCACATCCGCGAGTCTATATTATGCGTGGGAAACGATAGTTCTCCAGATAATAATTAATGAGAATTATATTATAACTAAGGAAAAAAAATATCATATCGCTGCCGCTGATCGGGAAGATCGGGACGCATAAAATCTACGCGGTACCACGCATCAAAATCTCCAAATGGTTTCTCCATTTAGAAAAATGCTAGATCACTTTTAATATCATGTTGTATGAAATACGCGACTGACTCGCGTATAATATTTTGTTTTTGCTTGAAAATTGAAACTATTTATCTAATAACATTAAACCAAAGTTCTTGATTTTTTTTACGGCAACTGGATTGTGAAAGATAATTTTTTAGTTATTAATGAATATTAATTGCATTCAAAGTTTCCAAATTGTGTCACGAAATTGAATTTGATTGAATCTTTCTGATATCGATAAATTAATCGAACCAAACAAAAAGAAATGAGGGGAGCTAATCAGGATACGGCGACACCGTACTGTCGCTGCAGAGTTCTCTATTTGGGTAGTTCAGTACCGCATGCGAGCAAAGAGGGACTCCTAGGCGTTCAGGAGCCTCTGAGAGAACTTTATCCAGAGCAGGGTGCGTTGGGTGCCCGCGGAATAGACTCCTGGCTAAGCGTTTGGAGCAACGGCTTACTCTTGGAGAATGTTGACGAGCATCGTAAAAAAATTACGCGATTCTTCCCTATAGAAGCGCTTCACTATTGCGCGGCGGTCAGACATGTCAAAGGTGGAAACGGAGATACATCCAGTACGCGTTTTCTGCCGTTGGATTCGCCGTTCGCGCGGACGCCCAGCGCGAATCATCCACCCCTATTCGCCGCCGTCCTGCGAAGAACGACCGGCATTAAAGTTCTCGAGTGTCATGCGTTCATCTGCAAACGGGATATGGCGGCCAACGCCCTGGTAAGGTGTTGCTTCCACGCTTATGCCGATAGCAGCTACGCGAAAGGCTTGGAACCATCAGCGACGACGAACGGGGTCGCGACAGGTCATCAATCGAACAACAGTCTCTATCACACTCTAGGCGGCTCGAGCACCACTCTGGACAGTCCTCAGGCGACCCGTTTAGACACAGCTTCGACCGACGACCTCAGTCTGTATAACGGCGATGAAAATCATAAAGTTTGGGCTAGGGGTCGCGACGAAGTCGATGGTCTTTATCAGGAACAGGGCACCCTGAGAAGCACGAAGGGATCCAGACCGCGCCAGTTGATTGCCCCACCGCCGCCACCACCACCTCCGCCCCCACCCGCTCAACCGTTGTTGCTGGAGGAATCCTCTTCCGCGCGACGAAAAGCTAATAAGAAACTTAAGAAAATGAAGACTCGTTCGTTGCACGAGGATGCATTACAACAGCAGCAGCAACAACAACAACAGCAGCTCCTTCATCATCAGCTGCATCAAGGCGTGTACGCCAATGGCCATGGACATCACACCCTGGGTCATCCTATCAGGCAGCAACATTATCATCATCATCCGCTACCACCCAGCAGTCGATCCGTCGCCGGTACTTTGGCTAGACCGGCGCCGGTGTATCTGGTACCAGCAGCCACCTTGCCGCGAAAGAGTCATCATCATCCACGTTTAAGGCCGATTCCGGCAGCAGCGCCAATAGTCCCAGTCTATGCTCCTTTGCCGGTGGTACCGCCGACCGCGGCACCCATTTATCCAGCAGCCACGTACGGTACCGCAGGAAACAGAGGCAGACGACACCCGGAGGCGGATAACTCCACCTTGGGCACATCTAGAAGGTTAGCTGCCTCTCATGCGGATCTCACCGCGCCGGAAATTGCACGGCAGGCGGATAGTCCGGAAAACGAGTCCCGCTTTGGTACCGGCATATATCGACGGAAGGGTCATCTGAACGAGAGAGCCTTTTCTTACAGCATTCGGGCGGAACATCGTAGCAGAAGCCACGGCAGCCTAGCCTCCTTGGGATTCAGCGCGCAGAACGGCAATGCGCTACCAAAGGAGGAGAAGAAGGATCGCGAGATCGCTCAGCTGGTTGCCGGATTGAACCTCAACGATGGACCAGAACGGCCGCAGGCTCCAAATTCGAGAGCGGGATATCATCATCACCAGCAGCAGCAGATTCAACCGTTGCCCAGGCCGAGACCCCGTTAAAATCGCTTCTCGAGACTAGTATCTCGTAGTGTCATGCTGTCTGAAGCTTTCTAGGTAGTCCAGAGCGATTTCTGAATATTTTTTTATAGAAGAAAATACTTTGACGAGTGCGAAGCATTTTTATAGTTAAATTGATATATTCACCTGCTTTATCAGACCTCTTGATCATAAATTCCATTACTAATGATATGCTAATATTCTTCACTATATTAGAATAATGTCAGACAAATGTGGCGTAGTTGAACGTCAATTCGATTGCCAATGATGATAAAATTATAATGAATAATTGATAATTATCGTTCGATCGATGAAACTTCTTCGTGCAATCCTTTCTTCTTTTATCAATGATGTTACAGCTAGACAATTGTTCGAAATGAATTTTGCTTTTTCCGGTCGATCGCGTTGATGCAATAGCGACTTTGTCTGGGTTAACAAACATCTTCTTGCAGCTTGCTCCTCCAAGCGTGACATCGGCGCTACAGTTACGAGCGATTTCACGTTCCGTCGTCATGTCACGTGGAAAAAGACTGCATTGCAAAACGTGGCAATTCCGATTCTCCGTAGCGAGTTTTACTTAACGGTATTACATATATAACAGCAGATGTACTTATTTTAAATTACTTTTCTTAATTAATTCAAAATAACACTTTAATTTAAAGTATATTTTTTTTTGTTTCGAATATGATTAATACATTCAAATATATATATAGTATATGTACATATTCAGATAAATACATACAAATTAATGCATTCCATAAAAACGAAAAATCAGCAAGGTATACATAGATTACGCAATGACATAACGTTCCGAGAAATACAACGACCTTTCTGTCGCAGGACAAACTAATTAGATAGTAATTATTGTCGGTTCGCAGAAAGGAGACAGTTCTACTGTCTGAAACTCATTAGAAGGCGCAAAGCATGGAGAAAAACGAAACTGCTACATGTATTTTCTTTACGAAAATAAGTTGAAAGGCTTAAGATTTTAATGTCGTCGATATTAAAATCTCAGCTTTTTTTTTGGACACATAACATCTAAAAGTTCAATAAAATTTGGAAATTTTACTAAACTTTTAGCATCTCTTCCTTTTATATATAATTAAATAAAGTATTAGAGAGATCTTTTAAACAGTATTTTAACGAGATATACACAATTAGAAATTGATTGGTCACACATATATAATATCTCTGCAATTTATATAACTCATGGGGAAAAAGCAAAACGATGCGTTACATAAAAAGTAGATAAAAAGTCTGGTCAGATGTCTCGATATTTGCAATTGCGAAGAATACGCGAGTCGCGTATATTACGTCGACCAAGAAAATCGTCCTTGGTTATGACACTTTGCGGCCACGCGCTTGTTGAAGTTTTATCGTAGCACATTAGCACTGATGTCGTAAGCAAAAGCTTGAGCACAAAAGGATACGCTCTCATTCGAAGTCGAAGCACATTTCTTTAATGCTCGGAAGATCTTACCAATCTTATATTACACTTAAAAATATAAATATATATATATAATCAAATAAAATATATCGTATGTTTATTATCGTATTACTTAAAAAACTAATTTTTATTATTGTGTAAGATAAAATTGTCCGCAATATTTCTGGTCGAAAGCAATTATTTTGCGAGAGCATATTTTTTAACACACGGCTGACACACGACGATAATTTGTAAAAGATGATAATTCTCTGTAGATGATAATGTCTTCATCGATTAAAAACGTCTGACACATCGAGACGCTTTTGCGTGGACGTCAGTGCTGATGATCACGGTAGAGATCTTAATCGCTCAGTTGCTATAATTAACACTCTCGCTTACTTCATCGTGATGCGCAGTTACGTAAACGATCTCGACGTGTCGCCTGCGCGAATCTTCGAAAGTCGATTAAATTTTCTCAGTCGTAATTTCCATTCTTTCAGTTTGAAATGTCACTCGAGGCGAGTGCAAATCAACGGCGAGCTGCTATTTATTATGAAGATCCTGAATGATTCATGTACATATCAGTATTCGGTGATTAGCGATCGAGAACTGCGTAAGAATAATTATCCTTTTATTACGCAACTGGAATGTAGCATTCAAATGCCGCACAGAGGTTTCTCTCTCGATTGGCACGTCATTGAGCGCGTCAATTATGAGCTATAAAAAAAAAAGCTTCGCCTTTCGCCATAAATTTCTCCGAGCGGTAATGATAGACGTTACGTAGAAAAATGTCTACTAAGGATATACGAAACAGAAAGAGAATAATTTGACTTTCGTAACTTTATTTATTAAAAATATTACTGGAAGTTGCGCTTCAATAATATTTATACGTGGAATAACAGAAATAAACATAATCTTATGTATATCGATTCTGCACTTTCATTAGAAACTTTACGTAGTCGGCACGCTTTTTGCTAAATTGATATTCAAATAGAGAAATAACATGCAAAGCTATTCAATATGTAAACTCGGGATTATAAGCAGCAACGTGTTTATAGAAGGTGACATTTCTGCTTAATCGATGTGTGACTTCGAGCAAAAAGTTGCGGCGACACGTAGACATCGTTAACGCGTCACCGCACGACTTGTTCGTGACGGAAGTATTATGCAAATCAGGAAACGACAGGTATAGTGCCTTTTCCTTCAGAGTGATCCTTCCCTAAGATCTCGCCGATGAAAGAAACTCGCGTGTCATGTCACCAATATGCATATATTGAAAGATTAAATGCCACCAGAGATTAAATTTTCTCTCCATTCAGATACTCGATTGTGAAAAAAAAAAAGGGAAAGACATTTAGGTATAAATACGATGACCACACAAAACGAAAAAAAAAAACAGAATTCCACGCCATTAATTGTTATCGCTCGCTTGTGCATATGGATGCACACGTATTAGTCACCGACTATCATTATCATGTCGTTTTTACGCCAAGGTTACGACGCGATATGTAGTTCCCTCTTTTCTTTCCTTCATTTTTTTCTGTCACATTCTTTTCCAGGTATACTTCACGACGTTTGATAAAACAAAAAATGTTACATTGATACTATTGCGAAGATTGTATATTGCTGTAATATGTTACTCTGAAGTAGAAAGTGAGTGTAAATTTTACGAGCGGACCGTATCACGAAATGCGAGCATGCGTATGAATGCAGAAGTATATCTACATATATGTGTGTATTTACCAAATAAGCCAGTCAAAGTTAATTAAGCGAGAATGCCATTGAGTCACGCAAAAAACGTCGGAGTGTCTTGATTCTAATTGAAATATATATTTAACCAGTTTAACCGAGAATAAACACGTTTATAAGTGTTTTGACACGAAATCCATTCTATCGGAACGTTGTATTTCAGCAAAACGATCCGACCGATAGCGCATTCAGACTGTTTTACTGAAACTTTTTGAACAGCCGACGAATTTTTTGGTGCCGGGCATCACGGTTGTTCGAATACGAGACGCGTTATTTCACTTACGGTGCATTATATGCACTATGCACGCGAACCTCTCCGTTGCCGGCCACATTCCGTTCTCCCATGTAATTTTCAGGGTTAACCGCCAACCGTCGTACGCGATACTCTAGTTTCAGCATTGCAACAAACAACCGGTGGAATGCAAATTACCTTGATTGGTAACTTAAATGGAGCGCGTTCTCTTTCTCTCCCGTTAATAAAAAAGGCTTTTCGGTGAGTTCATTTTATTTTTGAACGAGTCGAAAGCTGGAATAATAAAATCTTACATATTCTTAAGGAAAGTCTGCGCTCCAAGTGTTTTACATGTACGAGAGAAAAATTACTGAACTATTAGACTGCAACAAAATTTCCCTCCTCCCCCTCAAAAAGAAATGAAAAGGAAATGCAATGTCAGTGAACAATGTTAATATATCTATTTGACACAAAAGTAAAAAAATTTATCTTGAGGCAAGAAGAAAAAGTGCGATAGTAAAAGACTCTTCCGATTCTCTTATCTTTCACTAATGCAATACAAAAAATGTAATTATTATTGGAGTTTTCGAAGGGAAAAGAATCCAAAGGGATCTTATAATCTTCCTCTTTCAAATAGGATAAGAAGTCTGATACTTTCGAACATTTTTTCGAACAGGAGGCATCGATGTTTTTCAAGTTTGTTTATTCTGGCGTTTTCTCGCCAGGACGCAGCCATTATACTTGAATGTATAGAATAATGAAATGTTATGTGAGACGCGGCAATAGCGATTTATAATTTGCAATTATAACTCGTAATATAATAGAATGTAAACGACGCAATCTAATATAAATGCTACGAGCGGTATAGCTATATGGCGCTCCGATATTATAACTGTAAATTTCTTCGTCGATTTAATCACTCTGTATATTCAGACAATCGTCTATCGTCTTCCATTTGATTCTCTCTTTCTGGATACGTTAGTATGCCAAATATATAAACTTGATGTAACAATTATACTAACTGCGTATAACATATTAAAACGCATCTGTGCTTATCGTGTGGTAAATGAGCAGCTGGCTTCGAAGGCTGGCTCGGAAATCACGACGAAAGTTACAAATGCAACAAAAGAAAATTTTAAGGAATAACAACATCGTTCACGGTCAACCGTAAATGATGATTTATTTCTTATTCTTCGTTATCTTTCTATTTTTTTATTCTATCGTTCTCATTTACATTGTTGTTTGCATAATTCTACACGAAAGGGATAATTTGCTGAAGAGCGTGTATTTAAAAATAAAGACCTAAAAATAATTTTGTCAAACCGTTCGAATAATTATGCAGAATACTTAAACCGATTACTAGATTTTCCAATTAGACTACAACTAAACTACAATTTAACCGCAGCATTGTTTATTATGCTTGAGATTTTCACGTAATTGTTTTGACGATTTTTATTCCGATAAAATTATTTTCAGATCTTCAGCTGGTTGAATTTTTAAATATACTCCAACAAAATCATTCCTTCCGCGTACATTTTACTTCATCGTGTCTATAGGCTTTAAACAATACGTGCATGCGACAAGCCACGTTATACCAGTCGATCGCGTAAGGGGACACGTATAGCGGTACAAGCGCGTGTTCGAGAATAGTGCCGCGACTCCTTCTCTTTCTCTCTTATCACTCTTCCGCCGGTTGGTTAGTCGGAGTACACCAACCGCCGGAAGAGCGGTGCAAGATGAAGGGGACGAAACGCATTTTAAAGGAATGCGCTAATGGCATCCGGATGCCGGTGCACTACTCCACGACCTTGCAGCTTTCCGCAGTGAAATGAGAAACTGCATACTTGCTTCGTGCGGTAAGGCACAGGTCGCTACTTTATTGTACGACAATCAATAATACCATTACTGATGTATATGCACGCCTGTATGTGTGTGTGTGTGTGTGTGTGTGTGTGTGTGTGCTGTTAGACGCGATATTTGAAGTCGATTAATTGCGTCATGCGCGTAAGACGCTTATCATTAATTATTAACCCTCGCGTCTGAAACGAGCACTGATAGGAATGTGCCATCGAGAATGCGAAAGAAGACTCATTACGTTTATAACTGCATATATATATATATATATAGATAACGCATATGATACGTATACACGGAAGGCGGCGAATGGTGAGGAATGAGGATAGAGTTATCTTCCACTCAAGAGAAATTGCGAAGATATGCGACGTCGCGTAAAAAGAACCGCGCTTTTCCTTTGCGACGAAAGTGCATCGCTGATTAAATTTCCACGTGTACGTACATACGTAGGCTAATGTCATAAATAGAGAAATAATGTGAATATAATGTACACGCGTGTTGTCGCAACAAATAAATATCATTAATTAAAAATATCATAAACTAAATAAAATATCCTTAATTTTGAATCCTCACACATTGCAATCCGATAGACATTACTTCGAAAATGAAGAATAGGGTTTCAAAAGTATTCACGCTGTATTACTCTTTTGTTTCAAAATAAATAATACAATGAACAAATACTACAATTTGTAATGCGAGTTGAACAGAAAAACGATATCGAAGAAGCACGATGGCGAGGATGCAACGTGAAAGTGCAACTTATTTTCAGTCACTACGAAATTTTTCGCGAATCTTCTTACAAATTTTCATATTAAATAGCACGCTACACCCAATGGCCTTCATGGATCGTTGATGAGCGACCTTAACATTCTCAAATTCCTGCAATAGTGTAACGTATAGCCGCGCGAACTAAAAGCTCGGAATACAGTTAGATGGTGGTTCCGCGATTTACAGTTAGCCGCGTTCGCTCGTACGGGTGTACGGGCGTAAAGAAATCGGGTCAGAGACGAAATTAGTTCTTAATAATCCAGAGTACGTCGGTCGCGATTTGTCCAACCTCCGCCGAACGATCACTGCACCGCTAATATCTCGTGCAAAATTAATTCCTAATAATCTTTACGATGCAGATGACGATATAACGGACGGTCGTTAGTCACAAAATTGTCGGCGTAAACTTGCGTATATATGTCAATTACAATAACCGATGCTATTTCTAATACCATCTGCTACGTAATATTTCTTGCACTTTATTTTAGATGATGTGAGAAATATGTATGTTAACTCGTGCATAGTAATAATATATCTTCAGCAATCGGATAGCTCAGCAAAATAAGTTAGTAAAAAGAGCACTGGATGTAATCTTTTTATTGCATTCATATAAGATTAGTGCAAAGTCCATTAGAGGAGCGAACTTTTAAAATGTAAAAGTCATTTTTCTTGACAATCATTGAACTTAACAATTTGATGAACAAGATTTTAATTCGCCTTTAATTAAATATAGTTGTATGCGCTACCATTATATACGTAAATTTTTTTTTAATTGTTAATTTTATATTATTTTATACGTGTACATTTTAAATGTATGAAGAAGATTTTAACCGTAGGTCGAGAAACGCATACGTTTTATTATTTATTTCTAATAAATTGTATGAAAAGTGCACACTAAGAACTTGTGCTGGCTCATATTGGCATCTTATTTGTTTTTGTGATTTATTCAACTGAGCTTTTTGATTATCTTATCTTTTATTATATATAAGCTACCCTGAAATGTTTAGAAAGCATTTTTCTCAATTTATATGCTGAAAAAACATAGAATTTTGAAATGCGTTATGTTTTTAAATTAGAGACAAACGAAGTACATTTGTTTAACAGTTTTAGCAATTGTTCAGCAATTTTGTTTAATATTTTACATCTTATTGATGGATATTGTTTTTGTTTTTTGTAAAGTGCACAGTTTTCTTGTGTGTGTGTATGTAGTTTCTTTTTTCTCGTTTTTTGAAAATTACAAATTTTGGACACAAATTTTGAAAGTTTGCTCCTCCATTTGTTATTCAAGTTCGCAGTTAGCCTCGCGGACTTACTCTTTATTTCGTTTTGTCTCGGCCGATGACAATGGGTCCATCGAACGTTCCTTTTCGAAGGAAGCAGACTGTGTAATTGCATCACGCACATTATACGGCGACTGTGGCCACGAATCTTGAAGTATAAACAACGTGTGAACAGGGTCGCGATAATAAGGGTGTATCGGCGAGAAAGTGGGGAGAGATGTGGAGTAAGTACAGGAAAATTGAGAAGGTACATGGTTAACGAGTAGAGAAAAGTACAGGTGACCGTCGATGAGGCAATTATGATGATGACGATATGGCGAATAAATTAATATATCAGCCGCGTCCGAAATAACGTCTGATGGCCCTGTTCGGACAGTCCGAGACCTGATTTACTTTCTACGAAGAAGAAATATCTTGTTACACTCGCCGGTAGATGTCGGCGGTTACACCGCTCAGAGATGGTTTGTTTGGTGATTTTAATGAGTGATATACCACAAGTATGACCGACTGCGGCCGGTTATTTCGATATGGACGATTATCTTTACCTCTCGAACTTTGAAAATAAACAATAAAAGTATTTTATTCAGAATTCTTTATAATATTTCTCTTTTTATAATATATTATAAACACATAATTTTTTTATATTTATTTTTCATACTTGAAGTTTCGAATTTTGAATAATACAATTTGTACGGAAACATGCGATTATTTTAATAGAACAATGCTTCGTAATAATTTAACGCTTTCAAAACGCGCATGTTTTCTAACCACAGATGAAAAAAAAAATCCATTTCCTGTTGTAAGTACTTTTTAAATGCAGTTTTGTATTATAAATATAACATGTAACATGTAATTGTGAATTATAGGAGGTTCCGCAATTAGCAATGGAGAAACGGCATTTAAACACGGAACTCCGTGTTTAGAAAAGACGAGGCAGCAGCTGCAAAGCCTGTCTGCGTGACAAATCGGTAGTCACCAATACTTCCGCCTGGGGAATATCCTGTGAATCCTTTTGAGTGATTTTAATAGATTTATGCAATCACATGCTACACAGAGGAGACTTCCGTTGATTTTGTATACATATTGAAATTAAAAATGAAAGGATATTATGACTGAGCGCAATTTATTAATTACTAACATGTACTCGATAAAAATAAAGTCCAAGTAAATTGATTACAAATTGCAGATAATTAATATCTCGTTCTCTCTCGGCACAAAGATCAAAACTGTCTGAACAAATGTTTCTCATTAAATATTTAACCGATCTGATTCAATGTACCGGTTCATGCATATGTATAACTCGAGAAACAAGACAGACAGATATGGAACGGATCACAACAACTGGATTGATGAACTGGACCCCGCGAAATAGCGGTGCAACGGCATTACGGCAACATGCTGCCTAATCGGAGGTATCCGACTTAAGTGCAGCATCCGCAATCGTTTTCAAAGGATGAGCGTATAACAGATGCGGGATTGCCTTCGTAAGGAATTGGCAGTCGCTATAGCCTCCCGCTAAGGAAAAACATTCTGTGACTACGAGGCATATACCACCTGCCGATGACCGAACGATACCTTCGAGTCCGTAATCGTGATGCATAAAACCGGCAGTTATTATGCTAACTTTATCTATAACGGATCTTCATCGATCCTGTAGATGGAAACACCGCGCGCGCTGCTTATTTCACGAGTTCTCCAAAGGATATGCGACGTGATTCTCTTTCAAACTAACGCGCGCGAGCGGTTATATACAATTGTTAAAATATATTAACAGCCTTAACAGTTATTTCTATGTTTTATTAATGATATTCTTCATACAATTAACCCACTAAACAGAGGTTGCGATGAAAAGTATAGCTCTCGCGTTAAAAAGCGCCGCAATCATCAATGCACGAGTGCTTCAGCCTACAATTTTGTAATGCGGATAAAATAAAGATAATGTAAACGTATATAATATATCTCTGAAGTTTAACTTTCTCGCCGTTAGTTAAAAGTTAATGTTTAGCGACGTTGCTCATCCACGGGCGTTGCAGCTGCTAACAATACGCAAATGAAAGTAAATTGCCGGCCAGAAATTACGCGTAACATGGTCACTTTTATCTGATTGCGCCCAATTATTTTTCTCTGCGGAAATTTGCTGTTAAACAAATTTACTGTTTTCATATTTCGGCATTCAATATACCGTTACATTAACCTGATTAACTGATTTTCGAAGTAAATCAGATTGTGATATGCAATTAATTTCGCAACGAGGAATCGTAATCTTTTCAGTTATTCCTTATTCACTCGGAGGGACGGGAGCGAAAATCTCTCGGCCGAAAAAGAAAGAAATTGGATCGATAGACGTGAACGGTAACACTGAGCCGGACGTGTGTCGCGGAATTGTAAGAAAGAGCGAGACGGTGGTGGAATAGGACGGAGAGGGAGTGCAGGGAGCCCGCATAGTTGGAGTAACAGTACTCTCACATTGGTGCGGCCATCCGGACTGAACATCGTCGAAGCGCGATACCGTTACCGGTTACGACGTTACCGCGGCGAACGTACCTTCCATTGCCGGCGGATAATGAGAAGACCGAGACAACGCCATACGGTCCACCCGATTACTCATCGATTTCATTGCGAGAGTATCCTTCTCTCTCGCTCTTCCGCTCTCGACGGAACCCTCTCCAGCGTTTGCCTTGCCGGTCCTCTCGGCAACATTCGACCTAACCCATCTCAGAACCAGTTGGATATCGGCCAGCCGCGATACACTCGCGATATGTAATATTGTTCACATAAAGTTACCGATTTTTCAATCGCTTATCTTACCATTTTCCATCTTGTTTATCTTTAAAAAAATTTTTTTATAGCTGATTTTATCATTTTTCATCACCTGTTTTAGGACAAAAAAGAAAATATATACGCCTAAGAAAATAGTTAAGCATATCGGTTGTTACATGTATTATAAATGCAAGTAAAATAAAGAAATTAAGATAAAATTAAATAAAATCTGCGATAGGAAAATGTTAATTAGAATACTAGATAAATATTGGTATTTTTTTATTCAAAAAAACCTGCAAACAGAATACGCTATGGACGAAGAAGGAAATATTCCTGACAAGATTACATGTTACGTTTATTTTTATTATACCGAGAAGAAAACTGTTATTAAACCTCAATACATATTTTTTCAATAGTACACTTAACATTTTACCTATTTACTTACAGTAAATAAACATTATTTATACATTCAATAAAAAAGAATGGTGAAATCAAATTAATGGTTCTTGTATACAATATACATGTTTACATTTAGTTTAATTAGTATTAGGTGTACAAATTAGTTCGGTTCGTTTTTTGTGTTCAAAAATGCATTTATTTCAAAACAAAATGAATGAACAGATTAATTAAAGTATCGTCCATCGCTGGCTACTACTTTTTCCCATCTCTCAGGCAATTTTCGAATTCCATCTCGAAAATCTGACTCGTCGTTGGAGGCGGTTTTCTATCTTTTGGAAAACGGACCGAACTAATTTGTACTCCCAATACTATTTAAACAAATATTTATTAACGTCTAGTATACTTTTTTCAGTGCAGTAAATTTCATCGATCTAATTACTCCGAATTACAGAAACCACGGTAGCTGAATGAATTTATAGACGCCTCTTTAAAGCGGTGCGCGAAAATTTCTCCGCGAAGCTACACCTCTTTAGATAATAGAGGACGTAATGGCGAGGGAAGAAAGCGTCTTATCCGGTAAAAGTACAATATCGTGGGCGTGTCAGTCTATTTTATCAGCGGGATCATTAGTGAGATTTCCGGATATCCAACGAGAGAGTAACCGGTGCTGGCCGAGAGCACATCGGGAGAAGGCCTCCCGCTTCTCTCTCTCTCTCTCTCTCTCTCTCTTTCTCTCTGCGCCGATCTTCATCCCTCTCCTGCTATTCGTTCCGCGGCGCGAAGGCGCCGACTCACTAGCTAGAGGAACTCAGGCCTCTTCTGCGGAACATCCCCGGCAGTTTCACGTCGACGGCCATCCAGATCGACTCGCCGCGGCCAAGGTCGCCGAATGCAAGGCGAAGGATCCACATCGAAGATCATCCAGAGCAGATGGATCGACGAGCGATCATGAGTGAAGCTTACCGTAGTGTGGCGTGTTCTCGCAAATGACCCAGGATCGCTAATTCTCGTGATAGATTTCTGTACCTGATAGTGATATGACAGTGCGAACGATCGAGACCTGTGTGAAGAGCGGTAGCGCTATCGGATGGTTGAGCATCTCGGAGCACACGTGACGATTGACGAGGAACGAACAGGTATATGCGGACGATCAGTCAATAATGTCGTTTTGTGACATAAATTTTGTCACAGAAAGAAAGATCTCATTTTCACTCGAAATATTTAAATAGTATCTGACACGCAACAGTACTTCGTGGATGTGCAAATCTTAATTCCAACATAAATACTGTGACGATAATTAAATTATTACGCGTGACGGAACACGATTCTAGAATTTGATTAAAACTTTATCATCAACAACCGCTATACATGCGTGTTCCGAATAAATGAAATCTCCAGCTGCGCTCGATAATTACTGAGTTTCTCTCTCTTTCTCTCTTTCTAAAATTCCCGGAACCGTCGTCGTGCCTCTTTAAAACCGCTAAGAAAATGATCCTCTGGCGATCGGAGCGAGATGATGTACCGAGATGTATCTCGCGCATGTGATTATCGGCCGGTTCGATATCCATTAAAGCAGATGCAGGCGGGAAACGAACCGTGAATCTGGTAATTGCAAGTTGAACGACGCACACGCATCAAAGTCGAGCGCTTATATATCAGCCAGCTCTCGTCTACGACTGACGCACTGACACGTGATGCCGTAATCTGTTCGCCGACCTTAATACCGTTGCCTCAAACATGTCGCGAAAGCTCCCGACAGTTATGAAAACAAGGAGCTACGCTCTCGAGAAAAACGGATGGACGTGTCTCTCCGGGCAGATGGGGATTATAAGATTTTATTTCCTGCGCGATATTTTCCCGTCCGCCCTGTGATTCCGCCAATGTTTTCGCCTGCGAATCTCGCATCCTCGCGCAGCGCTTTTGTAATTATCTCATCTAATTTTTCAAACGTCATCCCAACTCAATGCGCAGTCATAGACTGTTAATAACGTCAATCAAGTAGATTCGTGCTGCTGCAGTGATTACGATAGCGTGCTAACTGAAAACTGGGTCACCGGCATCAAGAAGCTCACCTGCGGTTATTATTTAGGGTCGGCTTCAGGCGATGAGCAAGGAGGCAGTCTCTCCTCACAAGCGATCTCACGACATAATGAGTGGCAACGCACATTTTAAGCCATATAAAGCGAAAATTGAATGTCCGATGCTATTTGCGATGAGTAGAGCGCGGAGAGAAAACTTCCGTTTCGATTAAATAAGGCGTTGCATGCGGTTGCAAGCCCTGTTAACCATTCTGTTAATTATTCCGCTACTAATTATTATCGTAACGCAGTTTCTTCTTTTTTTTTTTTTTCTTTTTAAATACCATCGATGCCGTTGCTCCGATCAACTGTGACCAATCGCAATTACAACACTGTTTAGTAGTAAATTCCATCGTATAACGATCGCGAACGGTCAGCACGTGAGGTCAGCACGCGTTTAGATTCACGAGAGGGGCATGCATTGACAGTTATTCCAGGTTGCGTGCGTAATCTCAGAGCCCAGTCTTCAACATTGACACCTTTCGGCTACCGACCGGACCGCCACATCCAGCTGGTCCATAACTGTAAAGCCTAACTGTGAGCAGTCGTATAGACATCGCACAACAGCTAGCTTTGCACGTGCGACTGATATTTTCATCACAAAAGTACATCTTTTCAATAATATAAAATTTACAATTTGAAACTTTTGCATAGCAGTCTAAAATGTTAACTTTTTGTGTATTAAATGTAAAAAACGAATAAATTAGAAAATAAAGGACTCTTTATGTAAAAATAATAATTAACCATAGATGAAGGACGATTAGAGACAAATCATAAAATGAAAATAATAAAACGGTTATAACATTAAGTATGTATAATAATAAAATTTTTTTAAAATACATCGAACTAAAACTTAAAACTAAAACAATATATTTAGCAGCTTATGACATAAATTTAATAAAAAAATTTATGTCATAAGCGGCTAAATACATATTGTTTTAGTTTTAAGTGTTAGTTCGATGTATTTTTAAAAAATTTTATTACATACTTAATGTTATAACCGCTTTATTATTTTCATTTTATGATTTGACTCTATAATCGTCCTTCATCTATGCTTAATTATTAAATGTGAATACATTTAATTTATTATAAATTGTATTAATTATGTATTAATTAATATTATTAATTACATTGTATATTGTATCAAATTTGAAGAATGTAACAAAAATCAGGCCAAAGACGAGCAAAACAAAGGTTATTATAAAAATTAATAAAATTTAATGTATCGATATATTAAAATTATCGAAATCAATTTCGACTTATAACAGTAGTCTTCTTCAGTTACATATAAGTTGCATAGAAGAGAGTAAAACGTTAACAATAATCGTTGAATTTATTATATTTGCAATGACCAGAAGAAAAGCAAATTGTTCGTCATTTGTCGTCACTTCGTGAAAAATTAAATAATAAAAGTGATCCTGTATATACATTACGTACATAACATATATATTTGTAATCATTTTGAACTGAGCGCCGAAATTTTACTGGACTTAAAAACGCGTCTATTAAAATAATATCACAATTAAATTTTGATACTCAATAGGAATCTGTTTAAAAAATCTTAATATATATGCTGGAAATTTGTAAATAAATTTATTGCGAAAAATATTACCTCAGCCGGTAGTTGAACTCAGATCTCTAGCATTTCGTGCGAGATAATACAAGATATAAATAAAATATGATCACTATGCTCTTCTACAAGGAGAAAATCATTTTAAAAACTGTAATGAATATTTTGTGAATTCGTTGAAACTGACTTCGCACTCGGACGACAGCACCGTTTTCTCGAGAGTTATTAAAAAACACCGCGCATACTACCTTAATGAAGAAATGCGTACAATTTCAATTGCCGGTGAAATCCGTGGCAGGGGATAAACACGCAATTTTTCTATATACATATATATATATATATATTCTCGTGAATAACAGTTTTTACAATTTCTAATTTACGGGACCTTGCTATCGATTCAACGCAAAGGAGTAAAGTATTCTTTGGTACTTTAATTTGCATTTATATGCAATAAAAAAAAACTTTTATCGCTTAATACATTGACCAGTACATCATTCGTAACTTTTACATAATCGCGATATCACGTGCAAACACATTCAAAACGCTGCAGCCGCAATCAACCGTTTGTCACGCATCGATGATCATGAGCTTATTATTCACATTTTCCTTTTGTCCCGATCTCTGATCACTTTTACCGTTGCTCGTACATATCTCGTGTGTGTGGAAGCATCGAGGTTAACCCGGTCCTGCGCGATTTTAATTATTCACGCATCGCCTAGTACTCGCATAAATTTAACGCACCGCGACGTCGCGTCGCTGCGGTAATGAGCGCCGCGAATGCTACATGCGATGAAAGCCGAAGGACCTGTGCGTGTGTGTGGTCCTAAGAACTTTTTCTTTGAAATCATTAGTATCGCGTATTCGGGTCATTCGAGAAACCTTGACTAACTTCCACAAGGTTGTTAGAACAAGCGATAATCACCACGTACGGAGTTCTTATACTATAGATACGATCGATAAAAAAAAAATAGCGTCCGCAGTTATGTCACCACAGCTATAATAATTCTCTTCTAATTGAGGTCAACGTTAATAATAAAGTGCATTTTCTTTTCAGAACGAATGACGTCAGATAACACAATAGAAAAACCATTTGCAAATGCACGCATCTCGAACGGATTGCGAAACGTTCAAATAAAACATGTCGACTTTAGGGATATCTCACTACGAGGATGGATTTCGATTGGGTGGACCACCATCGGAATGTTCCCTCAGGAGCAAAGCGCAGATCGACGCACTATTTGAAGACTCCAGGTAAATCAAATTTATTATAATAAATTTTATTGTAATTACATTTGATCAGTTTTAACGCATAAGGAAATAACATTAATCTTACAATTTTTTTTGTTTTTTATCTTTAATAAAAAGTTTAATCACTCGGAAAGAACAGTTTTGTTGAAATATCTAAAAGATTAGCTAAATACAAATCTGAAAATAATTTTGTTGTGTTACAAAATAATTACGTAGGATGCTTATTAAGATGGTTGCATATAAAATATGATTATTCTAAAACTGAATGTAATAGTTAAATTATAATAATTGCATTCAATTTTTAAGATAATAATTAATTATAATAACTATAAACATTGTAGTTAATTTTGATATTAACTATACATGTTTGTTGATAGAACTGTTATATTAATATTATAGCAGTAAGTAATAATTTATAGATCAAACGAACTTACCAAGTGAAGTTCGATCATAATTATGCCGATGGGTCTTGTCCGGAGGCATAATCATAATTATGATAATATGTGATTATATATGAATATTATATAGAAGCATAAAAAGCAAAGACATTTCTTTCAGTGCAGAATGTCAAATTTTTTTGCAGCTTTATGTTTGAGTTTTCTACATAATTATTTTAATGGTTCAACGAAATTATTTTTAAATCTAGTCAAATTTTCAAATACATCAGCAAAATTGTTTTCTCCGTGTACTGGATTGGAGGAAAAGTTTTGCGGTATTTTATTAGCTCAAAATTGTATATTATACATTTAACAAATTATATCATTCGATACAACAAAGTTTTTAATTGCAGTACAATGATTTTTAATGGAGTTATGAATAATTAAAATCAAAATGTTTTTTTAGTTAATTCGCAAATAACTCAGGAATAAAAAATCATATACAGGAGCATTTTGTAAAAACAAATTTTTAGGGAAAACTTTAAACTTTCACGTTATAGTTGAAATTCTTTGCAAATTCTTTTTTGGTACATGACGGACTCACAAAGTGAGAAGAAAAATTTCCCTTTTTTCAGTTTGTAGTTTTCTGTATACAAAAATTATCAGATTCACATGAATTAAAAAATTAAATAAAATCTTTTGAAAGTAGAGATTTCAAGCTTGAAAATCTTTTTCTTAAATTTAAATTTCATTCATTTTTGACAAAGACATTGTATATAGTATAATTTTGAGCTAACAAAAACCGCAGAACTTTCCCCGCAACCCAATATATTTGCTCAATTAGAGCATAAGACGTCTTACGCTACTCCCCTTTCTTATTTCTTATTAATAAATCTCTATTAAATCACAGATCCATCTGCAGTTCGATGTTGGGAGGGTGGTACGCCGGATTGTCGGTCGTGATCCCGAGCAACCACAACGATGCGAACGAGGAACAGAAGAGGGTGAACAGTGCGGTCCATGCACGTATCGAGGCGATGTTCGCCTCGGTGGAGGCCGAAAGTGGAACGCCCGGTGAATGTGCCGCTGCAATCTTGCCGGTAATGACACAAATAATTATGCACGTGGAGCATTTGCGAGAGAGGCCCGCATGCCACTTTTGCTTGAGCATCGTCGGGGGATTCAGGTTCGGGAATCTCGCGGAGATTAAATCGTACATACATAGCGGGAACGTGTGCGCCTGCATTTTCACTTATGTTAATTATGTTGCACACGTCCTCTCTCATTCGAAAAGTCTCGCAAATCGGCGTAGCCGAACGTGATCGTTTCGTTTCCGCTCTCTAAGGGATTCTGCAAAGAAAAAGCAATTTAGTGATCTGAAGTATCTACTAAGATTTCAGCCGGATACAAATCAGAAAATGATTTTGTCGAATTATCAAAATCATTATGTTGAATGCTCAACTAATTGCTAGAATATAAAAATTTTGATAACATTACTCTCATCATGCTTGAGTTATCTATAAGATTATTTTAATGTTCCAACAACATTATTTTCAAATTTGTATCTAGTAACATTTTTTAATATTTCAGCAAAATCGTTCTTTCCGTGTAGTTATCGCGATGAAAGATTCACCTACTTCGTCAGTGAACGTGACCTCGCGGGCGCGCTTAATTTTACATTTCAGAGTCGAAATTAAAGCAACTGCAACATTTCGCGAAAAGAAAACGTTGAAACACTTAAAGAAATATTAATCTGAAGAAAATAAAATATAGGAATCGAGAAACGCACGAAAAATAGATGCATTTGGATCTAGTTTCTCCTTTGAGCAAAAATACATTCTAATATATGCATCTCTTTCTCGATTACAATTAATTATAATAGTTTATTCGCCAATTCGCTTTTCTCATTTCATCTCAAAAATCCAAGTCGTCTTACAGGTTTCGTTCTTCATTCGATTCTTCATCGAAGATCTCAGACTTGAAATTGGTGAAAAGCTTCGTGAAAAGAAGCACGTCGGATAGTATCCATTTTCCACCTCAGGAATCTCGCTTAGAATCACCCTAACAATCGTGATGATTCCGTGTCAGAAATAAAATTGAGATCGACGTATAATTACTCGCGAGCTGGTTGCTCGTTAGAAAGGAAAGAATCGTTCAGTGATCTTTTAAAGAGCAATGTATACTATATATACAGATAGATAGATAGAATTGTAAAAATTAGGAGAGAAAGCAAATTATATATCTCCGAGATCTTTTATATCTAACTTAAAAGAGAGATGGTATCAAATCCTTTGAAGTTTAATCGGTCTTGCACAGCAGAATTAATTTTTTTGACATGTTAATTAATTCATACATTAGTACGTTTATTTAACTGATAATATCACTTTAATTAAGGTTTCTTAATAGACTGTAATGCGCGATATAAAAATACTTTTAATAAGCGAAGAAAACGTTTTCATAATATTTCATATTACAAATAGATTTGCAGTAAGCCTTATAATTTAGAAATTATAATAGTATAAATACAATGTTACAATAGATTTATAAATAGTCAATTACGTTGCAGAATCTTATAATTAGAATACAGTTAATTAATGCATTCTCCAAGAGACCTTGAGTACTTTCATACATAAAAATTCGATCTGATCTACATTCAACATGCATATAACATGTTGCAATATTACAATTGCTATTCTTTCGCGTACGTGTCCTGATTCGCGGAAAAGGGTCGCGAAAAGTCCACCAACTTTCCTCGGGGCGTCGATCCGGAATTTTTAATCGTCACTTTCATTCCGTTCACGATTCGCAAAGCGTGACGGACTTCCATAAACTATTCGGAGCGCTGAAAAATTCTCCTTCAGTTGTTACGCCGGTATGCGGATTCTTTATCGCCGCGCCAACACGATATCCCGTTTTATGGGCTCCGCCGCATTGTTTCGCCTCGCTTCACACACTTTGAGCGGAGTTCACGAAAGAAGCTACTGATCAATCAATACAGTTACATCAGAGAATCCGATGAGAGGATCCGTTTAGGCGTGACATTTGATCAGAACAACCCGACGGCAGTTTGTTGCAGTCAAAAACATTAACTATTTTTTTTTTCTAGTGCTCCTATAATAATATTATAGGAACACTATTTTTTTCCAAATCACACCTCCCTCTACATAACTTGTATCTTGAATTTCATCTTGTAGATATTTATGTTATAATTCTATAACAAAATCTAACATTATTTTTTAATCCTATGTAAAGACGATTCAAATTTTATGTACATTACGAGATATACTACATGGGCTGAAAAGTTCCGGGATTTTTAATGAAAACAAGCGTTTTTTGGGAAAAGTTATATTTATTCAATAATGTCAATATTATATTATATTGTTAAGAACATCAATCTTCTATTTTATCTTCGTAATAAATTTTTTTAAAAATTTGACATATAAGATTAGATTTAATGTTTGACTCTTATGCCCTTTATTCATTTTTAAATTTATTTATTAACAAGAGTCCTTTATACAGAATTTTATTATATTTATTCCTCAACATAGTTGCCTTTGAGGGCGATACACTTGGTATAGCGATTTTCCAACATTTCGATGCCCTTTCTGTAGTACGAAACGCCCAAGCCTTCGAAATACTCCTTGATTTTCGCGATGACTTCCTCAATCGATCTGAATATCTTTCCCTGGAGCCACAGCTTGAGGTTTGAGAACATATAATTGTCGCTGGGGGCCAAGTCTGGACAATACGGTGGGTGAGCAACCAATTCGAATTGGTCCAATTTGGCCATCGCTTTCAAGGACGTGTGTGACGGTACGTTATAGTGATGGTACAGAACTTTTTTCTTAATCATATCGGGATGGGGCCGTTTTTTCTTTATTGCATCGTTCAGTTTGTCCAATAACGCTGCATAATACTCTCCCGTAACTGTTCTTCCCTTCGGCAGGAAATCGATGAAGATCATGCCATGCACATCCCAAAAAACGGAGACCATAAACTTCCCGGCCGAGCGTTGGTATTTTGGCCACCTTGGTCGGCTTTCGTGGCTTTCCAGCCACTCTGCAGACTGCCTATTGAACTCAGGCGTTTGGTAATGGATCCACGTTTCATTCATCGTCGCAAAATATCGAAAATAGTCCGCTCGATTACGCTGCAACAACGCCAAACCGGCCGTTGAATAATCAACACGCTGCTGTTTTTGGTCGACGGTCAGCAAACGCGGCACCCATTGTGCCGATAGCGTTTTCATCTTCAAAATATCGTGCAAAATGTATCGCGCCTGTTCTTTTGAGATGTCTACGACCTCAGCTAACTCGTGCAACTTCATTTTACAATCACTCAAAACGATTCGATACACTTGCTTTACGATTTCCGCATTCGTAGCCTCTTCGGTGTTTGTACGATCCATTTCAAATTCACTAAACCACCGATAAACTGTTGTTCTCGAAGGAGCAGATGTGGAATAACATTTCTGCAACCATTGCGATGATTGTTCAGATGCTTTTCCCATCAAAAAACGATGTTTGATCAAGACGCGATATTCCTGTTCTTCCATTTTTTTACGAAGCCGAAAGTAGCGTCACTCAAAACAACTGTAGCATGGTATAAAGACTATAAAGCACGGAGTAATTCTTATTAGGAGATTCTTAGGAGATCAAGCTCAAACGGTCGGCCATGAAAAAGATGGGCTCGAAACACGTGGTGTCGGAAAAGTGCTGTATAGAAGAACTGATCCGAGCGCGCCTGTCGGAAAACACGTAGAAACCACTGAACTATATATACACTGGAATGGGCATCTCCGTTGTGAAGCATAGAAAATCGTGGCCGTTTTTGATCAGCCGCCATTTTGGCTTGGTTAGATGCTTCAACGAATTAGAAGCTTTCAGATGCTCATGCGCACTTACGAGAGTTGTTTAGCAGACGTAAATTCTTTATTTCTGTGTGCAAAATGTCAGCAAGATTATCGTGTGTGAGGTTATTTTTGAAGGATTATAAAATCGTGTGTCTATACAAAGCATCAACATGAAATGCTGTGTGCCTGGGATGTAAGCAGGGAAGTAAAAAGGGCATTTCATTTCATTGGTAAGAATTTTTTATTAAATATATCAATTCCTGCATATGTGTTAACGATGTAGAATATGAAGTGTTATTAAAGTTATTTTATTGAATATGAAGTGACATTTTTGTTTATATACCATTCATGTCCATATAGATTTCTATACATCGATCAATACATCGATCGCAACGCGCGCGCGAACGTTTCTGATTCGCTCAATCATCTGACCAAACCAAAATGGCGGCTGATCAAAACGGCCACGAATTTTCCTCGATGCCTATTCCAGTGTATATATATAGTTCAGTGCCAACTCTACACGAGTATGACGTAAGCTTGGACAAAATACGGCAAAGTGGTGGGAATGCGTAGTGGTCTGAAACGAGCATACCCTTGTCTTTATACCATGAACTGTAGCTTGTAAACGAATGGACGAAATGTCATGAAACTTCATACATAAACTAGTGATAGATGTGGATGAGCCTCTCGAAATGAGTAGATAGATAATGTAGTTTATTGGCTTACAGAAGAATTACAGCCATTTTACATCTATTTTTACTATGTTCATTTTCTAGTGGCGCCACCTATTGAAAAATTCCGAAACTTTTCAGCCCATGTAATTATAATGTTTATTAATATATATTCGAGGATAAATATTGAAGCAGCAGCAAATAAATAAGCGACGACGCAATAAAAAATTCCTCAGAGACTAGAGTTTAAAAATGTTCAAATTGTGCAATAAAATTCCCGTTTAACGATTTCACCTGTTTATCTTCGATATTGCCCATCGTGCAAAACAGGTTTCCGCTGCTTTCAGACACGCAAAAAGAATGCGCGCTCTTTTTGTCAAACGCTATTTTTATACATGAACACGTCAGTTTCTCACAATGTAGTTTGAATAAAATGTAGTTTAAATAAAATTTTTTTTTTTAGTAAAGAACGTTATTAACTTCTTATTAAATTTCATTAACTTCTTATTCTCAATAAGCAAATTAAAATGCATATTTCAGATGATAAATGCGGATATATGTCCATGCAGTTGGCCGTATTATTTTTTCTGAGCTTTTCTTTTTCTATTGTAATAAAATTATATGTTTTTTGGAATAATTAAAATATTTCGCACTTTTTTTCACACACAGGTAAAATACATGGGAGCTGCCCCAGTCGGTGGACGCGTGGCGAGCGTGCGGGGTCTTCAGGAACCTCTTCGTCAGCTATTGGAACGCATAGAAGGATGCGTGAGGGCCGAGCTGGAGGTCTCCAGGCGCGGACTAACGTTTCGTACGAGCGAGGTCTGCGAAAAAAACAATCCTTTCCGCAGAATAGCGGTATGGAGTGCGTTGCGGCTTCGATGCAAGAGAATACCTTCGGGCGATGTGCACCACGCCTTCTTACCTCTGGTTGGCGATCAGGATCAAGGACAAACGATGGAAGACAAGCACGCCGATCTCTACAGGTGTGAATATTATTATAATTAATAATATGTACCATAATGTATTGTTATAATTGATCCTTTGAAACTTAAAGATTTATTGCTTATTATTGGGTTGGAGGGAAAATTCTGCGGTATTTTATTAACTAAAAATTGTACGATTATACCATTCGATAGAGTAAAGTTTCAGTTTTAAGAATCTGACTTTTTAATTGCGGTATAATGATTTTTAACGGAGTTATGAGCAATTAAAATCAAAATGTTTCTTTACTTAACCCGCGAATAATTCAGAAACAAAAAATCGTAGGAACATTGTTTGAAAACAAATTTTTAGGAAAAACTTTAAGCTTTTTTTCACGTTAGAGAGTCAAAAATTTTCGCAATTTTTTTTGATACATGACGGACCCACAAAGTGAGAAAAAAAATTCCCTTTTTTCAACATGTAGTTTTCTACATGTAAAAATGACCAAATTCATATAAATTAAAAAATTATAGAAACCTTTTGAAAGCAGAGATTTCAAGCTTTAAAACCTTTTTTAAATTTAAATTTGGTTTATTTTGACAAAGATATTATATATATAATTTTGAGTTAACACAAAACCGTAGAACTTTTCCTCTAACCCAATACATTATAATGTTTAGAATATATTCATATTTTAAAGATCAAATATCTGAAGTAGATTTTTAATCTTGGTCCTATTCTTAGAACAATGCGCGGTTTGAAGAATGAAGTGGAATTCTATCCCCCAATCTTCGCCGTAGTAATGCGACGACCTGGAGCCGCCAGGCTCTTAGAGTGCCACGCGTTCGCTTGTGAATGCGAGGAGGACGCGATAGCAGCCGCGGCCACGTTATATCGCGCTCTTCTCGCCGATCTGGACGCGAACCGACGACGACCTCGTCACACGAATGGTGTCGGATGCGTCAGTTTGGCCTCCGTTGTCTCCAGCGTTCGAGAGCCTAGTCTCAGCAGTAGGATCAGTTGCATGCTACCTCCGCCACCGAGACCAACCGCACCACATCCTGTGAGACCACCCAGAACCAAGAAGACTTCCGTGAGCAGCTCCGTTACTGAGGACGAAGGCGGGAAGCCTAGCTTGCAGAAAATACCACGTAGGAAAAAGAAGAATTCCGACGTGAAAGCGGAAGACATCCTTGAGGCGCGCGGAAGGAGGCGAGACAATGCCAAGAACGAGAAGAGCAATCTGGGACCGAACAATCGAGACATCATATTGTTTAGAAACGAGGAGCTACAAAATTCGAAGAATAAAATGTTTTCCGCTAAAGATCAGAATTCCTTGAGAATCGAGATAGAATCTAGCAAGCTTGATAAAATTTACAGTGCTCCTGATGACGACACGAATGGAATTTATGAGAGACAGTCGAACAAATACGAGAAACTACACAAACGGAATAATCTGAGGAGAGAATCAGCAGATACGAAAGATAACATTTATGGAAGAAATTATGGATCGTACGATTTGAATCGAGCGAATGCCAGGAATTGTGAATTGTATTCTTCCGGAACTGACAGCGTTTTGATATACGATAAAGTCAATAAAATCGAAAGGAAGAACGAGATAAACTCTGCTTACGAGATAGTTGGCAAAAAGAAGGAAAAAAAAATTTACACTCCGCAAATTGAAGATCCCGATAAGATCTACAGTCTCGGTACGGAGGACATTTACACGGGTAAGAACAACAGAAACAGTCAGACAAGATGTTGTCAGGAGGACATCTTCTTCGCAAAGAACATGAAGAATAATGGACACTATCAGTCGCATCACGAACATTCGGATGGTACGATAAACCAACAGAGACGCTCGAGGGACCCGGAGAGGACGCATTCCAGCAAAAGAATCAATCGAACCGTCACCATGGATAAACCGTTGAGAAAAGAATCATTGGAGCCTGATTATTTGTTGAGTACGTCGGAGTGCAATCGTCCTCGGGTGAGAAGACGAAGCAGAGCAGGCAGCGAGCCACCCGTCAGCCACTCGGAGAACGCGAACAGGATCCTGCAGGAGAACGCATTGAAGAGATCGCAGAGCGACGTAGACGTAGATAGAGGAGACCTGATGACGAGGGTTGAGTTACCTAGGAGAGGCAGTTTCCTGACTTCCGGAAGCACTCGAAGAACCAATAACATCAAAGGAGGTACTCCGCTTGGATTCACGGAATTATTTGACGAATTCAGGAATCAGGAGGGCTTGACTAGTGTAGATGACATTTTGGCAGCCATAATAGGTAATAATCTGTAATGTAAAGTACGTTAATAATCTAATTAAATAAAAAGAATGGAATTTAGATCTATAATTATTTTGAAAAGAATTTAGAGCTAATTTTTATAATTTCTCAGATCCGGAAGGTATGTCGTTTAACGATCTAAAGCCGCTCTACAAGGAGTTCTTACTGAAACTAGCCGCAACTTTAACGCAAGATGAATTATATCAGAGATCGGCCAGTATTATGAAGAGACGACGGAGACCACAAAGACGAAGATCAAGCCGTCGATCTTGTTTATTAGGCAGGGCCATAAAGAGATCGGTCTCGAGACTGAAAGGTGGTCCTACGGAGTTTACCTCCGTGATATTCCCGGCTAGGAGATTGAATGATAGCTTTGGCAGTAGTTCGTCATGTGACGTCAGAAATAATCACCGAAATCGTATACTGGCGAGTAGACTCGGTAGAAGAAAATCTTCGCGGAGAACGAGCAAGAACGGAATAGGTCACACGACTTCAGAAGATAGCGATACATGTATGTAGAAATATTGTAATTAAAATTCATTTAATATAATTATCAATTATTATAATTAAAATTCAAATCTTACCTTTTAATTATGTCTCTAGACCTTTGATAGCCTCCTTGTTTCTATATGAAACCAATATAATAATAATAAACCAATAAATACTGATGAAAACATGCAATGAGAACATAATAATAATAATAAAATATTATTGTAAGAATATATATGACAATAAAATATAATTTATATTTATTGATATATAATTATAAAAAACTATGCAGGTAGACGACTCAATCGTAGCATGGGTGCCACCGCAAACAGGAGCAGCAGCGGATACGTGAGCTGCAGCGAATGCAGCTACGACTCCGAGTCGTGTACATGCGTGTCAGCGGATAAGTGTTACTGTTCGTTATCCAGAAGGGTACAGGCTACGCCTGTACCAGGAAACACGGTTGTTTGCGCCTGCGACACTGACAGTTGCTCCGAAAGCAACAAATGTTACTGCGCAAGAAAGCCGATACAGCCGACTATACTGGAGCAACTCAGGCAGAAGGGAATCGTGCCATCGGAGAGCACGCTCAGCAGAGGGGACAGTTCCGAGAGAATCCGAGGTTCGAGACTAGCCGGTAGTCATAATTCATCACGTAACACCGACTTGCTCAAGGTATCTAAGAAATTTGATGTGAATTATTAATCTCATTTTATTTTAATTTTGCACTTATATTAAAACTTGTCTACGAATTTCGTTGCAGAATCGATTATCGCCGGCTTGCGGTAGTTCAGATAACTTGGCCTTAGATTACGATCTCTTCAGTCCAGGAAGAAAATCCCAGCAATCATCCGGTAGCGAGAAAGTCCTCGTGGTCAGCGCCAGAGATACTCAGGGCCGTTTGGTTTACGTTGGTGGTGCGGAACGAGACAAAAAATATTCCTCTCGCGGTAACGGGAGATCCGGAGCGCATCACGAAGCGCTCTCCATAAAAAAAAGCGCAGAGATCGCCGCAGTTTTTGCAGGCGAGAACAATCGTATCTCAAGAAGAGCCAGTAACGCATCGAGCACACGAAGTTCGATTAGTCTCGAAGCTGGACTAGGCTATCTACCTTGATGAAAGTATCCAAGTTATCTCCTACGGTACAATCTTGTATATTTAATATTATGATATACGTGTTCGTGTAACATCTTGCCATTCGCACTATGATCGAAAAAGGATTATTCACGAACATATCGTGATTCAGTTAGTCGTTTCTTGATAAATAATACACAACTACTTATTTGTACCTGTTTTCATCTTGAGAGAGATTTTAGCGCGTAAATTAACAGTAAATAAAAAGTTATTTATATACATTATTTTATAATAATTTTAAAGATTAGTGTTTATTGTAAGCGATAAAGATCAAGTTATATTTGTTTGCTACGCTGGACCTGATAGCTTATTATTAATGATAATATGGGGCAGTGCAATATGAGAAATACGAAGAATCGAATGTATTATAAAAATTACCATTTTTGTGTTCGTTTCTTCATTAGATAAGTATTATGTATACACTGTATGTGCAATACCTATAAAATATTATATGTATTTATAATATAAATTTTTGCACTATGTATTGCTAATAAACTCTTTATCCATTTTATGGAACATCTCTGTGTACTCAGACGGAACTTCTACTTCCTTCAAGTTATCCAAACCGATTTCTTCTTCAGTTCTGTAATAAAAAATACAAATTTCTTTTAAGTAAAAAAATTTACAATTGATTATACGTGGAATTTTATTTTATTATCGCAAGTATTTACTTTATCAAAATATCTACGATATTTTCACATGCCAATAAGCATTTCTTATCCTTTTCCCATTTATGAAGCTCCCTAAGTATGAGATATGTATTTGTTTTTCTCAATATTTCTCTAGCCACTTTTGTTGCACAGAGTTGATTTAATGCTTCTAAAAGCATAAATCTGAAATAACATAATAATAACATTATTATCTTTTTGCATTAATCATGTATCATTCCTCTGTCAATCTATAACTTGCCTTATATCTGGATCAGACTCTCGAGTTTTTGTTTCAGGAAGATATTGCAAATTAATTGGCAATTTAGACATATCTTCGTCATCAAATTCTTCTGGACCAGCAAGTGGTAACAACAGATATGATAATAAATCCACTTTAGGGCTTAGCAACCACATGTGATTTTCTGTGTCAAAAGTGCAATTTTTTAAAGTACCAACAATACCACCTCGTCTAATAAGACTGTCAGAATATTCTGTGAATGGGAAAATCCGTTGAATAACGCATCGCTGTTGATCCATCAAATACCTATGATAAAACACGTGGTATCTACAATATAATTTAATGAAAAAAAAAATAATTAATTTACCTTCTTATATGTGGCGATCGACTTAGATTACAAAAGACAGGTCCAAGATAATGTAAGTTATTGCCTTCAGTATTGTATTGTTTTGCAGTAAATACAGATAATATTTCATCCCAAGAATAACCACTTTGTTCGATAAGTGTTATCATTCTGTCTATTAGATGAAACGGTCTAGTCATATTAGAAAGTATCATACAACATAGATCTGCTACAATATTAGATTTATCCATTATGGCCCTGTAAAAATAACATGTGAAATACTTGATAAAAATAAAATAAAACAACAATAAGTAAACAATACTATATTAATGAAAAAGAAAAAGAGCTATGAGTCAAAAAATTCGTTAAAATATACAATTGTTGCTAAATAAAATTTGTCATATTGTTAAAATTATGTTGTTTAATTAGAAAATAGATAACGTTTCGATCTCTATTAGGTTATTATCAATGTTACAATGATGTTAACCCCATGTTAGAGCCAAGAGATGTTAACATTCGAAATTCAAAATAACATTTTGTATTTCTAAACTTTGAATGTTGGCTCTCATCGCATTGTTCTAATAACGGACAATTTTATAAATCGTACATCGGTACAATTTTATAAGAAACAATTATTAAACGCTTTCACAAACTACATTTATAACTAGACGAATTACATTGTTTTATGGATTCTTACTGGTGTCCGAAATAAATACATCTTCAACTATGCGAGTGAGATTGCACACCTACTTTTATATATATTTTTTCTATTTTTCTATATTTTTTTTATGTTTTTGTAATTTTATAATTTAATAATTTCGAACATTTGTTAATAACTTGCGATTATTGTAACATTAATAATGATCTAATAAAGGTCGAAACGTTTTTCTATTTTAAATGTTATCTATTTTCTAATTAAACTACGTAATTTCAACCATATGACAAATTTTATTTACAAATAATATATTTTAACGAATTTTTTGGCTCGTAGCTCTTTTTCTTTTTCATTATTTTTAAATTTATTGAGCCTTATCACAAATATATTTTAATAATATATTACCTTAGACAAACTTTTATTAAATTTTGACTAGGTTCCTGGATAGTCAAATCTGTCAAAAGTAAAGTATATAAAATATCTATTACAATTTTTGTTTGCCACCATTTAGTAATATATAGAAAAGAATCTCAATTTGTGTAACTATATATTTTATTTTTATAAAATAACCAAATTCTTCTTGTCTTATATTGTCAATATGTCGTCAGATTATCAAAAGTTTGACTGATGGAACAAAAATTTAATACAAATACAATTGATGTTAATTAATTGAATTTGCCATCGATGCACTACTATGTCATTAACATTTTACTTACCAGACTTACTAAACTTGATCTCTGTCGAATTACTTGACTCCGAAATAATCAACATTGCATTAGCTCCTGCTTCATCTGCAGTAACATTTACTAATATCTGTGCAGCACATTTACTGACGACAGAGCAAGAATCTTGTACAAAAGTAACAAGTTGTATCAACGTATCTGGTAGCTTCAACAGGAGTTCCCGGCCATCATCAGTAGTCGTTATATCTGCGTACATTCTGAGTGTTCTGTCGAGGCTTTTGTAAAGTGAATAAACGCGTGGTACTTAGAAAAATATATAAAAATTACATACGGAGCACTTTCTCCAGCGCTGAAGTTTTTATATCGAGTCGGGGATTATGCCTTAAATATACAGACAATGCTTTTAAAGTCTCCATTATTCTTAATACACGTATTTAGTTTTGTAACTGTCAATTTGTTATTTGTTTTGTATGAAAATTCTGGTAGTTCAAACCTTTAAAAATTACATACAGGAAATAATGACTTCAATCATCAACACATGTATCTGTATGAATGAAGTGAAAAGCATGCTGCCATTAGCCCTCTATACTCCATATGTAATATACGCGTATAATATTACCTTCCGAATGAATTATTACTATATGATGGTACATATACCACCTGATAGTAAAGATTAGAGTTTACAGCTTGTGTGTGCTACCAGTTGCGCCAGACTGCCGACCAATGGCGCACTGATCGACGGCTGTAAGCGGGTTGGAAATAGCATCACTGCTCTAGAATATAGAGGTTAGGAAGCCGTATCGTCCTCCTATTCAATATCTGGAGCAATCTGGAGGTGTCTGGAGGCGCGAGCCATTAACAATTAATCAAAGAAGAAGTTGGTTAGAAAGATATAAGCGTATTGCGTGCGTCATACGTACCTTTTTATAAAAGCTGCAAGTGGGTTGGAAATCGCATCACTGCGCCAGAGATGTTGCCTAGTACCGAGAAATGCGAAAGGCAACATATTCCGCGAGGTAAACCAAAATCCGGTAAGATATGGAAGGAAGAAAAAAAGAGGTGAGTTACAATTTCAATAGCAACAATTATTCACAACGTAATTCTTCAATAGTTTTCTTGAAGTGTTATCATTTGAGAAAAAAAATTATGATCTAGCTAGATTTCGATTTCTTCCTAATTTTATTACAGTTGCAATCTTTAGCAAGAAATTGTTAAATCCCCTTTGATACTAATCTCTCTCCACGTTGAAGCTTCATTTTAAAATTCAGTTATTGTTCAAAGTTTTAGTTTTCTTCAATTTTTTTTTTTCCAAGGAGCTTTGCTTAACAACAAAGCTTCAGTATTGAACTATCTAATATCCCATTCATAATATATATAATTATAATATAATTTCAATCAATATATTAAAAAATTTAATGTATTTTTTTTAATTTCTACCAAGTAATAATTAACTATTCCTAACGTTTTGTAAATGAGTACAAAAAAATATAAATTAATGATGCAATGTCCATTTGCAGATTTTCTTCTATAATTAAAACACGTGGAATTCGACAGTCCTTTGCTAAGAAACAAAAGTTGAGAGAAGATCTGAAACGCGTTAAAGAGATGTCAAGGGCAATTAAGGCACAAAAGCAAGCAGAAAAGGAAGCTAAGAAGCAACGAAGGAGAGAAAATTTAAAAAGGGCAGAGGAAAATAGAAAAAAGGGCGAAATTGTTCAAGTTGTAAGTATAATGTTAATGTTATTTTTATAACAAGACAGACATTTATTTATTGAATATATTTTAAAACTCTTGTTGTATCATCATTTTCAGATTAAGAACACTGCAAAAATAAAAAGAATGAAGAAAAAACAATTAAGAATGATTGAGAAGCGAGACACAACTAATATGTAATAACATTAAAAAAATCATGTAAATAGAATACTTGAGTATATAATTATAATTATTTGTTAGACAATTATTTTTGATCAAAAAGATATCTTTATTCAGCTAGATCTCGTTATATATATTTCTATTCTAAAAGAAAATCTTTATTATTTTCTAACAATTCTTCTTTTTCTCCTCTTTCACGTGCAACTTGCAAAACTACAAAATCTTGAAGTTCTAATTCAAGATCGAAAGTCTGGTTACATTTGATCTGTAACATAAGTGAATTATTATAGTACCTACAGATTATACATATAGCTTACTTTGAAAATTGAGACATACATTTGCTTTTACCCATTTTGGTAGATAGTTGATGTTCTGTTCTTGCTCAAATCTATATAAATTATCGTAATGTAATTAAGAGTTTGACTATTTCTAGATATTTATATCTATACATACCTTTTATCTACTAGAAGTACAGCACCCCAATCATTTTTATGTCTGACACAACGACCTATTGCCTGATTTAGCGCCCTAAATGCATTTACGGTATACCACTCGCTACCAGATAGCAATTGTTTAGATTCTTTGAATTTCAAGTTATTATAATCCATTTTCATGCTTATATCACTGCTTTGTAGAAGATACGGTATGCCAATCTAATAGACGTAAAGATATAATATTAGAAATATTGTGTGTATATTATATGTATAATATGGACATACGTGTGATATATACATATCGATAAAATTAATATTAAAAATATTCCTTACTGATAATACGCAACGAGCCTCATTGTCACTGAAATCCATTCCTTCTGCTACTTTTGCTCTAAAAACTGCAAAGAAGATAGCTCCGCATGCTGTTCGATACGATTCAGACGACGATCTTTCAATTTCACTACGATACTCTTTCATGACTGGATTTAACTCTCTTTCATATTTTGGCTCCACAAAAATTGTCTTCAATTCGGAGAGTTTGTCCCACGTGCCATTATTCCTCCATCTGTTGTGTATAGTGGTCATTGCCTTGTAGGACGAAAAGAAACATAGTACACCATATGGTACCGCGTCACATACTTGAAGAACCAAATTACCGAGTTCGTCCTGTTAAAATGATAATTGTTCACTGCACTCGCATACATATAGCGTTAATGTAAAGCTAAAATAAAAGCATTAACAATCCGTTTCTCCTTACCTGAAAATCCCAGGTATTCACCTGAGCGTACGTAGCTTTTAAAGGTTTTTTATTAGGTCCTTGTGCTATGTATCTTATATATAACTGATTCTTTGGTATAATATGGTCAGGATTGATTATATGTGGGAATTTTGTCCCAAGTTCGCTTTGAAACGATATAGTCGGCGTCAAAGTACCTGACGCGAGTATCACAGAACGAACTTCATGAGCCAAAGGCGCAAAAACTATAGCTGGATTCATGCATTTCATTGTCATGGTTCGTACTTTGGTTAACTTTCTGGATGTCGATGAGATCCAGTCATCTGCTTCGTTTACCTGATAAAAAATGGTTACATGAGATTCGATACAATTAGATCATAATTACACAGACGAATTACTCAGCCATACCTTTTCAATAAATTCGTTCGTTTCTATGATATACATCCTATAATCATCAACCTTATCTGATGTAATCATTTGCATAGCAAAACAGAGATACTCAAGAAGTCTTTTACTTTCTTGAGAAATAGTGGGCTTTATCTTTTTAGGATCATCTTCTTTCAAATTCTGTTTGAAATCTTCTATAGCCATCATACTGGCGCGAAGAACATCAGGAAATCTGGGACATCCCACATTATTTACATCGAGCAATTCTCGGAATACGCTACCAATCCAATGCGTACTAACCATTTCGTTACGATCCTAAAGCATGTACATTTTACTATGACAAGTAAAAATAACAATGATAACTATTTTATAATATATTGATAAGATACGAGATGAAAATTTAAATATATCATAATGATATACAAAATTAATATAAGAACAAAAATTAATTTTTTATTATTTGATAAGTATATATGCTCACATTGTCTTTGACTTCAATGCTATTAAGGAATGTTATGAGATCCGAGAGATATTTGTGTATAATAGTGTAAATATCACTCTTATATTTTAATAAGTCCAATAAATGTTCATTAACGCCATTTTCGAGTTTGCGAATCTTATTTTTTAATAAGACCAATAAATGTTTGCATTCATTAACGGCATTTTCGAGTTTGTCACTTCTGAGATTCACAGTGGCAGCTTCTCGACAAATATCCTCCATATTGTGAGCTTCATCGAGAATTACGATATTACCTCTTAGATGGATTTGCATCTATGTATTTTAATTATATAATTATTAATTACGTCTCGTTAAATATTTAATACTGTAGAAAAGAGTATGCATTTAAAAGATAAAGAAATATTTAAACTGTCTGTATTGATGAAGCATTTTGATATTATTTAGAATTATCTGATTTAGTTTTGCTTACGCTCTCGCGAATTTCCGGATACAGGATATAATTATACGGACAAAAGATGATTTCTGCGCTGGTCATTAAAGTTCTTGAACCGAAATATGGGCAGGCCTGGGTCTTTTCCCCGTGTAATACCAAATCTTCAATATCCCAAGGCGTGTCCATTTCATTAAATATTGTCGGTTTTTTCTTTACACGGTTAAAATATTTGCATTTTTCACCCTACACATATAAATCATGTCGTTACATTATATACCTATATATAATTATTAATATATATATAATATATAACTATTTAATTTTTTACTTCTATGAATACATATAACATAACGTTTATAGAAACCTTTCGAGGATCAAGTAATTCATTACACAATTTGTCTTTGTTCTTATCGGTTTCCTGAATACACGTTTTTTTTCGGCTGCTCAATATAGTCATTCTAGAAAGATCCATTTATTATACATTCGTTTGATAGAACAAATATTTCGCAAGTTGTTTTACCTCTTATATCTGTACGCGGTCTTCTTAAATTCTCGAACTACCTGCTGAAGTTGCCCGTGAGTTCGCGATCCATAAAATATTTTTGGCACTTTCCTTGATCTGTGACAAATAAATATTCAATTTTTTACTATTCAATCTGGACAGATAGAACGTTTGAAATGCTATATTTAACGCACTTACTTGCTTTTGGATAAAGTTTTCTCCAGTAAATCTTTGTCAAAGTATTGCGACGAATTTAAGAAGAAATTTTCATCAGCAGCATCATCATCGTCGTCGTGGATGTTCTCTATTAAATAAGACGATTATTAACCTACTACATTTATAAGAGTTCTTACTGACAAAATAAAAGCAACATTTTTTAAAAGAAATAATAATTTCTCAGAAAACCATTTTTTCGTATATATTTCATCGAGAAAAATCAATTTTATTATCGAATACTGAACTAAAGGCACGAAGTATTTCCTGGCATTGAGGAAATAAACGAGAGGCGAAGAGACGAGCATAAAGGATGTCAAAACATTACGAATGCTGGCACGTGAAAGGGCACGAATCCATTGAACGGGATCAATAGGAAGGTTTAATCCTCTCGTAGCGCTGTGTAGTCTCGACAACAAGCCGGCTACTTGAAGAAGGCATTGAAAAGGAAGCCAATGGAATCGCTCTTTAATCCTTTCGTACAATTTACGGAGCCGTAAAAATAGAAATGACTCTCAATGACATCGAGAGCCGACGAAACGGCGCGGTTTACTCGTAATCGGATTTACAACGGATGAATCTACGGCAAATAAGATTCTGGTATTTCGTCCTTGCGAAACTGGTTTCGAGTTTCGTCCGAATTATCTAGAGATATACACTCTCTGGCTTTTTGCTCCATATTGAAATAAAAAAAAAGAAAAAAACCGTATAGTTATATAAGATGTGCATTACTACATGAGAACGCTCGTAAAAAATCAGATTCTAAAACGTATCGTCACGCGTCGTACTTTGTCTCTATAGCTTATTCTTCTCGTGTAACAATATACGAGAATAAAAGATGCGTTATTTATCCGAGATAATATTACGTCGCTTCACCATGTGTGCAGCCTAATCACGTACGCATACGTATACAACGTAAAGTAGACACTGACATTGCACCATTGCGTCGGACTACCCCCTAATTCCTCCTAGCGTTCTGTTCTGTGCAGACGCGCTACAGCGTGTGCTTCCTTTTTCCCCCCTTTTTTTTTTCCTCTATATACGCGGCCGTGTGTGCACTTCGCTCCGACGACGGCGGTTTCCATCGGCGGGGGTAGAGGGAACGGGTGGTACGGTAGCGCACGGGCAAGGGGGTCTGATTGGCGACGGGGTGAGAAGAGAGGCTAAGACAGGAAAAGCGAGACGGGGCCAATCAGAGCGCGGACTTCGAGGGTGTCGTTGCCAGGCAACGAAACACACCCCAACACCCAAGGGGAGAAAACCCCCGGGGGATACATCATCCAGCGATACAGTCGGCGCTGAAAGTTATCGCACCCTTGAGAGATATAGAGAGGCGGCCTTTTAACCTTGCGAGCCTGAATTATAACACGGATCGTCGAGCGACGCGCTGAATTCGTCAAGCAGAAATTAATTCTAATCTTTTGCAAAAGGATGTTAAATTCGACGTTTTAATTGCGGCCTCTCTCCGATCTCGCAAAAACCTAAGGCAAAAATCGCATTCCGTGATCATTGAGTGATCGAGAATAGCCTATACGTCTCGTGCGAGATTATATTTAACTACTGAATATACGAAGAGACAAATTTCATGCAGGAAGTTCAATACGCGCGCGTCACCTTTTCATATAAAAATCACCGTACTCTTCAAATAAAATAAAATAAAAAAAAAAAAAAGTATCAAGTCGGCACACACAGTCCAATCTAATCGCACAGTTTCGATCCATTCTACGTCCATTCAGGATTACAACATCCAAGCATGAATGAACTCGTTTCACGTCGATCACTCGCGCTTGCCGTTGCATTCCCTCCTCCCCCGCGCAGCCTCAGCTACTCCGCGATCCCTCCCGCGGTACTCGTTCCATCTCTTTCTCCTCTTTCTCTCGTTTCCGCTATATACTGAATAAACAGTTGATTCGCGTACATAAAGGCCGTGATTCTTCCTTTTTTTTTTTTTTTTTATACTCGCTCGCTCGGTGCGCGCTCTTCCAGTCCTATCTATCGCCGCGCACGAATTCGACGTGGACACGAATTTGACTCTTTCACCGCGGCATTAATTAAACCAAATTGTTGTCATTCTACGATCGCTCGACGATCGTTCTACAATTACACACGTTTGTTCCCGTATTTTAAAACCGCGGGCGGCGACACCCCATGAATGGAGCCGCGTTGCGCGTTTACAGAATTGCATTCCGATGCCGTCTTCTACGGATCGTCGTTCCCGATGACAGACACCTTCTGTTTTGCCGCGATGCAGCTGGCATGGCGAACACGGGTCCAGCCGGGTTCAGTTTATTCCAACGCTCCGTCACGTCTCGGAACCCCGAGGAGGTTCTTAAGCTACTTCGACGCCATTGAAATGCGCCGATACTTTGCTTCCAATATATCGAGTATTTGTTTTTACGCGAATACATATATAGAACGTTAAAAAAATCCTATCCCGTAGACAATTCTGAATGTACTCTACTATTATATTAATGATCTTTTTATTGACTTTTTCCAAGAGAGATACTTCGGTATAAATAAAGCTTTCGATACAATTACATATGTTTATACTTCGATATAAGTGCAAATTCATAAATAATATAAACTATTGAATCCATAATATTAAATTATACCCAATTTAAATTGTTTTTAAGCGTTTCTACAAGTCGCCACCACTCCTACTCAATATGTCGTTAATTCAACTCTAAAAATAATTAAATTACATAATTGAGCTCAAGAAATGTGTTAAATCTGACTATCTAGTTTATTATTTAATAAGTGCATACGTTGATATGTTATTATTTACTTAGAAAATAAGCAATTCAACTAGAAAAATAGATGTTTACATTTTGAAGTACATAAATTAAAAATAATAAAATGTTATTTAACTCAAAAGATTGAGTTATTATTGATATTTAATGCCTGTCTCATTTCTAAGATAATTTAAAAAAGAAACAAAATGAATATATACAATAAAACACTAGAATATAAAATAAAGCCTTCTCGCGAAAGAGCCGAGAGTTCTTTTAACTAAGAGACAATTAATTGAAGCATTTATCATCGATAATCGTGAGTTTCTCACGACAGTGAGGGAATTGAATGTCAAGTGCCAATTAGTTCGTGGTTACGACTTGATTTTAGGAAATCGTTGCTAATTGGTCGGGATTGTGGTGCTTCACGAAACTTTGTGGCCAAACGAGACAAAAGCCGCGACGAAGTCCTTCCTAATATCTGCCAATTCCGCGGGATTGTAGGGTGGGCAACTTTATGCCACCAAGAATGTTTGATAAAGGGTATCCCGACAAAAGGAAGATCGTGCGAAGTTTCATCGAGATCGGCTTTTCAATATAATTAGCGAAATTAACGCTGCCGCCACCAACTAACCAATTCCAAATACCGACAGACATTTTTTACGGCGTGGACCATTAAATTCGCGTAACATCGAAACCGCAACTCGCATTTTGAATAAAACGCTGGTGTTCTTTTATTTAATCAATATGGGGAAGTGTTGTTAACCATTAATTATATAGACTACCAATATTGGATGCCAGATTTTCATCGAAGTGATGCTGAGTAAAAAAAGTTGCAACAATTCGTGATATAAAGAATGATACAGAGCTAAGATTTTTAATTCGTACGTGTAAAACATTTTATAATTAAATAAAAAATATACAATATATTCTTTTAAACTATTAAATATTTCGAGGAATATGCGTTTGAATGAGATTATACATATATCATATATTTATTATGTAAAATATAAAAATGTAATTTTACAAACAAAAAAACTTAAATCTTTATAATTTTCATTTCAATGTAAACATATTAAATTTACTCAAATAATGTAATGATTATATAAAAACTAAAAATAAGAACTTACATCATAAGAGATTATATTGTGTTAAATATAAAATTGAGAAGTACCAAAGGTAACAAAAGTTGCAGAAGTAACAAAAATAATAAGAAAAAAAGAAAATAGAGCAAGGGGAGGACGCGAAATTTCTTGTAGAAAAATAAGTAGAAAGATATTATTTAGTCACAACATGATAACTTAAAAAACAATAAAGAGCCTACTATACTATTATACTTTTAAGAAACAATAATTCGAAGATACTGAAGAAAAAAATATCTACTGAAAAATGAATTATGATGGAAGACAAATGAAAAACAAAAAAGGAGAAATACAAATTCCAAAAAACAAAGATTAGCATTTAACTATCTAACAAAGAGGATGAAGAAATGGTGAAGGAAGAGTGAAAAAAAGGAGACAAAAAAGCACACGAGGGGAAAAAGAAGAGACCGTCAAAGAGAGACGCATGAGGATATCGAAAGACTTCTCTTTGGCGACGAGAACGGCAGCGCGAACGACGCGCGCGACGAGGAAGGGGTAGCGAAGTGCCGAGGGATAGGGAATCGGCGTTTGGTTGAGGGGGTTGGACGAGGGTTCGGTCGCCATGGCGACAAGCAGCCCCCGGGACCCTCGCAGCTCGTTGCCGGGGTTGGTCGAAAAGGGTGGCCCAGGGCGTCCGCCGGGCAGGTTAGGCTGGGCACGTAGCCCGAATGTCACTCGGTACAAGGGAACACAAGGATGTCCTTCGGACGCGACGGGGAGCAGAGCGAATGCGACGAAGAGGGTGGCGGCGGCAGTGGGAGGAAGAGGAAAACGAGGAGGAGGACGAGGAGGTGGAGGTGACGGCGGCGGGGAGACCGCCGCGGCCCAAGATGGCCGACGACGCGACACCCACCATGTCAATAACACCCTTCTTCAGCGCAAACCGACCCCTTCCCGACCCGCTCCCACTTCCGGCTACCCCCCTCCCCCCCCCCCCC
>NW_017276855.1:1155929-1219760 GCF_001594065.2 Cyphomyrmex costatus
CCCCCCCCCCCCCCCCCCCACCGCGCATCGCCGGCACCCCCTCGTCGTCCTTCATCGCCCGCCCCCATAGCCGACTTTCGTAACCATCGACGCTCCGCGTCGAGGACGAAATATCTTGCCACCGTTTCCCCGGCTTCTTGCCTCTGTCGGTAATTAACGCGACCTTCCTGCCGCCGGAAAAGTGTAAAGGGACGCTTGGGGCGGATAGCTTGGACGGTGCGCGCACGCGGGGGTGGACGACGACGCGTCGGGGTGGAGAGCGACGACAGGGACCATTGCGAGCGAGGGCGTAATTCCGTTAAGTGTCTTCGTAAACTTCGTTAGCTGCATTTCCCGACATTACCCACCCTACCGCGCTGCCGCGCAACCCCCGACACATCCCCCCCGCCCCCGCGGGGCGGAATATGAGGACGCGACAACGGCAACGACGAGGACAGCGATGACGGCGGCGGTCGTCGCCGCATGGTCGGTAATGTTACCGCCGATAGGTTGTGTCGAATTGCTTTTTTAGAGTTGCGTAATGGACGGAAATCGAGCGCGAAAATATATTCCATCGCGCGCTCCAACGCCAGCTATTAAAATACCTAATAACGTCAAGATATTCGTCGCAACGGCCGGATTTCAACGTTGGAAAAATACCTTACACCTTTCGCATAAAATCGCGCTTCTCTGGATTACATTTACTATCTTTTTTTTTTTTTCGCGTAACGTCTAACGTAACAAAGAAATATCGTCCTTTTTTTCTCCTCTCGAGCTAGACTACATTCAGATTTTCATACCATTTTATCCTTCTATAATTGTTCGCCAAAAAAATGTTAAGCAAAGGTAAAAGAAAATAATACCTATAGGAAGCACTCTCGGGTGGGAATCTAAACGCGCCCTCGAAACGTTAAAATGTAACTAACGAAAAAAAAAATTCGAGCGTAACGACACTCATACAAAAACGCACTAATCAAAAGAGTAAATAATTCCGTTGTTGAATTATACATCAGTTTGATACACGCGATCACATTGAGATGTGCGGGCATGCTGATATTATTTCGAGAGCTCATGAATAATGGACAACGCGTATTAGTGTTGCAAATGTAACATTAGTTACATTCAAATCGAAGATAATGATAATCATTAACCGTAATTTACAAATAATATATGAGTTGATTATGCCAGAATGCGCAGTAATTTTCACCGGAACAAATCCGCGTGCGGTTTCGCGATTGCTAACGAACCGAAAACTATAATCTACATTGCAATGCACATCGTTAAATCACTCTTATAATTCATTATACTGCTGACATTCGTTAATATGTCCATTACTGAAGTGGATAATCGAGTGTCTTTTTCTTCGATTTTACATTGTTATGTTTTGATGTTGATTCTGCTCGTAATATTAATACACAAGATATATATATATACATATATATATATAACTCTTCAGTCTTATTCATTAACAATTACATATGCAATCCTAAAACGTCGTCAATTACTACTTCTGTATCTTAATAAGACACTGTAGTTATCAAGAATAGAAGTGATAATTGGCGACGTTTTAGAATTGCATATGTAATTGTTTAATAATGTAAATACATTATTATCTTGTTATAAGCGCTAATTTGGCCTATATATTATATATATATATATATACATGTGTGTATGTATGTATGTGTATGTATACTTATATACATATAATTATATTTTATTCGTTCATACCATCGTTGGATAGAGAACCTTTGTTGGAATTCTTAAAGTGTTGAATAAATACGTAATTAACGCTACATTACGGAAGCAGCACTTGGGTTATGTTCAACTCAATTCTATTGCTTATAACTTTTATTTAAAAAATGAATAATTTGTGGACAACTTTCTTTTCAAGCAAAACGCCAAATATCAAGGAATATAACGATACTAAGCAAATGTATGTACCTTTATTAATAAAAAAAGTTAGAAGCGATAGAATAAAACGTTGAAAGAGCATTTGAAAAAAAAAAATGTGCCATATCAAAAAAGCATTAAATGAATTCAAAAAAGGAACGTATCCTTACGAAGCACAGTTAATTCTTATTAATTTAAAATCAGGTTAAAAATTAGCTTAGAACTGTGCAAAATATTGATGTTAGTAACAGTATCCTCAAAAGCATAAAATCTTTCACCAGCAAAATGTATTGATTGCACAAATACATTCGTCACGCTGTTACACGTTAAATTCTTGAGGGTATCCTTCTCGTTCGTGATAAAGAAACATGCCGCGGGCAGATGCTAACAGATCAGGATGCTGTATTAAATATAATAACTGCGGCGGGTTTTCGCGCTTGAACTGCTCGAATTATGTTACATCATATTCGCTTTGTGCTTTACAAGTATCGCCAACTACAATAGGAGCAGACACCTGGAACGCTCGCGCAACGTTTCATTTCGTGTCCGAGGATACAATGTATCCACTTAAACCAGGTAAAACTAACGGAAATCTCTCTCCCTCTCTTTCGACCAACAAGGTAATTTCATTAACAAACGCGTCAACATACCAACTGTGTTTTAAACGTAACAGATAAAACAGGCGAATTTTGGACAAACGACATTTTTCACCAATCAACGGAATTAATGTATTGACTAGAAATAACACAAAAGAATTTTCTCTTTTTCTATTAGACTCACCTAGATCCATTTCCTCGTTTTCTCGGTGTATTTTCTCTGAAACAGAAAAAGTATTATATATATATATATATATATATATATATATATATATATGTATAATTTATTATTATTATTAAAAAATAACAAAAATTTTAGCAAAAAATGTGTTTCCTGAAGAACAAAATTTTAGAATTTTAAATTACTTAGTGCGCAACTTAAAATTTGACTTGGTGCAAAAATAAAAATGTACAGAAAATATATACCTATAGTAAACATTATAATTAACATAATGATATAATGAATTATTAATTTTATCCTTCTCTAATAATATTTATTTAGACTTTTTATTTGTGACATTTTGTATTTAGGAAAGAGATTTTCTTCTTATTTTACCATCGATTATAATAGATTACCGACATGAGATTTAGAAGCAAAACGCGCGGGAAAAAAAAGAAATGAAAATGACGACGCGCGAACCAACGCGTGGAACCAATACGAGGAAAAAAGAAATAAAAGCGGAGAAAAAATCCCGAGAGCAACACGGGTCTCATTGAAAAGATTCTCCGCTAATAGGCATTATATTTTTCGTTCTGTATATTACGAGAGGCAGTTGGATTATACGAGCCTGTCAGTGGCCTAATAACTGGTCTAAGGCCCGCCTCACATCTGATACGGGAAAAGGACCCTTTCCTATACATTGTGTGCATTAAATACTAATCGCAACGCGCACGAGCATGATCGCAATATAATGGCATCAAGGTAAGCGATATACGTGTGGCAGCTTCAAAGGATGCCGACATAAAAAAAAAAAAAATGAAAAAATACGTCCCGTATAAGACATCAATATGCGATCACCTTCGTGAGACTTTTCCCATCAATTTTATTTAATAAACATTTAAAACCCGGTAATTATATTTAAAAATAAAACTATACTGACCATATTTCTTCAACTTAAAAAATCTTATATCTATAGAAGTAAAAGAGAATAAAAGCACAGGAAAAACGAATAACAACGGCTACTAAATTCGTTGCACATCGCGCTCTTTCGACAGTTTCGAGAAAGAATAGATATGCCAGAAGTGGTGTAATCCGCTCTCGCTGTACCGTTATTAAAATAACGCTTTCGTATTTGTAGTCGCCACGAGACCATCGGCCATTTTCTGTCGTCGCATGGCGGTCCCTTGCTCCAATGCAGATCGGGTCGCTGCAATTTCCCTCCCCTGCTCGCCTCGAACGCGCTGTTTCCAAAGGGGTTGCTAAGGCTGATACTCCGACAGCAAGGGGTCTCGTCGCACAGAGGGTTCATCTCTCATGCGAGGTGGGTTGATGGCACGGAATTTCACCCCCGTGGGGTCGACCACGGAGAGATATCCCGGGATATTATCCCTCGGGAAGCCGTGTAATGAAACCGTTCCGGCACCCCCGTGGCATTATTCCCTCACCAATAGCTTACCACCCTCCAACAAGGATATATGGTGCATGATATGGGGCACAGCTGCGCGTCGGTACCGATACGCCTCCTCCTTTATCACATCGGTCGTCCCTTAGCGGAGGATAAACATAGCAGAGCCGGCGTCAGCAACGATGCATCATTAAGAAATCCCTGAGCTCCATTACATAAGCCCTTCACCCTTTTCAGGACCAGTCGCCATTTTCTACCAATTTCTCACGAGGGGTGCATAAAATGAATACGCAATAGAACATCGTGCGTTTACAGAGAAAATGTTTGAAACGTATACGAGTTATATTGTGCGCATAAGAAAACATAGAAATTTCCTTTTCTTTGAATAAGATATATAATTGCACGATGAATTAAAACTAAAAAGCAGGAGAGAGAGAGGTGATAGAAAAAAATTTTTTAATACACTCACAATGCGAGAGACGCAATTTTATAGTTGTTAGAACGTAACAGAAAATCATTGTTTCGACCAGTTTATATTTAACGAAGGCGGATCAGTGAAGAGAGAAAACAGCATACTATATGGGCATCGTTATTAGTGAATCCACGTAATTGCTTTATCCCCTCATGTATCTCATACCAACATTTTTCGATTCTTCTCCATATTCACAGGGACCAGAGATAACGAGATATCGTGTGTCGAAAAGATGGTAACTTTTAAAAACGACAGCGCCATACGAGAATTACAAGATGTGTCGTACACGCGACGAGAAGAAAACAATAATTCGCAATCATCTCTCCAGGAAATCTAAACAATTTCTCATTGAAAATCATTTTTTTGTTTTTTTTAATTCGGTGTTTCACGTATTTTTCGCATGTTGGTTAACGATATGAATAAAGGATATTTAGACGTAACATGATAACGGTTCACCACGCGTACGAAAAAGGGATTTTCGTACACGAATGCTTTCTCTTTGAGCGCACAGAGCATAGATACCGTAACGTCATATATCTTTTTGTGCCTTTTATACGTTAACATACGTTATATGAAAAACTTCTCATTTATGTGCAATTTTTCTGCGATTCACTCGAGTCGCATCTTGCGTTCGTGTGCGCGCTTCATTTTCTTTTCATCTATTCCGCTCGTATCGTTTTCTTCCAGCCGTATTACCGCTAATAAACGTGTATTAATCAATAATTAATATTATACATAATTATCGCGGAATATTATGAGACGAATCGCCTATCCCAAGCTTATCTTTAAAATTTTCTCGAAACGTTATGAAAGCTTCGTCCCTAAAAACATTATGAAACTGTCGTCTCTTATTCCAAGCGCTAAATATTCTGTCATTGTTTGTAAATAAATTTTCCAGAATGCAAAAATATAGTGAGATCGACCCATTCGTATATTTTTTTGTTGAGATTTGCTTTGACGATGGTGTGCTTTAGCTTTTGGTGTTGCTCTCTACTGAAAGAGATGAGGTCTTTTTCCTTTATGAAAAGATTTCTCATGTTCATGGGGAATCGTGTTATTTCTACGTTTTAAAATACGTCGAGATACAATGGACTGATAAAATTTTGTACAGAAAAGATAACTTTCGCACAATAGAGTCTTCCAATATATTGCACATCTTGTTCTTGTCGCACATGTTAGTTCGTCTTGCATTGAAATCTCAATCTCAGTTCTGAATCTGACCGCGAAAGCTAACCCCACACAGAAGCGTCGGCACACGTTTCTTCAAATCATTGACTTTGTCCATTCAATGAAACCTACGTTCTAAAGCAAAAGCTCGGGCGCGCGTACAGAAACGGGGCCCGGCGTTTCTCGAGAGCCTCACGAGAGAGCCAGTTTCCGATTCGCTGTACAATAATATGACGGAAATGTCAGTCAATTAATAAGCATAACGAACCTAACTAATTTCCGCCTTTGTTCCACTGCGCGGTCTCGGATATATGAATGAGTGGCCATTATGCGTGCGTGTATGTGCGGGCCTTTATGATTGGTCAGATCCGTATCGCGACAGCCGGTTCCGCTTTTACCGGGCCGAACACCGCGGCCGTCGCGGCAAAATCTCGTGAACCTTTTTTAACCGCGTGCACGTGCCGACGGGATATCGTTTTCGTTCTTGGTCCCTGCATCGTCCTAACCACCGTCCTTCTTCCGTCAACTGATTTTTTTTTCCTTACACTTGTATCTTTCGTCGTGCCGCGGTCTTACGAGCGGCGCAATGACATGAAGCGGGAATGAGAGAAACTTGACGGCAGAATACAACAATCCATCATACACCGTAATAAATATTGTATTATATATATAAATATAATATTTAGTATAGATGTAATTAAATACACCAGGAATTGTGTATCATATACTTAATCATTTACAGGTATCGATTGATAATTCAAGTAAAAAAGTATAATTTTACAAACACAATGGATAACCCTGAGACAATGTTCTCATAAACAAGTTCGAGTGAAATAGACCGATCGACCGATAAAAATGTGCAACCGAAAAAAATTACGGTCACGATCTCATTTTGTCGAAATACCCAAAAATGCAGAAAACCGAGGAAAAATATTGCGAAATCAGTATTTCACGCGAGTACGAATCGCGTTTTTATATTCATGGAAATATCCAAACACGCCAGGTGAGAAACCAATGGTTATGCGTCGAACGCGCGTCGTTATACGCCTTCACTGTGCTTTCATTGTACGATTGAAAAATATTTGCGTATATTTTCGAGCACGATTATACATTTTTTCGTCACATCTTTTCTTGCATATTTTTAGCGATTTTTAAACATCACATACATATACAATATCTGTAATAAAAAAAAAAATAGTAAGATAAAAATTAAAAAGATATTACATATTCCTAAAATCAATTCCTCTTCTAAATCAAACGTCAAGCATATTCCACCAGAAATAACAAATATTCTTTAAATGACGAATAAGTAAACTTAGTTTAGCGTATTACGAAAACAAGTAATAGTAGTTATTGGAATCTGTGCAATACATGTAGATCGTGGAATTAAATAATAAACGTTAATCGGTTTTATGGAAGCGTTTCATTTCACACATCCAAAGAATATTATTTTTATTATTTTCAACGATAACAATCGCCACTGTTGAACCGAGTAGAAATCACTCTCCGATTTCGTCCGATTACTTGAAAACTTTTCCAAAGGACTCTGCCAGCAATGGAGACGAAAGGGGTTGGAGATTTCACTGAAGGATCATCGCGCTTTAAACGTTTTCATTTCGTGGCATTTCTCTGGACACGAAGAGCCGCAGGAAGAAAAAAAGAAGGCAGAAGGGGAAAGGTTTGCGATGGCGTCGTGGGATTCGCTGCTGATTGGACGATGGCAAGGGTACGCATTTTTAGCCACCCTTCGGATCTGCCCTCATTGTCATTTTAATTTCGATCCCCTCGGGGGCCAAAGAGAGGGTGGGGCGTAACAGGGGGAACGCTATAGGAGCTACGCACCCTTGGCAAGATTGGCTCGACGACGCAGAAACTGGTTACAACGGAAACACAGTGAGATTATACCGGGTGTTCTAAAATCAAATTAATGAAAGACCTGTGCAGGACGCGTAACTCAAGATTTTTATTTATTTACAAATCTATAATTTAGTTATTTCCTGTAAAAAGGCAAATATCAATGTTTACTTGGATTACTTTCCCCAAAATTATAATACCTTTGAGTCACGTTTACGGTTCATATTTTTCACAATATATAAAAGAAGCTATCGTTCGTAACATCACATAGTTTATAAAAATTATCAGTTTAAATATCAAACTCTATCTCGCCAAGAGGATTTATCCTTTTCAAATTTTCTTAACGTAACTATATATTTAACTTTTACGACTTTGCGTCTCGTTAACTAACGCCCGGATATAAATCTTCTATCCATGGCTGATAGCTACCGCTACCTACTGATCGAATATCGGTGTCGATCAAACGGCGGACGACAGGTCTCGTCTTGAAAACGAAAGAGTGGAGGAGATCCCGATAGGAGCAGAAACGGATTAAAAAAGAGGAAGACAGGCAGGCAGCGGGAAAGAGAGAATAAGGTAACAAAAAAATGTCGGAGAAGTAGGAAGAGGGTGGTTAAAGGGTGGCAAGCGGCAGCAGGGGGGAATGGGTGCCTTTCATCCTCTTCCTCCTCCCTCTCTCTCTCTCTCCTCCTCTTACCGAGGTTTTCCGCAGGAAGAGCACAACCCCCGGCTGCGTGTGACAGCCATTTTAATTCCGAGCCCCGAGGGGGCCCCTGATTTTCATTCCCCATGATGGAACATCACCCGCCTGCTCACCACCTCATACCGCTTCCATCTCTTCCCTCTACCTCCTCCTCCTCCACCTCCTCCTCTTTCTCCTCCTCATCCTATGCGGCGAAAAAGCTTTCAGACCGCATCCGCGAGCATGAGGGAGCACGGATGAGCACCATGCTCGGCGCCACGCCGGCTATCTTGGTTGTCGCATAGCGAATCAAATAAAAGCTCCGGCTGTGAGTTGCAGAGATGAACCGACGTCGTTTAATTTCGGGAATAAGAAGTTCGCGGGTAGATATACACTCGAGAGCTGTTCATTTCTCGCAGGTATTATTATTGACTATAGTCCACGAAATTTAGCTGATGTCGCAGCTGCTTTATTTCCTTGTTAAGTTGCAAGGGAAATAAAGAATGTTGCGAAATCTATTGAAACAACTTCGTATAACAGCCCCCGTTAGTCAACTTAATAATTGTAATACACGCAATAAAAGAACTGTCATAAGAACTCTAACAGTAGATATTTATATTATAAATATCTTCCCATCTATATATTTATTGCACGATGATGATTACAAAACGAAACCGCCGTAGAATTCAAATTCTTTTTTAAATGAAAGGCATATGAAACAATTTAATAAAAGTAATAAAAGTATATTGCATGTGTGAGTGCAGGTGCACCTATATATATATACGTATGTACCTGAATTTCTACACATGATTTTAATCATCGTGTTTTCTCTTCCGGAGATACTGTTCATTTTTCGTTTAAACTCCCTCAACGACGACGCGGTACTTCGTCATCATCGACTTTCTCTTTTTTCTACCACAAGCTGAACTAATACTCCGACGGAGATAGACGCACGCGAAAATTGCGTCTTTCTTCATACAGGTAGATGCCTTTTACGCGACGCGGAACGACGAGGACCGCGCGATATCTTGCTGCAGCATCTCCCGTGCATCGTCTTTTTTCCTCATTATCCTCCATCCAACCCCGCGGCACCACCACGTCGTCGTTGTCGTCGTAGTGGTCGTCCGCCCCCGTCCTCACCGCCGCTCGCTGTGACTCACCGGGGGCGTCTAATAATGTCGCCAGCCAGCCGTTCCATCCCCGGCTCAACTATCTATCCCTCCCCTGTCACCCCCGCGCACCCCACATCACCGGATGTGCGGCTGTGGAAGGCAGCCGGAGCGTTGGGGGTGGCGGACGGGCCGCGCCATATCTGCCGCCAACAAAATGAGCCTCGCTTAGCCGGCCATCCCCGCGTGCACCCCCGTACGCCATCCTGCCGCCAACCCCTCCGGGCGTGGGTGAAGCAGCGAGAAAACGATTCGCGCCACCGGCTAGATATCCCAGCGACGAAGTTTTACGCGGAACCGCGCAGGGAACATTGTCCCGTCTGGGCCATTGTCTCGTTTTCCTGGAGAATGAAATGGCAGCATTCTGATCGCGTTTTCTCCGATAATTCTCAAAATCAATAGTCATTTTTACGTTTTTATTCAATTTTTTTCGCGTTTTGTCATCCCTTTAATCATTTAAATAAATAATTATAATTTAAAAAATTACTATCTCGTGAACCATGTAAAATTGAAATCTTTTCGAAATTTTTTAAATTACGGTTCACTTGAAAGAAATCATTTTATTGCCAAACCTATCAAGTTTTGCGATCGGCCAAATAGATTTTTTGAGCGATAGAGGAGACGCGGCTTAGATTCGGGGAGGATTATTTGAAAATCGAAACTGGGTTATTGAAACTTCGTTTCGCCGCTCGCAGATCCGGCAGTAAAACGATACCCTTTTCCATAGATACATTCAATTGAATATCGAAATACGTTACAACAGAGATACGCAACGTAGTATTTAGCAGAAATAGATTATACGTATTCCTGGTTAGAGAGATTGTAACAGTACTTTTTTATGTATAACCTTTTTAACCCTTTTAAATTAATTACGCGTTCGGATATTACTTGATAAATTTCATTTATTGCGCGTGCTTACGTTTTACCAGGCACATCGCGAATATAACAATGATAATTTTAACCATGGTTTAAAAATGACATTTTCCAGAACGATCGGTAGGTATACGCGAGATTGTAGCATCCAATTGTGGCTTTGTATCAGCGGCGACGCGACGCAACGCAGAATGTGAAATTAATTAATTTCATAATTCATAAGCAATTGTATGCAATAATGCATAAGGTTGACATAATATGCCCTAGCCGTAACGTTGCAACCTCGAAATGGCATAATTACACGCGCGATAATTTTATTATTTGTAATTACGAATGCACTGACGTACCCGTGCCTGTGCTTCGATTAAAAACGTCCCATTAAAAGTACAAATCGCTATCGTTGTAAAGAAGATATGACTGAAAGAAAACAGAGGGAAAAATATCCTGTATACACATTGCAATTGTACGTAATATTAATTTTGCAGAAATATGGTATATCCGCGTGGATAAAGTGTTCGATTTTGCTTTTCGTAAGTCAGTCATCAACAGCGTGAGAGGCGATGGGGATCTATGTATATCTACGTATGTCCATTTGTTCCACGTTTTAGTTTAAACTTTTTCCCCATACTGTATTTTGACTTTCGAATCGCTGGTTCTCGCCCTGCAAAATGCACGACCGGCCGTCGAACGCCAACTATCAAGTAGCAATATCCTGGAGCAGACACGTGCAACCGCGAACAAAGCATTCCGATTTCAGAGAGATAGTGATCAAAGTAACTTCGGTTCGTGGCCCGCGGAGCAGATCTCACGCTGTGAATGCAATTTATTGTTTCTCACTCGTAAACGCGGGCGCAACTGGCAGCCATCGGAAACGACTTGTAATCGTCGACGATCAAGTAGCAATTAGAGTAGCCTGGAGTACGAATTCTCCCCGTTCGGAAAATGGAGGCCGTGGGGAGCGCAGCCTTGCCGAATAAATCACTCTGTGGCCCGCTTGACTTTATGACGCGCGGAATCCTCTGTGTGTGCAAATATGGCGCTGCCGAATGGTTAAGTTCGCGCGATGGATTATCGCATTGAAAATTTGATCAAGTGTCTGCGCACTCTGTAAGTGCTTTATACATCGGTGAGAGAGCGGTGTCAGTCAAATTTCGAAAGGGTCGATTCTAAGCAGCATCAACTCGTCGAATTCGTACCGCAAACGTTTAATATTTCATTCTTTCAACATATTTTTTTACGCGCTAATCGCGTGTCGGTTGATTCTCTGAAAAGTTTCAAGTATCAATATTTTATAGGTTATTGCGTTTTCGAAATGTACAATTCACTTTGTGCAAATTCTTCTCAATATATGAGAACTATATATTTACCTCTATGATTTACGAACGTTTTACTATTTTTTTTATATTGTTATCCGTTCGGAACAGGATAAATTGGATCAATATAGTGGATGCATTTCTATTATAATTAATTTTGATACCAGCTCTCAACGGGGAAAGATACGTACACCTATTTGAAACGATCACATTGCAACCATTAAACATAGCGCAAAAGCGAGAGAACATGTCACAATCAACGTGCGAATGTTCAATATCTGCGCGAACGAAAGTGCAGTTGGCCGGGCGCGAGTTAGACAGGGAGTCTCTCAGATTGGATCACTCGGTAGATTATTTGGCTTTATGGTGCGGGGAATATACTATGCCAATATGACGTAGAGGGCTTGTTCACAGCGAGGGTGGTGGTAACCATGGTAACGGCGGCACCCGCGAGTGTCGGCTCCAACGCCACCAGAATCCCTCATCTCCCTCCTTGCCCAGCCACCCTCTATACTACTATCCCACCCCGCCGCCCGATAGCCCTCTAACCCTCCCTCCGCCGGCAAAGCCGCCTCTCGCCCACCCTCGTGCCAGCGTCAGCACCCTTCACTCGTCCCCCTTTGCCCCGCTCTCTATCCTCTTCGAGGGTGAAAACCACCCCTAAAACCGTCCTGTAACAGATATATATATATATACATACGTGCGTATATGTATATGATACACGCTCATACATATAAAGAGAGAAGAGAGGTACATATATATTTTCTCTTTCATATATATATATACACATATATATATATATATATGCACACACACGCGCACACGATACTCCTATGCACACATACACGCACGTACATATAGGCAAGCAGGGTATCTACCGCTTCCACGATCAATATGGTGGACAGACGCACCGACACCCTCCAGGGGAAGGCCAACTCGATTTACGAAATTTCGTCCTTCCCTCGATTCTGCTCAGCTCTTTTTTTTTTCCAACAGACGCGGAGGATGGCGTCGCGACGGCTCGACTCAATTTCGGGGAGTGGAGGCCAACACACGACGACGGGGAAACGTATTAATTGCCAATTTTTTTTCCCCCTACGACGACGCGCACACTCGAGAACCCTAATCATCCGGAAAGGCGGCACAAGTCGAGAACAATGGAGTCACGTTTTGCCATCTTGCCTTTTGCGAATTTCTTCTCTCTCTCTCTCTCTCATATGTCCCGTACGATAAAAATTAAGTTCGCCATTAGATTCGTCGCGAGCGCGTAGAATAGTGACGTGTATCACGAGAATAGATCAAAATAGAAATTTGTATGGAAAAGTAATATTTCGGACATTGCCGCATTAAGTCGATCGCGCGATGTGAACGGACGATTGATGGAAGCTGGAAGAGAGATAAACGTATCGCGATGAAAACGGACAGATCACGATTGATGGGATCTAAAGAACCCCCGGGGTACTTTTACGAAGCGTTTAGTTATATTCGCTTCCTCTTTTTCCGCGGGAGTAACTACTCAATAAAAACAAACCGGCCGTCCGCCGATCGCTTCAGGCCGGTTCGGATGCCGTCTGCGTTGAATTGATGTCATCGCGCACAAACGAGTTTACTTGTTACTTGCAATCTTTTCGAAAAGCGTTGACGCTGTTTGTTATGATGCGCAATGTTTCTACCTCGGTCGTTCCGGGCATTCGCGGATGGCAATCTTACACAACCGATACCACATATCCATTCATATGTTATCGTTGAACGCGAACGATCAATCTTATGATGCTGTATGTAGCGATGGAAACGTCAAAAAGCATTTATAAATTAAAACTTTTCGACTAAACAGAAAAATTGTGAATTATTTGAAAAAAAAAAAAAAAATTAATATTAACGGAATAAAAGAACGCTAAAAAAAAAGTAATAAAATTATTATGAAACGTAAATGCAATCAGTAAAATAAACTATTGTAAAGTATTTATGAAATTTTATAATAAAAATTTTCAATATGCACAAAAGCATATGTATAGTCTAATTAAAAACGGCTTAGGATAAAAGAGCTGAAAGAATTTTATATACCAATAATAAATAATCTCTCGGAAAGATAGTTAATTGCAAAATATCTCTGCAATAATCTCATATAGAAGTATTAAAAATTAATTTCGAAATTTGATACAGTCTCTCTCTCACTCAGCGTATACGCGTAAACTTAACAAATTGATTTCAAATAGCTTCGCACGAAACAGGAACTGGATCGCACTGGGTTATTCCCGCAGCCGCGAGAATTATTGTCCCGGGTTAATTACCGTGGGAACATTACGCGGGTACGCGGAAGTTAATAAAAACTTTCGGAGCGCGAATATAAACGCAGGTTGCCACGCGAAAGTATGACGCGTAAATACATTACAATTTTCCGCGTTTCGCATCCAATTTATTTATTATTGACCGGTGCCGGTATTAATGTCCGCGTTATGTTTATTCATCAGTAAATTATCGGGCGAGCGTCCAATTTATTTTTCGTGCGATATATCTCCCTCTGCAATATATCCTTATTTAATCACCACGACTCATATCTCTGCTCAATAAAACATCGAGTCATTGAAAAAAATATCCTTTCAACGTTCATTTGTATTTGTCGGTCAGTTAATACTATTTTCATCTTTATTTTAGTAATCGCATGAACTCGACATAATGAATTTTTCCACGTAGCATAGTATCTTAACATAAAAGTAACAGACTAAAAAGACAAATTAAAAGTCATAACTTTGAAATTTTTTAATCACGTAGTCAAAGAATAAAAGAAAAACAATAATGAGACGTAAATAATATATAATAACAAGAATAAACATTTCCAATAAAATCTAACCGCAAATCTTCAAATCTTCCAAACTTTACATGTTTCGACTCTTGGATTGGGTCTTCTTCAGAAGTACAATAGAAAAACGTATAGTGAGGACATCAGAATCATTGGTATAAATTAAATTAAAAGATGAATCCATTTTCAGGGCAAGAAATCTGTCTAATAGTATCTTAATACATATACAAGGCGAAAATCTAGAAAGTGCTTCGTATAATCGTACCTTGTATTACATGCAATATCATGAAATACATGAAAACGCTAGAAATCTCGTTGTTGAAGAAAAAAAAAAAAAGTAGACGCTCGCACAGAGAAGCCATTATTAATAGCGCGCTTAAATTATATCGGGGAAGAGTTCAGGTGTGCAAACAAGCCCGCGGCTAAAGTTGCCAAAAGCTTGGGCGCCAGCACCGCAGGATTTAATCCTTCGCCCGTCGGCGATTTCGTTGATTTTCAAAACGCGAAACGACACGTCAGCCCTCGAGGCAAGGTACGCCCATGAGAAGTAAGATGGATCTGTCGATACATCGCCTGAAAGCGCGCAGCTTTCGATTTTCAGTTACGGCGATTGCGTTTTTAAACGTCGGCCCGGCTGACAGTATTTGCGTCGCCGTGAGCGAGAAGAATTTTATTTGCGCTACCATTCCCATCTCTCCTCCTCCTCCTCCATTTCTCTGCTTCAAAATAGAAACCACCGGAGATGTATCGACGATACAAAAGTGGTTTAACGCCCGTGTCCGATTTTGAAAATAAAAGGGAACGCGCTTCGTTTCCCGTCGTTGGAAAATATTCGCCAAATAGATCTGGTCGTGGCACATAAGAATGGTGAATATGGAATGGAGAATATGGGCGCATCATCGATACATTTAATGAAAAAAAAAAAAAAGAAAGAAAAAAACATGCTGAAATTAAAAGTATACACGAGAGCGGATTTCCTTTGCGGAACAAAGTCAGGCGAGGGGGCGACAGTTGGCCTTTTGAAATTCGGATTGTTCATCAACGACGGCGAGTGGGCAAGCGTTTCGTCGGCTTCTCCGGTTTCAATCGTCTCGCCGCTTTCAACGCACATTTCGCCCCTGCACTTCTGTGGCGGCAATAAAACTCATAAAAAATATATGAAAAATAGATCTGTAAAAGGGATCAGTCTATAAACTGACCGATTCTTTCGAAAACGCTCTGAATACCTAATATCAGCGTCGTACACACTCTCTACTTCTTGAAACGAGTAAATGAAAAGGTAATAATTAAATCGAAAACGTTTGCTCGCATTCTTATTTATTCATCAATTATGAGAATATTATTATCATAATTATTAAATATGCATTATAATCATGTCACAAAAATAAAAAAAAAGTGCGTCCTGTGTTTTACATTAGGAAAACAATTTTTCAAGTATATACGAAACTAACGCTTTTCATAGGTGAAATATTAATGACGATCGTACACATAATTAAAAACAGAGAACCTCGGCCCCGTCATATCGTCCGCTGACAAATTATACCGCGATCATGGTAACGATTATCGTCCGGTAATTGACTGTTTCACGCACGCGGAATGAATTATTATCCGGCGGTGAAGCGTACCACATTGCTATATTTATATTCCGACCGCAAAAGCTGTACAATTAATAGGGGCTATTAAAATTCAATCACGCATGGCGAGACAGAATGAATAAAACACGTTGTAAGCACTAACGCTCCCGCGGCCAGGAAGCCGGAACATGCGCGCGTATATACGTCGCACCTTCCTCCGGTTCATGACGATATCATCATTACGCAGTTTGCAATTAGACAAGGATTATATTAATCGGTCACGGAAGAGGGCGAGGGGGGGGGGGGGGGGGGGAGTTCACCGAGCGGACATCGCGCGAGCTGCGGTGAAGCTTAAACTCGCCATAGCTCCTCTCGTCGATATTTCATGAAGTAACGATTTGTTTAAAATGACCGGCGCATTGATTACCGGCCCATGCTCTCACCCACGCTTTCGCCCGTTTATAATTAATTCTTACGAACTGCAACGGCGACGCTGCGCGTTGTCGTATTTAAATTATAAACCGCCGGCGTCGCGCCAGTTAATCGCCAGCATTAAAATTCAATTGAGTGTGGGAAGGGACGAAGTTAATGGGACGCCCTGTATGGCGTGCAACGTGCACACGTATACGTGATGCACACGTATGCGCGAGCACGGACATAATCGGATGCCCTCGCACGTAACGAGAGAGCCTCTAGGAAACATAAGGGATCTGATAGGCTTCATAGAGTGCCGCGAGGCTTTGATTGGTCAGCCGGCACGTGCACGCGCGCGTAAAGCAGTATGTACGGCTGGTTGCATTACTAATTCTCCCAGCTTTGGGTTTATCTATCCCGTGCTCTCCGTCTGTCTGTCTCTCCCCCCCCCCCCCCCCCTACTCCTCTGCACGTCCACCCACCCGCGAAGTCCATCTCAATCCATGGTCTGCGTCCATCTGGGGCAAATTCGGCCATAGCCTCATCGCGTTAAACCCATTACACGCACTCGTTGCGCTGAAACGCGCGCGCGCGCGTCACGTAATTAATTCCGCCAGTAATTTACGCGCCGAAACGTTTATACATAAGCCTGTAAATGTTAATCGCTTCAAAAAGTCATAGAGCTGTCAGCGAGAAATATTGATGATACAGCTTTCAAAAAAAAAAACTTTTGCTTGCGGTAGAAATTCATTTTTCGAATTTTCGAACGGACAATCTTTAATAAAACAATCTGACATGTTCAAATCATCGACACAGTATAACGACAAAAGTTTAAAATTTTATGATTAAGTTGATATTCTACTTATTCGATTCTCGGCACTTTTCTTTAATAAATTATTCTAACTGTAACGATCGTAATTTTTATTTTATCTTTATAAAGTTTAATCATTACATAAAGAAGAGTATAAAAGCTTCCAAACAGACGCTCTCTTGACGTTCCATTTTCTTCGTCGAGATTCATTCGTGCCCGGCAATATCGCTATTGTGCCTACACTTTGGACAATTCTTATTCACTTTTTCTGTCATTTGCTAACGGCCTGTTTGCACTAACCCACCATAGCAGATAACACGTAGCCTTATTAGCGCGATGGCGCAAGAACAGCCGCTTGTTTTCTTCGTTCGTGTTATCCTTGAGGAAAAAAACGTTGAGGTATGGAGAGAAAGGAGAAGCAAAGAAACGCGCGTGGATTATTAACGGTGACTCGTTAGACGTAGGCTACTCTAATAGAAAAGACTCCTCGTATCTTTTCTTCAGCCACGCCTAAAACGTGGGAGTCATATAAAAAAAAATATATATATATATTGAATTTTGGAGAAGAAAAATACAAAGTTGACGAAGAAGAGGGAAAACATCACAAGAGAGGAATTTTTATTCGAGTATCAGCGATTATTACCATTCTATACAATTGATTCAATAAATTACATTAAATATGTTCATTAAACAAAATGTAATTACATGAAAAGTGTTCCTACGTTAACATTTTATCAAATCATTACATAACATTTTCTAAATGAATTCTTTATGCACCAATCTTGAAACTCGCAAAAGCAATTCACCTCTACTAAAAAGAGAGAGAGGGGGAGGAATAATGTCTAGAGAAATATTTAATCTTTACCTATAGAGCGAGAGAGAGAGAGAGTACTTTTTACGCATAGTTATCTTAAAAATCTTGTTTTGGAAAAGGAAAATAAAAATATTCCACAGAGAAGTATTAGTTCATTATTTTTATATTCCCTTAGCTCTTAAGAATAGTGTGTAAATTTATGTCTACACACACATATTAAAAAACATAACTATAAAGATAAAATTTGTTCGGAATATTCTAAGTATCCTAGCTATTTAAAAATTAAAGCTTAATAAGCTTGTAATAATTAATACCGAATTATTTCTGATTAAAAAGAGTTATATCAGATAAAATGCAATTCCTTTAAAATTATTAAATGATATGAAATAATATGGATAATGCAAAGTATATGAATTTCGACATCAATTAAATATATCTCGATAGTAAATATATATACCGTAATGGCGGTACATTATGTACTTTTGATAGAGTCTGTACGCCACTCTCTTACGTGGTGGGTATGGACACCACCAGTATACAGACCCCCTACGAGGCTGACGATCAGGGTAAATATGGCCACTATAATGGCGCCCGAGCGACATTTCGCTCTTGAACGCGTTAAATGCGCTGCTGCTGCTGCTGGATATCCTTTTTCATTTCAGGTCAAGAATAGGAAAATCCTTAAATAGCTCTTAAAAGACTTAATGTTGATTTCGCGTACATTACACGCAAAAAATCTACATACGATAAAAATAAATATTTATGAAAGAGAAATCTCTACATATGTAATACGTATACAATAGCAATGTATGCGTGTTACATAAAAAAAAAAATATCAAAACCCTTTCCCTCTATGGACGGCTGATGATTTTAATACTTTCGTTCAGTCCATTGTCGAAATCAATGGAAGCAGTCTTCGCGTTGAAAATGCATGTAATATAGGGGTGAGCGTGACGGGCGGTCGACAGTTTAAATACAATTTGTTGACAGATAAATCTGGCAACTGGGTTTTCGCAAACAGACATTGCATGCGATTTATTTTCATTGTTAACACAGCGGTGCGAACTGTTTTCATTTTCACAATCAACAATCCAACTATTTTCTCCCGATTGCAAATAATAATAATCCGCAAAATACCAGAGATAATCCATAATTGTAAAATTATATATATATACACATAACATAGATGTCATAAAGCTGGTAGATGATTTACGTATTTTTTGATCTTTCCCCGCTATACATGAATAACGATAAACGTTTGATATCAGTAACAATAAAGACGCAAAACTATATGCATCAATAAAATTTCATGCAAAATCATTGTGAATAATACAAAAGTTGGCTCTTTATATCTACGAGAAGAATAATTGAAATAACGAGTCGGCACTCATCGTTATGTTTGCATACTTGAAACTCAGACCCTATGAGGAATAGGCTCGCCTTGCAATGTCCTCTCGCGACCTCGACGGTACTTGGACAAGCGGCGCGTCCATCCAATTAGAAACAAGCTTTAGCTTTAACAGTCAGAATCTCGAGATCGATTTTGGCGTACGCTTGTACGCGTCCTCGTCGTTACTAAAAGGAACCAGTGGGTAACCTGTCTTGTGGAGAGTAGTTCTTGAAGAGCGAAGGGTGCATCCCGAGAAATCGAAAACCCTCTCCGGGAGAGTAAGAGCGAGAATGGGAGAGGCGGGAGGGAGAATCGAGAAGATATAGATGAAAAGGTCCTGCAAAATCCTGCCAGGAACCTTCGTCCTTCCCTCCTATAACGCTCTTCTTACCGTGGAAACGAAAACCTCCGCAGCGGACAAAGAACAAAAGAGGGAACGAGGCTCGGGCGAGCTTCTCTCATAAAGGCACAAAAGTACATCTTCGAGCTAGGAGAGGCCGCCGACGGGGAAGAGAGAGAGAGAGAGAGAGAGGAAGAGCGAGGAGATGGAGAGACGAGAGGAAAGGAGGATGAGAGAACAGGGTCTTCTATCCTACCACTCGCGGATATCTATTCGGTAAACAGACAGACAGATGGACAGACAATGATGCTCATCGCTCGATGGACAAAAGCGTCTATTGCGTAAACACTCGAACAGGACCTGACCCGGGGGCTGCTTCGCGTACGAGATAGTCGGGGGTTACGGGGCGAGAGAAGGGGCGAATGTGAAATTCGTGAGGCACAACATTCTTCGCTCCAGATCATCAGGGATAAACCGAACCGCGAGAGAGCGCTCCTCTCACCGACTTCTTTATTCCGATGTATTGTCGGCGGTGAAGAGATCTCACGATGGCGATAGGATTTACGTGAATCGGAAATTCAATCGTAGAAAAGTAGCGAGAAACATCCCGAAATGAGAGGGGCCACCCGGTTCGCTTGTTTCTCTCGGGATCGGATTTCGATCGGGGCGATTTCGATCTGTATACGACGCACGCTTTCCGAAGTCCTAAAGATTACGACAGTTTTTCATGGACAGAATAAAGAAAATTATATATATATATATGTATGTGTGTATAATATATAAATAAATTGAATATCCCTTTTATATCCGTTTCGTAAACATTCATAAAAAAAGTCTAAATTGCTATCCTAAACTATAAAATTTGAAATTTTTTTTAACTGCTGTTTATAATATGTCTAAGGAGGGCTCAATCCAGGAGCCGAAACCTATAACAAGAGATTTATATATATTTTATACTTTTCAAGTATTTTTAAGTAATGTTTTTAAGTGTTAAGCTAATTATCGAAAGAAGTTAATTATAGATACGTTTTATATTTGAAAGTTTTGACTCTTGTGTCGTCCTTGTCTTCTCGTTGTTTATTAAAATTTTTTTAAACATTAAGTAAATTGATTTCAATGCACGCTTTTTCGACGTCCTAGAGATTGCGACAGTTTTTTAATAAATAGAATGAAGAATATGTATTGTGAATATCTTATATCCGCTTCATAGACGTTCATGTAAGTTTCTATTTCAGGTTGCGATAATGAAATTATGTTTATCAAAAATAATTAAGCATAGATGAAGGACGATTAGAGTCAAATCATAAAATGAAAATAAAAAAGCGGTTATGATATTAAGTATGTAATAAAATTTAAAAAAATACATCGAACTAAAACTTAAAATTAAAACAATATATTTTGCCGCTTATAACATAAATAAAATTTATTTTCTAATTTATACGTTTATTAAAGTTTTTAATTTTTGTAGAATTTTAATAATATTGTAGCTCCTCTCTCTCTCTCTCTCTCTCTCTCTCTCTCTCATAAATTATAAATTAATAATTTCACTAAATTTTAATTCCTGAAATGATAGAGAAAATGTTACAAAACTTGAGGTTCTTTTAGAGACAGAACATTGACAAATACAAGAGCGTCTTATTTTTACGATCTTTCCGATCGAATTGTGCCTAAATTATTTCCTTTTCCGAACGCGCGCGGAGCTCAACGTTTCCACATCAAGATTTTACAGCTCGCAAAGCATATAGCCCTACCGGATCGCCTAAACTTTCTCTCTCTCTCTCTCTCTCTCTCTCTCTCTCTCTCTCTCTCTCTCCAGCGCGTATATTTAATTAAAGGAATTAGAAGCGATATTACACGGCGGCTTGGTCGCCGGATTTACGCCATCTCCCTTCTGCCACGTACATATATGCGGTACGATCCGTCTATCTATCCCACGAGACTTTTTGCTCGCCCAGATTTCCCATCGAGATAGTAGGCCACGACTACTTCCCGTAGCGACTCCCGCGGGAAAATAAGTCGGTAAAATGAATTCGCGCGGGACTTTTCCCGCGGGAGTAAACTGAGAGCTGTGCGACGCGACTTGCGCGGAAACTCCGCGTTGAATATTTTAATTGTACAAAATTCTCTCTAAATGCAATAATCTCGAATACCAGTACGCATTCGAATCTTAACCTGCCAATTATCAATGACTTTTAATCATCAAATTCGCAATTTGTTTCTGAATTTCTGGCTAAGATATAACTTGACTAAGATACAACAAATTACAACAGTTTTAAAAATACATATCCATTTTTAGAAAATAGTACGTATTTAAAATTGAAGAAAAAAGTAACTTTTTTTTCTCGTGCACTGGACTCTGCTTCAAAAATTTATTAAATTTTTTAAAAATTATTTTATTATAAGATAAAAATCAACGGTCTTAAACAATTGCATATCTTTTTTTAATTAGTATAATTTAGTTAATGTAAATTATGATACAAAGTATTGAAAACTACATTTAATTACGGTATTAAATCAAATTTTCACATCAAACGTAATTAAATTCATTTTGATACATTTTATTATTTCTTTAATTGTTATATCTTGCTGTATAAATATTTTACTTTTTAATCCGCAAAACTATTCACGTCCTCTTAGCATAATTTTTCATTAATGTTCTCCTAAGTTAATTTTCTTAACAGTATTCTTTCGGAATATGCAGATGAAGAGTATCTCGACTGATTCTTTCGTCTGCGTTCATTGACGCGACCTAACGAGTTCAAAGCCACACCGATTCTTAATAACTCGGTTTCTCGCATATTTCACGTTTTGCATGGCGCGTGTATAAGCGACGCGTGCGGGGGAGGCCTCGTTATCTCAAGAAGATCCTTTATCCCGGATTACAAACGACAAAGGAATAAATTGTTTTCGAGAAATCTGCCGAGCACAGGCAGATCGGAGTCCTCGCTAATAGCGCTTTCTACTCTGTCGACTCTTTCCTATTCTTCCCTTCGTCTTTCTCGTAGGGTAGTGCGCGAGCAAGTAGTACCCTCCGTTAGATAACTCACCCTCTTCTTCGAGCATTCATGCTTTCCTCCACTTCTCTCTCTTTCTCACTTTTCCTTCATCTCTATCTCTCCTTGCACATTTCTGCCTTTCCCTTCTCCAGAAAACAGAAGCGAATAGGAGATCGTAGTGAGAACAAGTGTGCAAGCCGAAGGAGGGGAGAAAACTGCATGGAAAGGTGAGGAGAAAGAGGAAAAAAGAGAGAGAGAGAGTCAAAGTGCAGCGAATCGTGCATATATATCCGTGATGCGCGCGGATTCTCTCTCGCGCCGCGTGTCTGTCGACACGCACGTGTGCATACACTGACGGAAACACACAGAAGCTTCGTCTCTTCAGAACGACGAGAAGCATGGAGCGAAGAAGAGAGAAAGAGGGGGATAGAAGAAGGAAGGAGACAGGGAGAGGAAGAGAGATAGAAATAGAGAGGCAGGAAGGGAGAGAGAGAGAGAGAATCTCTTCGAAGACTCATGGGTATAGGTGAGCCTCTATAGAAGGTCCGATGGGCGTGGTGCCTGTGACGGTTTTCGCCCAATGGGAATTCAGAATCCTCCTGGATAGGAGTACAATGTACATGGGCACTTTGTGTGCGATGGAGACCATCCACCTCCTCGACAAAGAACGCGAAGTCGAATACCATGTCCCCGAGAAACCAATTGCCGCACGAGAGCGCGCAGCCTCTCTCTTCCTGGACCTCCGCTATATATCGGTGAGCGGCGGAAAACGGCGGTGAATGAAATCGCCGACTGCGCGTCGATCTAGCGTTGTCGCGCTCGATATGTTTCGTCGAATACCCTCGAATAGCCGATATAACATGTCGCGATAAAGGTCGATCGTTTACTTGATATTAAAATGTTTTAAAATTACAAAACATTCATTTCAATTCTTTGCACCCATATGACATTTTTATTATGACGTTGTGTCTTTATTACTTATCGGACGTTTAGATGTGTAAAATCGCACGAGAAATAATAAAATCGTTATATAATGATACAGATAATTTCTTATATTTCACACGCAAAATTAAATAGACATTTTTTATTCCGTGCGATTATATGACGTAATAATTGCAATACCGATTGTTATAGTGTCTTGTATCGCGAGGTATGTAGTTAGTTTTTCATGTCGCAAATTGTGCATCGCTCTGTCGTGAATAAAAGTTGAAGAATGAAAAACCACGAAGCAAAAAAGGGAAAGCGGCAAAACGGTTTTGCAAAGTACGACTCGTTATAACAGTGAAAGTTCCGGGAACTCTTGCGATTACATTATCCATCGTTAATTATTTAGTATGGTAAATGAAGCGCAATAAAATGGAAAAACACACCCGTGATGATTGCGACATATAATACATATATAATACATATATCATAGCGGTATTAAGAGATCGCGATTGCGCGTATTAACATTCGCTGAAATCGGCCTATAAAAAAAAAAAAAAACTTACGATCCGCACAATTGACGGCGCATAATACGGCTGGCGTCTCGATAGAGGACTCGCTGCGACTCGCACGAGATCGATACTCGGTTCTCGCGATAAATTCTCCTCTCCGTCGCGGAGGCACGCGTTTCTCCTTCCTCTGCCATTCGGGGTCCGCTGCTTCCTCTCGTCTAAAAAATCCACCACCCACGACGGAAGCCGATCGTCTCGTCGCGACACAGCGCGGCGACCAGACGAGATGTGAACCGCGAGAAAAAGAGAGAGAGAGAGAGAGCCGGTGGCGAGAGGGATGAGGATATAGTTTGAGGAAGAAGCAAAGCCATACGACGTACTGGTGGTCTCATTAAATGCAGCCTCTCTCGTATAACGCGACTACGTAATGAGAATCGGTTAATTAGAGCCGTGACGCGGGGCGGTTTCGTCTGGTACACACGAATCGCATCAACGTATGCGTATACACCCGACTTACATTTCTATACGGCAAGGGAGAGGGAATATGCGCGCATAAAGTATCAGAGAACCGTCGAAGGGCGAAAAGCCGGCAAAGTCGACGGAAAGATAATAATACGAAGGATGACTATTAAAAACAGCCATAAGAATAATATTCTTTATTTATCGCGTTTATCGTATTTATCGTATCATTACATTTTGTCTTGAGCGGTATCCGCAAAAATCGTTAGTCCACTAATACTATCGCGTTCAAAAATGTGTACGCTTTGAAAATTAATCTTGTACATACATTTCCAGGAGTATATCTTATACGTATACTTTAACTCTCTAGATATTTATTGTCATCGATATAATCCTTCTGTCAATGAATAATTTTTCACCATTTCACTAACGTGTTTTACAAAATTCTTGTTAAATACGTAAAAGTGAAAACATAAAAAGTTTGTGCAAGACGTCGTAAAGTTCGCAAAAAATTAAAATTTAAAAAAAATATATAATAAATTATTTCTTCCAATAATTAGAGAGATATCACAATAAAATATTTCAAATGTTGAAATATTGTAAAAGTCTGTAAAACGTTTACACATCTTCATGAAGAAACAAATAAACGAAAATTTGGTAAAATTTGGAAAATTCTGGTCGATAAAAATTTAATGAATGCGCCAATGGGTACCGATTCAGTGAAACCGAGACATGAGAGGAAGTGGCGTAAGCATCACAAGGAAATCTTCATCGTTGTCATCGTCGTCGTCGTCGTCGATGAAATGCCGCTCAAGAGCACATTGACGCAGATTCCTGGCATTGTTTTCCTCGTCGGCATCGTCGGGAATATCGCGGGACTGCGAATGGAAGCTCGGGCACGGAAACTGAAACCCGCTTCATTCCACTCTCACCTCCTTTCGTATACCCGTTCGCTTCCATGCGCATTTTTAATTTCACATTGTCAACAACGTCGTCATCGTCGTCGTCCTGATATCTCCTTCTGCAAGAGTCACACTATGCCCGCCCACAATGAGAAGTCACTTTGGCCCCTTGTCTTGTTACGCCCGGATGAAAACCCATCCACGGCGTTACATTACGACCATTTTTGTTGTATAACGAACGACAGCACAACCGTTTACATATCGCGATCGTATCATCACTATTATGTTTCTCTCTCATCTATATTTTTATTTTTATACCATTTCTGTATCATCGTATGATTTCAATATACGATAATGGGCAGGATTGACATTATTTTTACCCGTCCCCTAACAAAACTCTGGATTTTTTGGATTTTACCCACTTAAAAACCCTCAAATTTGTAGGCTTTTGGGTTTTATTGGAATTATATTGAAGATCATAATCAAATACTAAACTATCTTTTAACAAAAATTTATTTAAGTATTAATTTTAAGAAATTTTAAGAGTTTAATTATCAAATAAATATTAATATATTATAGTTTATAATACATAGTGTCATTATTTCTTTCTTTATTTTCACTACAAAAGTCTTTTTTTATATTTGAAAAATTCATCATTATAACATTTTTACGAAATTCTTTTATAATTTATTTTTTATTTGAATATATAATTAAATAATGATAAATGCAATATAAACTAAATACGTGAAATTACCTAAAATATATCAAATAATCAATTTTATCAAAAATTCCAATAAAACCCCCAAAATACTCAGTGAGATGAGCTTTCTTTGAAAAAAAAATCTAAATTTTTCTACCCTGAATAGGATAATTAATTTGAAATTATTTTGGAGACCGCTCGGAATAATTTGCAGTTTTTTTCCTATTTATTATAAATAATAATAACTGTTTTTTTCTTTTGCAAACTATTTATTATACAATCATATTTGTGTAATAAAAATGTCTACTTATATAATTATACATAAATAATTTCAAATAAGTAAATCTTAGCTATCATATATGCGCTATATACTTTATGTTTCTTAATATCTTGATACTTAATTCATTAAGCATTTTATATGCAGTGTAATCAAAAAACATATTCCTGTTTGTCTCATGCAATATGGAAATGCGTGTAATAATTTCGCGTTTCGATACATAGAATTACAGAATGAAACTCTTTGACGAGTAAGAGGACTCTTTGATGATGAATATCATCACCAATGAATAATGAAGAACGACAGAAGTTTTTAAAGACATGATGGCAGTTCGTTAATGAATTCTGTGACAAGTGGAGAAAGATGTAAAGATAAAATAAATACAAGAGAGAAGAAAGAGAGGCATTGTCATTCAATCGCAAGTGATATTCATTATTCTGTCTATCTAATAAAAAGATCACAAAAATAGATTTTGCTTCATCACTGCGTGTTTCTTTCTTAGATATATATATATATATATATAGAAAATAAGAAAAACAAGCTGCTGGTTATCAACTTTTCGTTAAAAAATTCTTTTTTCTAACTCATTAAAAATAAGAAGTATCAAATTAAAAATTTAAAAACTTGACAAAAAATCGACAGTAAGTGTTATAAATAAATATCATTAAAAAATGTTCAATATAATGAAAAATACTTTTTCTTTTACATGTATAGAGTTACTCTTTCTACTTTTTTTCACAATCCACCCGGTATGTCGGGTTTGCGTCTCGGCTACCTCGCGCCCTAGACACTTCCGGCATTTGTTCGCAGATGGAGCCACGAAGTCCATCACTCTCCTCGCTGACACCAATTGGAGATTATCGCCTTTTTTTTTGCAATTAATCACCGGATGGGTCGAATTTACTACGCAAAGATGCTCGCAAAGATGCGCACTGTGGGAAACAGAGGCTCGATTATTCCAAGGGAGTCTACAACAATCGAGAAGTAGCTACGGGCCCAGTCAGCTCCGTATGTACGACGCGCGGACGACCGCCGCAATCGGCGGCGTTTGTAACGACCAATTAAGAGAATTAAGAGTCATTAATTAGCATTCACTTCCTTCCCGGCCCGTCTAAACGCGCGCGCAACGAGGAATTCTTTGCGCTGTGGGCGCATTATTGGCTGAATGCTTTCTCGGTACTCGTTTAAGCAGTGGCCGATTCAAACACCGCCTTCGGACTTCCGCTTCAGGCTTCAATAAATCTGACTTTTTTACCTAAACGCTTGGCCGGGAATACTCTCACCTCGTTTATATACAATTTTACGCGTCGGTTGACGCGTCGTTGACAAAAAAAAAAAAAATCGCCCCGGAACACGAGTGAGAACCGTGCGAACCGGAATTGCCGTGAAATTAACATCGAGAGTCAATTTGGTTTAAATTTTTCCGGAGTAGTCAAACAAAAATATTAGTAGTTAAAGTTAGTAACTAAAATTAGTAACTCTCTCCGCATATTAGGTTGAACAAAAATTATGTAAAATGCACGCACAAATGTATCACGCAGGAAAAGATATACTGTACGCAAGTAATAATGACTTCTTTCAAGTATTTCAAAAGTTCATATATCCGCAAATCTATCATAAATTTATCACAAGCATTAAATTTATTCAAAACATATTCTGAATCCTAGAAAATTTAATACTTCAATCAAGAATATTAAATTAAACCAAAAACTCGATTTACTTATTATATAGAGTCGATGGAAGAGAATCATATACTTTTCTTGGATAAATTTCATAATATACTTCAAAAGAAAATATAAATTCTTATTTTGAATATATGGTAGTGAGTATTTCTAAAACTTGCGACAAGTACATTTTAAGATTACTCTCTCTAGCAAGAAAATATTCTTTATTGAAAATAACCGTTACTTGAAAGAATAAAAATAAATTGAGTTACTAACGTATATTACGCCCACGATTTGTACGTGGTCAACCACAAAATCGTGCTGCGCATAACATATTCCCAAAAAAAAAAAAAATACGTTATTAACACAACGGTTCTGTCGCATCCGTTGATAAACGTTACGCAGTTGCTGTAAGAAAAGAGAAGGCGGTGAGGTATGAGACATGGTCGCGTAATCCACGTATGCAGGAGTAAAAAGAGACAAGAAAAAAGAGAGAGTAAACGAGAGAGAGAGAGAGAGAGAGAGAGAGGGGGGAGGGGGAGAAAGAGAGAAATAAAAAGAAAAGTAGGGAGGGAAAATGCACGTGCGACAGAGGAGGGGGATGAAGAGAGAACGGGAGGTGGGCGGCATCCTTTGATCTCGCACGCACACACGAGTGTGCGCGGGGCAAAAAGGACACGCACATATCTTTCGCAAAAAGACCCATACATATTCATGATCGGCACACGTACACGCGGGCACACACAGGCGGCTTTTGTTTAACGCCATGTGCACGCATATTGTGCGTATGCACGCTATAAATTTGTATACCCAGGCTAGAGAAGTGCATGGCGATGCAGAATGCACAGGAGAAGTTTCTGCACTTAACTAAGCGTTCGTGAGTGTACCTTTCTTTTCCTGTCTTACCTCCTTCTCTCTCCCCCTGTTCCACCTATATTTCATTCTACTGCCGCATTCTCTCTTTCTCTATGTATGTGTTTATGCGATGAGAAGAGGGAAGTATTGATAATGAAAGAGCGCGATGAATGTCGGATATCGAAATTGTATATATGGCCGATAATGGTCTGCTCTTAATACAGAAACTCAACAGCTATAAAATAAACATGTACAGAGCATTTCGATATGTGTACATTTGAAAAACGGTTTTGCTGAAATATTTAAAAATTTAGCTAGATACGTACAAATCTGAAAATAATTTCACTGGTCCATTAAAATAATTATACAAAGGACACTTAAGGAAGAATACGCTTTTTAAGCTTATTTTTATATAATGTTCTCACTTTTAAATGTCTACTTTTAAAGCAGAGTTTTTAGAATGTCACAAAAGCTTTTACAGTATTATCATTATGCTTCAGCATTCTATATAATTATTCTGATGAGCAAAAATTAAATTATTTTTAGATCTGGATCTAACTAGAATTTCAGATACTTCAAACCGTCCCTTTCATAAACATATTAAATTTCTTTCCTAACAACAAAAAAACACGTTTGAAAACCTATATGAAGGAAGATACGATTCATTTTGGTTCAAAACGCATGGTCGGTCATTATCATTTTTGTACTATTTTATTATTATTAAATTCATTCAATTAAATCGTATGTGTTTGTGCTGCTGACAAAATAAAAAAAAAATGGCAAGTTGGCTAGACATTATTTAAGAGACGAGACGACAGTATGTTGGCGTCGATTGGTGAAACGGTGGCGGGCGATTTCCGACACGCCCGGAGGCGCCTGGCGCCCGCGATTTACCTGCGAGAAACATTTCCGCCCGAACGAAAAGCGCCCATACCGAAATTCTACACGATCGATTCCACGTGAATTACATTGGGGAATGCGCGGCCGAATTCGTTGAACGAACATGTTTCGCGAGTTCACGCTCGCTTTAAATTATCTCGCCGCTAAGACACCAACATAATTTATTTTCGCACGTTTGATTATCTATATTAATAATAGAAAAGAGCCTCAAAAAGTCTGCGTAAAATATGTTTAAGTTACAATATAAAAATTATTTATTATTTATAACAGTAATATATAAAAAAAAAAGTGTAATATGTTAGGATACTTTGAGAATTCAATCAAAGAAGAGGTATCAAAGAATCCAAACTGAGAGTTATAAACTGCAAGAATTGTAAAAAAAAAATAAAATTAGCTTCATAATTAAATACATAAATTAAAAAAAAAACAAATATAATGCAATATATACTAAAGAAAAAAGTTAAGAGATGTTTCTTCTAACCCGTCCAATTTGCACGTCAGAAACCTGGACAAGCGAATGAAATTCTGAAAGCCAAGAACCGAAGACTCAAGATTGTCTATTCTGCAGTCGGAATATCCGGAATCGTTAGCGGGATCCTGGAAATTCTGAAAGGGACAATTCCAGGACGCCGGGCAGTCTTGCCGAGCATGTGGAATTATGTAAGATCGCGGGTCGTTTGGAATTCGCAAGGACGGCGCTTTTTGAATCGCGGATCCTTTCTCGGAAGAAGGTGAATCGTCGTTGACTTCTATCGACCAACCGCCGATCGAACGACCGTGTATTCGCGGCAATTCGATCGCAAACTCCTCGCTACAGAAATAAATTGTAAAGCTTTCTTCGTAATTTTTCCAATTCGTTTAAAGACTCGCCATTAAATTTTCTCTAAATAATTTAATTGTCTGGCAATACCATCCTAAATTTTTTTTCATCGCGATCGATGACATCGGCGCAAAGCAGTTTTCTAAAATCGATTAGCAGCCGTGCGAAAAGCCGTGAGATGTTAACCGGAAACAATTGGGGAAACACCGTCGCGGAACGAACGAGTCGCGGGCAGAAGCAGGAATACAGAAGAGAGACGACGCGAGAGAAGGAAGAAAGGGGGCCAATATAAAAGAAGAAGCACGGAGAGGGGAAAAGGGACACCATGGACCACCCGAGAGAGAGGTTCAGGACTGGTTGGAAATCGGCGGCGCACGCCGTATTCCTTCGGGGGGTCCTTATCTTATTCGCTTACTCGGGAACCATCCGGAACCAGCGAGACCTGTCCGCAGTGGACCTTTCGCTCCCCAGCATATCCTATTATCGGTACAACTATATTTTTATGTGAGGTCAATCCTAGATACACGTATCCCACAAACGTGGGACGCTTTCTTCATGTCAGGATTTTGTCATCTCTTGTAAAAGCTTTAACCGTCACTTTGAAGTTTCAAACGTTGATCAAGCGATAAATCAGCCGATGCGATAGACTTTTTTCTCTCGCGAAAATGAAGAAAACGAAAACGGTCCTTCTGTACCAGTTCTTCGAACGAACCGTCATCGCGATAGTTCGTAAATAACCGAGACTCATTAGCCGCGGAATCAATTTCGCCGAACGCCGCGGGTTTATTATCGCTCCGCGGATAACACGCTAAATGTTTTACGACTTATCGAGTATCTTAGCCGCGCGCGCGCGTTGGCGCTTCGATAATCCTTTACTCTGGAATTCGGGAGACGAAGTGCATAGCCGTCGAAGAAAAAAGATTCCAACGATTTAAAAAAGAAAAAAAAAAGACGAGGGGAGGAAGGGAGAAAGTGGGAGACTCTCATTGTGAGAAGGGTATACGTGTACGCAGGAGACGTGAGATCCGTTGGACCCGCATGTGGACCTTATTGTGTCCCGAAAGGGCATATACAGTAGGTACCTTAATGTCGGCACGGATGAAAGCGTGGGCCCTCCTTTGTCTTTTGCTCGCGAAGCTGCCACAGCACAAGTAACGTGCTCTGCGGGTAGCCCTGCACCATTCCAGGACTACCGTTCCAGGTTTCTATCTCTCCCTTTCCAATCTTCCCCTTTCCTTCTCTCGCACATCTCGCAAGTCGCGTAGAAACGTATAAAAGAATGAACACGGTAAAGAGTTTCGGCACTCAATTTTAGAATCAAATTCGAAAGGTTATCTTTACCCAAACGAGGCGTCACTACTTTACACCTCGATGGACAGCCAAGAGAAAGAAAGAGAGATCCAAATGTAGAAAATTATTTTATATCGAATTGAGCTTGCATTGCTGTAAAATATAATTATTAATCGCTCTATTATTAGACGGAGTAAAATTTATATTGCGTATTATATACGTATTATGATAATTACGTAATTAAGAACAAATTTATGGTAAACCAATACGTGATTTAACGATAGCTGCCCCCCCCCCCCTTTAAAAGCCACCCAGATACCTATAGAAGAGAACACGAGAACGCAGATCGTGCAAGAGCGAAACAGCACGATCGGCGAGCTCCTTCTGGGAAGAGTTCTCGGCGATGGTACCACGGTTGGTACCTTCGGCATAAAAGGCGGATCCCCAACGCATTATTAATGTCAGGACGTCACAGGGCATGTAGCTGCATATTCCGTTGAAGTTGCATGCTGAGGCGCAAAGACAATTCGCAGCGACGACGACGACGACGACGACGACGACGACGACGACGACAACGATGACGACGACGACGACAGGCTGCCACGGGGACACAATATATAATTCCGCGTTCGCCGATAATTATTATGACTTCCCAAGTTTCCTGCCGCACAATGGGTCTCGTCGCTGCCGGTTATTTCGAACTTATCCTTCCCGCGGCTCTTCTCTCCGAACCCCTCCCGGATAGAAGCGAACCTGTCTCCACGTCGTCGTCTCCTGCTGCTGGTAATAAAGTGACATTAGCCGGCATGCGATTTCGCGATAAACTTTCGAAATTTATTCGTCCAACCCTCTCGATCTGTCCCTTCCCCTTCTACCGGCGATGCGGCGCATCACGCTCCTCCGTTCTACGAACGATTTAAAGTTTTTCAAATTCTCCAGTATAAATGTTACGTCAAACTAATCGGGCACTATGGTTGGCACGTAAAACACGCGAGCCGTATGTGCAACGGTCCGCCAAACAAAGTGGCTGAATCCTCAAGTTTCGCATTTTCCTTCTCTATCAACACCTCTCCCACTTGCAACGGATACGCGTAAATATCCGTATACATGTTATTGTCTTTTCTTTTTCTATTTCCCAAGCTTAGAAATAAAATATTGAACCGCGCTGCAGTTTAGACGTCTATACGACTTTGATTACGTATCCAAGGGGATTAATTGCGTCTTTGAAAGAAAACTAACATAAATATTCGAAACAAGTCTCCGGCGAGCCGACGGCAACGGCGATATCGATTAAACCGCGACGGTTAGAAAATTCTCTATTCCCTTTCGAGGACCTAATTTATGCGACTCTCCAACGAGCTAAGTTTACAGTTTGGCGGCTAGCAGTACCACTCGACCTCCGGCAGAGCGTGACAGCGCCAGGTTTAAAGCATAAAGCAAATTATAACTGGGAAAAGCAGGATGTCGTGCAAAGCGACACACCTACGCACGTATATCCCTTCTACATGTATACGAAAATCGCTATCATGACTAATTCCCATCGAGTCGCTCTATCCTGATTTGCCTAATTAGGGATGCGTATTTACGAACTAACAATAAGAACGAATCGTAAGTGACAGCTAATTGCCTACGTGATATCATCAAAAACATAAATTTCATTTAACGTAACGCATAAACTGCCATTATATTTTATTATTCAGACACGAGATATATATTTCCCTTTAAAAATACAGAAATTCTCATAACTTTATAGAAAAGGAAATTAAAATTACAACTGTTCAAAATTTATACTTTCTACCTTCTTTCTTTGTCTACAGTTAAACATACTATAATATATGTATTTATCTGCTTTTACTATTTATCATAGTAAAAGAAATCGATTTCAATTCTATGTCATTCGATGCTACTGCATTGGCACAATGTGCATGTAACATTGTTCAACGACGATAAAAAGTGATGATACGTTCAACGAGGGGAAATGCTTGAATACTGGAACTGCTTTGATCGTCTCTTCGTAAAAACATTGTTAAAGAAAAAGAACCTTCGCGTGCCTGGTAATTTTCGATTTGTGACGCGATGTCACGAGGACGAGACTCGGGGAGGACGCGTCCATAATTCCGGAAGGCGACGACGGTTCGTGCTGTCCTCCCCGGTATATTCCTGGAGACGTTCTGTCCGTCCTACGTCGTCCTCGCGGACCCTGACGTTGCTCACGCAAATTTGACGTTAACATCGCGGAACATTTAATTCGTCGCTCGTGCAGCTCGAAATGGCACGCGATCGTCGAATACGTTTCAGCCTCATTGTCGCGATATGCACTTTAGCCCATGTTATAAATGATCAGAACATAACTCGACATCGGACTAATACAGGTTTTGGCTAACCTTTCACGAAATCCAATCCCGTGATATAAAGACAAAAAATTCATAAGTTGCGACACAATTGTCTTCCGATTGGTCGACATTTGCCTACAAGGAACGATATAGCACATTAAGATAGAATTATGTACAATAAATTACTAAGTTTAATGATTCCTTAAATTAGTTGCCTCCTTGGAGAAAAACCTTGATGGCTGTAACCACAAAACGTTTTCGATGGGATAAATAATATGGATATTTGATTGAGTATAATAAATCTCGTAAACGACAATACAATTCCATTAGATAAGGTGGGATTAAGATCAAGAAAACTACATATGTTTCAACAAAACAATGAACAATATCATTAGACTTGTGATTGAATGTGTTACGAGGAATATCTTAAATAACGTGCACAATATAAAAATTTAAATGAAATTACAATGTCATACTTTGATTCGCTACGTCAGAAAATTTTTTGCGAACTCAAGCTCTAAAACTCTACAGATATATTATAATTAAAATGCAATAGAGTTAAACCTTGCGCGCACGATAAAAGGCATATTAGAAAAATAAACGTATTGCACGTGTTTTTTTTTTTGTTAACAAAAAATGGACAAATTATGAAAAAATTAGAGATTCTTCTATAATGTATTTAAAAGCAATACGTATCTGCAAAAAATGTAACAACGATTTAGAATGTAGATAACAAATTATTTCAATAGACATATTTTCAAAAAATAATTAAAATAAAATCAGAAAATGTCTATTTAAACTATAAAATTATTTTGTCAAACATAAATATTAACGTTATTGAAACTTTTTATACATACAAGAAAAAAATCGTTTTGCTAAGTATCTAAAAATGTAGCTAAATAAAAACTTAAAAATAATTTTGTTAGATTATCAAAATAATTATGTAAAACCTTTAAGCTTTAATCATAACGTTGCAAAAAGTTTTACATTATAAAACATTTCGTCTACTAATTTGAGTGTTTTACATAATTATTTCTATGTCTTAAATAAAATTATTTTTAGATCTGTATATTTATTATTAGCTAAATTTTTACATACTTTAACATACTCGTTCTTCTCATGTATATTATATTAATTTCTTTACAAAAAATATGAATTTTCAATTCCAGTCGCTTTTTTCAGAGACTATACACCTCATATATTCTTAAACGTAACGCATAATGAATACAAATAAGATATTTTTACGCAAAAGATACATATTTATAAATCTTATTTGTACCTATTGTCTAATACATTTTCTAAATCTCTCTATTTCTTCTTTATTTTCAATATTTTATTCTATTTCTATTCCTAATATTTCTATTGTGCGCAGGGCTTTACGTGCAAAACGCTGTGCAGGTTATACTATTGGCGGCATTTGTTCAAAAGCGTAGATGCCAATATCTTATCGCTATAGGTAGATAGAATAATGTGTACAAAAGCGACCATCGGACGCCCGACATTGAACGAAAATATATTCTCGGCGCATTATACTAACGAAAAACGATTATGCTTGGCCGCTGTTTTTCGTAGACTGGTACGACCGAGGACGGTACGGGACACCGCGCATTGCAAAGGCAAATCTAATTGTTTAGAAATTGCACGGATCGCGAACAATTAGCTGCATGCACGCGTGCAGAGTCGAAGTTACCGGTGACTCCGTGATTGTAAGGATTATTACCTGGTGGTGCACATAAACGGTTGAATAATTTAAATTAATATCATAGCCAAGAAACCGCTGACGGTCGAAATGACTTTCTTGGCGAGGAAACAAGGGTCTGCGCCTCTTTTCCACCTGTAGTTAAATATGCTCAAATTCTCCCATTCGGCGCAACGTGGTATTTATACATGAGAATTGATCGCGCAATATTTATGATCCGCAATTAACTTCTATAAGGATTTTTCCATTTTAAAAAATTGACATAAATTAAACATCTGCAGAGCAATTTTTTATTTCGGCCGCATTAACGAGTTAACCGCGAAATATCGCAGTGAATAAATATGTCATGTAAAGTAAGAATGCTCTTTCAATACATGTCACGTCTACATGCAAAGAACCTCGCACTAATTATGTGGAAAATTGAAGTCCCAACGAAATGAGTTCGTTCTTACATATGTTGTAGCTTAGCTTATAACGTGGTAAACGAAAGACGTAATATAGACACAAGGCTCAATAATGAATAATTCTTGATTTGTAATGTAATACTATAACTCAAGATATCGAACTTTGTGTCTATTATATCTTTTATTAACCATATTATATAAGCATTAAGCACAACAGCGAGAAAACATTCACTAAATCTTAATATAATTTTTTTTAAATAATAGTACTACACCATACCAGTAATGCTTAATATTTACTTACAGTAAATATTTATTTAGTAAAAAATGAGCTAATTAATGGTTCTTGTATAAAATAAATGTATGTTTACATTTAGTAAATATTCAGCTAGTACTATTTAAACAAATATTCATGAAATTTAGTACATTTTTTTCCCAAGTGTACAACAAACATAAAAACAAACACATTTTATTGGGACGCAATTTTCTACATAATTAATGCGAAGTCCCATATTTATAAGAGTACATAGAATTTTTCAAATCGATTTGCTATATTTAAAAAAAAAAAGATATAACAATAATATTAATATGAAGTAAAGCTTGCGATTGAGCTAACGATCCGACGGACGTAACAAATCGTATAACAGCGCGTCGAGAAATTATCCGAAAGACTTATAAAGTTTTGACGAGATAAGTAAAACGTCGACGAACTTTGGGGGAAACTTTAATAAGAATGGTGCTTTACCGCGAAGCGAAGGAGAGACAAGCGCGATGGGTGATGGCTTGATCTGCCTAATTTTCCAAATTCGTGTGACAGTCAAAAATCCGATAATAGCGGTGAGCAGGCATGTGTACACGTGTTACAGCGAAGCAAAAGAACGGTTGACATTAACGACCGACCGTCACGAGACGCTACACGACGACGAAACGAGATTTTCGCGAAGCTCCTCGATAAATCTTGGGGACAGACATAATCGCAGCCGTGGAAAACGCTGCACGAGCACGATTGGTAGGACATTAATGAATATCATATGATGGATCGCGTGGGAGCATGCATCATTCGAACGTCTAAGCGTGCACGTGAATTTTCAACATAATTTAGTATGCAAAATAATTTATTTTATTTTTTATTGCGTAATTGAGAGACTGTATCTCAAAAATGTAATCGTCTAATTGTGAAACGCGATCTCATAAATGGATAGAAAAATTACGCAACAATTGCTGCAATAATTTCTGTAATTAAATTCTAATGTTTCTGTTTTAATTCTCGATATGCATTTAATGTGTATACATAGATAATATTCGTATTACAAACTCACCTTTGTACTGCTCTTGCCATGCCAAAGCTGCACAGAGAAGCGCCAAAGTCTTACCACTGCCAGTAGGGCTTTCTAAGAGACAATTCTGCTCCTTAGTACATCCTGCAATGAGCTGCACATAATTTTTAACATATAATTAACATTAATTAGATAAATAACACTATTTGTGTAATATGATCATTATATTTTTGCTCCTCTGTCTGCAATCTGATTATTTTTTACCCGGCTCAATTTTTTTTATTGTTTCAAACTTTCAAAAAATGTGGAAAAATTCAACGTTACCTTTCAACATCTCTAATAATATCACCAAATGATTTTTTTAATTCAAACGTTATTGAGATTTGAAGAAAACTTAAGGTAAACGTTTGAATGAAATTTCACTTGTAGTAAATAAACTTGAATTGCAAACAGAGGACTGTAATGAAACTATGATAAAAGAGCAATGATATTGACTTAACTATATAGTCATAGTATAACTATATAATCATACTTACACTATTCATCACTGCTAATTGACATGGATATGGCTTAACAGGAAGTTTGACTCTGGTTCCAGCAATCATTATTTCATGATGTATTCCAACTTGAGGTGGTGAATCATCTTTCTTGGGAAAGTCAAAATCTATAAAATCATCCTCACCATAACTTGAATCTGAACTTTTTGAATTATTTATCATTAGCTTTCGCCTTTTGTTAGGTGTTTCTATCACATTTTTCCTCGAACTACTACATTCAGGAAAAATGTTTCGAGAGAGTGGATCAGAGATTGGCTTATTCCAATTAAACATCGACTGGCTCTTATAAGAAGTATCATTATTAGAAACATGATCAACAACAATAATGTCATCGTCACTCAAATTATCTGATGTATTATGTTCCGAATTACACTTGGAAGCATCTGTTACACTATTCAGAATGCTAGTTGTTCCGTGACTTGTTACATTCTTATATTCTTTTGTATTTTTCTGCAAATTCAATGGTAAATCAATACTATCATCGTCTGATGATAACTCTATCAAATTGCCTGGATTTGATGACTCATTGGTACAGTTCCTTCTCAAAGACAGCTTCGATTGCCCCTTCGTGCTGAAAGAATACGAGAACGATTAAATAAACGAACAAATCTAGAAGCTTTTATCGAGCATGTCTAGCAACGCGAAAAGTCCTCGAAACGTTAAATTTAAGCGTTAGTCGAGGCAGGTTTATGACACCATGCTTGGATCACCAAGCTAACCTATAAAACGTCTGTTCTCGTGACACATGGATGCTGCCTACCTTGATTCTCCGAGCCACTCGTCCATCTCGGCTTTGATCAACGCGCATATAAACGATCCTATTAAAGTAACGATGATACAAATCACGATCATCAATCAACACCTGTAGAACGTAACGCATGCGGCCTTGCTGTAAACACGACACGTATGTTTCATTGCTTTCCCGCCGTGTGCTCCTAACCTCTTACCCGTTATTCGTTCGCTTCTCCAAATCGATATATTCCTTTATATCGAGTTTATTTTCATTATTACTGAAGCACATGAGTTACAGTTTACACTGTGCGAGGACTACTCTCGCAAATATTTCGTGCCTGAAATCTTCATCGCACTACGAAACAAACAAACGAGGAATCAAAACATAATCCCGGCAGCGAGGCCACGTGACTCGTTCAAACGCGTGTTCATACTTAAAAGTGCCTGTCGCATGTCATTTTATAAATATATTTGCTCGACGCCGTGCAAAAATGTTTTAAATAACATCAGACAGTACTTTAATAGTATTTACGATACACTTGTTATCTACGGTTCATCATCTCGTTTAAAAGTTTTCTGCAGTTTTTGTCCTTTACCTGAGAATAGTCTTGAAGGTGCGACTAGACTATCGAGCCGAAACACGAGCCGAACCTCGAGCCGAGCCGAGTCGCGAGCCTCGAGCCGAGCCGCGAGCCGAGCCGAACCACAGGCCGAACCGTGCCTTGAGCTGATGAGTTTCGAACCGAAATTATCGAGCTGAATTTCGGAGTCGAAATCAAGTCGAGCTCTAACCAAATTTCACAAGCGTCGCAAGCGATCCGTATTTCTTTTTTTTTTTTTTCGATAATTTCGGTTCATCAGCTCGAGGCACGGCTCGGCACGGCTCGGCTCAGCTCGAGGCTCGGCTCGCGGCTCGGCTCGGCTCGGCTCGAGGAAATTTCGGTTCATCAGCTCGAGGCACGGCTCGGCTCGGCTCGAGGCTCGGCTCGCGACTCAGCTCGAGGCTCGCGACTCGGCTCGCGGCTCGGCTCGGCTCTAGGTTCGGCTCACGTTTCGGCTCGATAGTCTAGACGCACCTTAAAGCGGGGAGCACAGACTTTTGCATAACGCATAAACCATATACATAAAGAATTTGATTGGTCCATTGACTCATGCATAAGAAAATGGACCAATGAAATTCCTTATGCACATGCTTTTATGCGTTATGCAAAAGTCTGTGCTCCCCGCTTAACAGTAAATTTGATCTTTTATTATTTATATTAATATTTTAAATCTGCGGAACATAATGCTTGTGTTTTTCTATTGAATTGCTTACGTAATCATTTCTACGCAAAGAACGATTTTGCAGAAGTATCTAAAAATGTCGGTACGAACCTGAAAATAATTTCATTGGACTATCAAAATAATCATGTAGACAATTAAAGTATATAATGAGCAATACTATAAAAAGTAACATAACAGCAACATAATATGTCCTTGTATGTGTACTTCTTGAAGGAAAAAATAACTTTCTATTCCAAAACTATTTCCCAACTACCAAAGTAATAATAAATTAAATTGAATCAATATCCGTTCAAATAAATTTCAAATATTAAAAAATAATAAAGACAAATTGAGCTATACTGGTTGTCAAATATATTTGTATATATAAATTTGTTATAATATTAACACTGATATACGGAACGTTTCGACTTCACAGAGTCCTCATCAGCCGTAAATAACCCCATGTAAATTAAACAAACCAATCAACTTTGATTAATATACGCATTTTTAACATACAATATCTGCACTTAGATGATTATTTTTTAATTTTTAAAGTAATAATAATTTTTTTCTTTTAAACATGTGAAATCTCTTTAAATTGCTTTAATTGTAAACGAAGATACATTTTGTTGAAACGTATTTCGTTTTTTTAATTAAACAAAAGTGAGACCCAAATACTAACATTTTTATAGCTATTACAAACTAAAAAGTGATAGTAATTTAAACAGTACATATATATATTTGTATTTTTATTTAAAAATAATGATATTATGTAATGCGTAATCTTCTAATTCTCAAGCTAAATGATATGAATTATTGATTTCTAAATATGTAAAAAAAACTAATTAACAAAAAATATCCATAAAAAATTTGTTTATATTGTAAAATTTTAGAACAATAATTATTATTATTAAATTCATTTAGCTCGATCTTGACCGTTTAATTATTTAATCAGTCGTCATTTTATATTATTCCGCGTGATACCAAATTTTTATACATTTCATTATCAATATTTTTCTAGGAGCAATATTTTGATAAGAAGTTTCAAGATTACATTTGATAATATTTTGATATAAAGATCTTTTTCTTTATTTTACTATACGATGGTGAAGTAAAAGTGATGAAGTATAAGCGTTTCACACAGTGTATAAAACAGTGTTGCGTTGCTAGAATTGTGACTTGTGTGTCAAACATATGACTATTTATCATCAACTATTATTTGGAAAAGATAAAAGATTTCAGTGCAGCAAAAGTTTAACAGCCCTTTTAAATAACTTTACGCAGTACTCTGTGTTTATAATTGCGTGTCACCTAGATGGCGACCTTCTTCAATCGCTGAAAAAATCCGAAAAGACGTCCAAACACCGAGGCGAGATATATTTTCAAGAGCGTTAAATTTCAATTTACGTGTCTCTCGAGTATATCGAATACCAGCGTGTCTAGTCAAAGCCGACGCGACGCCGGCTGGAATCAAGACTCATGGCAGACGCGCGCGCGGAATACAGAAGGCTGTGTGTCGCTGCCCTTGGAGTAGCTCTAACTTCGTCGACGTGAATCCTTATCAAATCGTATCCGAAATTCCCACGCGCGCGCTCACGCACACACGCGGCTCGTACGCGGAATACGCCGCGCGCGAACCGGGTATCAGGAGGCCCCGTCACGTATGCGCCAGACATGAAATTGCTCACTTTCAACTCACGTGCCGTACCAAACAGTTCCATCGGCTTCTTGCACTTTCACACAGTTATGATGGAGATCTTAACGACCGCGGGCCGACGTAAGATAAAGTATCATTCGTCGAGGAAAACGCAGCATCCTCGGCGTGTTTCCTCCGTCGTTAACGAGATGCCTCTAGATACTTTTCTCACGTTCCGCAAACCGTATATACATGCGAACAAGGTAAACATAACTCGATAGGTTGGCATGACATTTGTCGTCACGACAAATTTTCCAACTCTGTTGATCGGCTACAGAGAGATTCGCAGTGTTGCGCTTAGATAATTCAAAATTATCTAGATATATAGATAAGATAAATGACATAAAAATGTATTTTAGATAAGATGAAGATAATTCATTTTATATTTATCTATTAATCTAGGTAAAAGATGTGAAATATAAAAAAATTTTTTATATAAGATGATTTTGTTTTTAAGTAACTATTTGGTAGTAAAACGATTTAGGATACAAAAAATATATTTATTATTTTTATAAATATATTTCATAAATATTTTATAAATAATATTATAAAAGTTTTTCGAATTTAATAAACGGGTTCTACATGGAATTAATATTTGATATCCGCAACTAAAAAAACGTTCTACTATCGCTGATGATGGCAATGATGTATTATATATTTTTAAAATTTGTTTAATGTGTGGATATAAATTTAGAATATCTAATTCTTTTGATTTGTTTTCTAAATATGAAAATACTTTAATGTCGCTTTGAATGACTGGTGTCAAACTACCCAATTTTTTGTTTATATTGCGAAAAAAATCTTCGTCACTACTACTACTGGAGGTTGATCGTTTACATAAAAAATTTCTTACAATACTCTTCTACAATCTTAGATAAATTGAAAAAGATAACATTATTTTTAATCTAAGATAAGATAAAGACGGTATATATTCTTAATAATCTACATAAAGATAAGATAAAGCCATTTCTTCATCTAGATGATTATCTAGATAATTTTATCTAGATAACGGAAAACACTGGAGATTCGACAATTTCTTCAGCCTGCGGTTCACTGACACACTTAAAAAACTGATATACCTCTAAATTATGTATACCGATATATGTAAACACATAGCGAATTTCACCTAACGCTCATATATGTAATCGAGAAATTATATTTGGCCTGTTCTTTTTAGCTAAGGTTCTTGCAGAGTTCATCTTTCTTCCTTTTCTCTCCACGTTGGAGAAAAAAGAACGAACCTATCGTATCGACCTCTCACTATTAACCGAAAGTCAATATTTCATACTCCAGCATTTAATATTACGCATTAATTGACAGCACTTAATTTTATCTTTTAACTGTAAAAGAGTAATTCTTTTTATTGTATAATAATTTTTGATAACTAAGATTTGCTATTCCTCGACTTCTAGTTCATTGGCTCGCTAATCTAAGTATCCTGCCAGATACTGAGATGTTCGAAAATTGGACTTTTTATACGTAATATTGATATTCTTAGCGCACAGATATATATTACCGCATTATGTAATATTAGATTTTACAATACATCAGTTATGTACCGAGGATGATCCAGAACTGAGGTCAAAACGTCTAATGCACTTTTTAATAAAATAATTGTACACATAGTGTGTAATGTGTATATTTGATTTATTCATTTGAACCTATATTTGGTTTTATTGTTTTATTAATTAAAAAACGTGTTATTCGACAAATGTAATGTCGCGTGTGTGACAACAATCGTCACAATCACGATTGCCACCGTTTTTTTTGGTTCTACGATTTCAATTTACGAAGACAACTCTTCTGCAAAAGATTCCTACACTATTCGACGATCAATTGTCGCTCGAAATTGTTTATCGTCTTGATTTCTCCTCTGTGTTCTTCTACGGAGATTCGTTCAAAAAGTTTCTCTAGTCAAAACGTCTCAACTGAAGAGATTGTAACCATCAAAACATAAATCGTTACAGCCGAAATATCGCGTTTTGTTATCTCAACAAATTCTTAGCTGACGAATGTTCGCGCCGTTCGCGGAAATCTACTCGCTGGACCGTGAGTTATGCATACTCAGGGTAATACCCATAAAACATGCCGAAGGGTTCGCCGAGTTATTATGGCGAAACGCGGCAAATTGCGTGTAACACCCTTCGTCTCAATCAGGCAACGCTGAATTAAATTTAGGCGCTAAAAGCATGGTCGATCGATTCTCTCTTGGATACCTTCTCTGCGCCTATCTCAATCTTTTTTTTTTTAGTTTTTTCCTCTTGTATCGAATTATGACTTTAAAAAGTAAACTTTTGTTTGCATATCTTCTTGTTTATCGTATACTCTTTCTCGTTCTTATAATTTATCCATGTAATTTATTCGAAACTTACAATTCATAAAGTACATACGTATAAATTTAAAAAAATACAGCTTATCGTAAGGACGATACACGCAATTCCATTAATGCGGTATTTCAATAAAGTCACGCGAAAGAATGGATCCGAGACGAACATAAATACCCTTTGCGGAAACGTTGCCAAAATATTTTCACCCAGCTAAAAGCAGTCCCTTCGAAAATAGGGGTACTAGGGGAAACGGCGAGCACCGAGTATACGCACAGTTCTTCTTCGCACGGGGGATCCTCGTATCTCAACTTCATATTTCGTGGTCACCCCCCCCCCCCCCCGTGTGAATCCACGATAGTGGTCCGCGTCCGTCTCTCTGACCGCGGATTACGAAGCACGGCGTAGAAAAAAAGAAAAAGGAAAGAGGAAGAGAAAGGGAAAATATGAAATATAAATAAAACATATTCTTACCAGCGCGGCGGCAAGTGCAATAAAAATGCGGGGAGATCAAGAGGGATGCCCAAGGAATACGAAATGGGATCTCTTCCTCCCCGGTATCCCCCCGCTCGCTTCTTTTCACTCGGACTTGTCCCTTTCTCGTTCCCTCCCTCACCTTCTTCCCTTCCGCCGTTCTTGCCCGCCGCCGCGCCCATATTCGTGGCCGCGCTACCGTGAAGCCCGCGGAGCAGCGGTGATTGCCGGACAGAAGCTGAAATATGCCCTTATTTCGGGACAGGCCGCTTCCCTGTATTTACGATGGCACAATGGGCCCATCTCTCATCCGCGGCGCGGCTCCCGCGCGCCGACGACGTTTCATCCCCCGTGCCCGTCGCGCCGCGCCCTCCACCAAGCTGTTCTTTCGGGGACGCACTTTTCGTAATGCGCATAATTTGTCCTCGCTGTAGCACCAGCTCAAATTTGTGAAAGAAATCCGTCACAGTCGGCGCGGACGATAAAACTGCCATGATATCAATCCGGAGAGCCTGTGAGACACACGCAAAACTCTTTTAACCTTACATTTTTAGCGCTTATTTGTAACATATTTATTTATATATGTATACTATGTGTATACGTACCGAAAATAGATATACTTCCTATTCAAGGAATAATTGAAATAATAGATACTGTTTATTTAAAAAATAATCGCCTGAGGCGATTATCGCAGCGTCGATCAATAACGAATGTAAATAAAACTAAAAATTCTCTGCTTATTTAGCGAAGAACTCCGCACCAATCATGTGGTAAAAAGTAATCAAATCAGTTGTGATATTTCGTATAGCTTATGAGATACTCTGAGTTTTCATAAATACAATCTTTAAAAATCAACAGATTTTACTGTAGCACCAGAAAGTTACTATTTTGGATCTAATTGTGTTGAAAAATGTCTTTATCAATACTCTCATTTTTTCTCAGTATACAATTTTTTATAGGCATTTTTACAACCATATATACGTGTATCTATAGTACAAGTAATTAATACATGTATAATTATTTACGCGTTCAATTGTATAAATAATTATAACAATTAAAAACACAAACTGTGAATTGTATAATAAATAAATGTACCTTTTAGTACGATTAAATTAAACTTGGCAATTTCCAAATTATATATGCTATAACAAAATCTGTTTATTTTTACAGTATGTCTATATATAGATACTTTTAATCAGAAGCTAAATCTATTTCGTGACTTAATAATACAAAAACAAAGTAAAAGGTCGAGCATTTGCCACACACTGGATGATGTTTGTGAAAATTATATATGTTCTTTTATTAAAAATACAGAGTTATATAAACGTTTCGACCCTAAATATGGTCATCTTCAGTATATACAATTTTAATAATGTTAAAACAAAGAAAAAGAAAAATAAAAGATTAAGAATTCAAATATGCAAATTAATCATCTTTACAATTGTCGATTCCGCTTAACACATGTCAAATTTTTCCCTATAATTGTGTGAGTTCTAATTATTTTAAAGTTGAATGAGTGTGTCTTGCATTGGTTATTTTCGTTATTGTGTATAATGTCCGTTTCTTTTGAGAATATAGTTTCCTGACTGTGAGAGTTGATTACAGATGTTAGCAAAAAAAAATTATTTGAGTACAAATTATTATAGAATTGTTTGATAGTATTTACCTGTATTTTGCCACATATTTGAAGAAATGGACATGGAAGTATTTTCGTAAATTAGTCCGTGTGTTGTAAAAAAAAAATAATAATAGAGATATAATTTTGAGGAACACCATCCAGTGTGTGGCAAATGCTCGACCTTTCACTTTGTTTTTGTACTTTTAATCAGTATTTCAAAAGTTACAAAATATAACCGTTTCAGTGTCAATTTGATTAAAACCACTTTATTTATATGATTAGTGCAGGATCCTTCACTCCTTCTTACGAAGAATAATTTCTTATATAAATTTAATATCATTGTCGCTTTTTCCTCGCTAAAACGAACTTTTTGAGAATACATCTTGAATCTCTTAGTTATAAAACCATTAAAATAAATTCGCTTTTCGAAAAACGTTGTCGAAGTAAGCACTCGTCAACAACGCGCTTTCTGTCACAATGACGCTGCATCCGCTGATACGGACGTGTGTAATCGCGGAGGGAACGTCCACGGTATGGCAAACAAGACAATAAACCGAATAAACGGCTGCCCGAACTTAATTAAGGAATGGCTAGTGCATCCACGCGAATCACGCCGTCATTTCTTCGTCGAGCTTTATCGGCGAATGCTTATCTATCAGCAATGCGATAAGATAAGAAGAGCTGCCCAAAGGGAGTTAGGATAGTCATCTCTTGGACGAACACCAAACTTCTGCAATCCCACGTTTTCCGCGGGGGTGGACGAATTGGGTGTAGCAATGGGAAGAAACCGAGATTGCTTATCCGGTCAATTACGAAAACTGATCTACTGCTTTCCATTGTTATTTTAATTTCGTCACAGTCTTGTCTACGGTATGTATATGTAAATAATATCTTTAAGAGCGTATAAATATTTTTCTCTAAATTTTTTTTTAACATGACCGATCGACTGAAATAATATATGGAAAATTAAATCATAGTGAAATGAATTTATAGTGAAATGTGAATAGTTTTCACATATAATATAAAACTTGTGCTGGCAAAAAAGCTCTTGTGCTCACCTTTGATACACCATATAGCCCAAAAACTAACCATTATTGAATCTTGTGTTCATGACATCTTTTGTTCGCCACATTATAAGCCATTATATACCAAAATTAACTCAGAGAATTAAATTTTCCATGTAATGTAGCACGGGATTATTACACCTGTATTACAACTGGATTGGGATTTGTGTACAAAAGACACGGAGAGGTTTCCTTGAAAGTATCATGGTGTAATATAAATTTGCACTTGAATAAAAAAGTAATTGTTATTATTATGTCGTACAAGTTTTTTATATCTCGCTCGCGCGAGGGTATCGAGTCCATCGCTAGCCATATGCGACCTCCTCCACTCCTGGAGTAGTAACTCTTCCACTTTCCCTATTTTGCTCGTGCTCTATCCGCTTCCCTGTCCACCCTCCGTCTGGCCACGCCGCGCCGCGCCGCGCCGCGCCGCGCCGAGACCCTCCGCCGAGCGAGAGCTCTCTTTCGCTATTTCTCCTTCTTCGTCTTCTTGCCTCATCCACCGTATGAAACGAGTGAAAATAGACGCTAGGAGAGCGGCGGAGATGGAGGGTCAAATTGAGTACGCCCGTGTCCAGGAACAAGACCGAAACTAAAATAAAAGAATCATGCTGGCTGGGGCACGGACGGCGACGACGAAACTGTCCGCTCTCGCACGGGAACGGTGAGGATATTTTGTCCAAATTGCGCCGAGGACGCGATTCCGCAGACTCGAACCGTCCAAAGGTGACTTCAAAAGTTTTGACATTTTTTTTATTACTCTGAGATTTTATCGCTCGAATAATCTATCGTGGTGTTTGTTGGAAATTTGAAATCTCTATAAATATCAAGTATTTTTAGGGAAAAATGGTTTTCCCCAATACTAAGAGATTTAATTTTAAAATAGTCAACGTAAAATTTATACAGTATATATGTTAAGAAGAATTATAGTAATAAAAATATTTTCTTGCGGATAAAACCAATGAGAGTGATATTTAGCAAAATTAACGAACGAACGAAAATTTTTCTTTTGAAAAATTGGACGTCAAAAGTGAGACATTGTCAAAAGATATCGTGTGTAAAAGGTTCGTCAAAAGTAACGTTTAGCGACCCACGAAGGACAATAATTGTTCTACGAGGGCAAGCATCGATCAGATGTGATCACGGTGGAATTAGCCGTCCCTTGCAGGATTCTAGATTCCTTCGCTCTCTTCCGCTTCTGTGCTATCGTCGCCGAGCCACCCCCGTTTCTATCCCTTTGCCGAGACGTTCGAGACGATCAACAATCACCCTGTTACTGTCGGATATACAATAAACGATAGACGCGGGGCAAAGAAAAATAATTACTTAACAGAATCAGCAAATAGTATTATTTCTGGCGCGGATTTATACGCCATACAAAAGGCACATTTCAATTTCCGTAATAAATTGAAATTGTCGTTTTGTTCTATATACTTTTCTTTACTGCCATGGAATCACTTCTCTTTATCTCTTCAACGCAATTTGCCGTTATCTACTCCGCTCTGTATATATAAATTATTCCTTGTTATTCTTTTGTGTAAATCAATTTTTTACAACAAAAATATCTCATTCGATTAAATTAAATTAAATTGATGTCTTATTTAAACTCAATGTGTTATTTCGAGATCTGCCTAATAAGATTTTCGAGAGTCGTGACAAATGTTTGTGATTCGTATTGAGGTATTCGTTTGTCTCGATTCGTCGTAATATCAATATATTTCGACCGTCATACATCGGAGGTGACGAATTTTCAGACACTCGACGTTTATAAACACACGTCTCTTGCCTCAACTTGCTTCCGTCGAACGCGTGTAACATTCGTCACTCGCGGGACGAACGTGAAAATAGAAAGGGTTCCGTCGTGCGGGGATGCGTCTCCGTCGACATGAAATATGGATAGCCCGTTTCCCCATCCCTCGCTATCTCTTTCTCGGGGCTTGGCTCGACGCCATAAAAGAAAGCGTCACGGCAAATTAATCGGGCGACGACGAGCACGCGAGATGTGTGATTTAATAAAAAAAAGCCGCCCCCACACACACAGGGGGTGAACGATGCGAACGCGGCGATACGGTGCCGACCCCCGCGGCGTAATAAGTTTAGTTTCTACGACGAAAAGGCCATAAAACGCGACGGACGGCGCAGCGTGAGGCCTTGTTTCGCGACACTCGAATTTCAGAGATCAGCGAGAAACATGAACTCGCGCCGTATCATTTCGTAGCGCAGAGTGAGGATATCAAAAACATGTGTTCCTAGCGGCCTAATACGAAGCGATAAAATGTCACACAGAAGATGCGGTTAAGTGGAGCAACGAATATCCTTTTCTTTCGAATATTGTATAGAGAGTATCATTGAATTAATATTTCTTATCGTGTGGTGGATATTAAGGACCGTAATTAAAATATGGTATTTTTTGCTTATCCGTGTAAAAACTAAAATATATATTGAGGACTGCAATTGAAAACAAAGAGCTTTGTTAGCCTCTTACGTAAAGTCAGACAAACTTGTGGATACTTTTTGTCGAGCGTTGGTAATATCCCATTCCGGTCGTTACGCTATCCTCCTCTTTGATATACGTTCGCACTGTCGCGAATGTAGCAGCGTATACGCGTGTGCCAACACTAACGAGAAATAAAAGCGCGACGAAAAGGCACACTTTCTCGCTCGCTTCGTGTGTCATATCAACACGCGATCGTCGCTTGCACGTTTACGTGCCAGTCGATGTTAATTCTTTACACTTTCTCCTTTTGCCTTTACTGAAATTCACGACGCTATCATTAGCAGTTTGTTGATGGCTAACGCAAATCAACAATCATGAAAATACATCTGGAGATACTTGTAAGCTTTTTTATTTATCATTTTATTACTAGGGTACCACATTTTGTAATATTATATACCTATTTTGCATTAAATTATTTTTAGAAATAAAAAATATTTAAATAAACAAAATGATGTCAAGGGCGATATAAGAGTCAAAAAGATATTTGTTCAACAATAAAACATATAATTAGTCAATACTTTCAATAAGTAATTTAAACATTGCTTAACACTAATTCGCCTTCAAACAATTAACTAAGATAATAAATAAAAAATATTTACAATACTATTCAACAATTTTAACAAACATTCACATATTCTCTTGTCTTTCTACACGGAAAGAACAATTTGACTAAAGTATATCTAAAAATTTATGTAGGTATAGATTCAAAAATAAATTAATAAGAACATAATAATTTTACATAAATTTTGATAATAAAATTTAAAAAATATCAGAACATAACAGGACTACATAAATTAATATTAAATTAATGAAAGTAAAAGAATTCAATTTAAATATAAGAATTTAATAACATACTGTATGAAGACAAATTAAATAATAAAAACGTAACATATGAAACAAATAAATAAACAAATAAATAAAAATAAACTTATTTGATAATAAAATTATTTTTTTCCGTATTTAAAAATATTTTTATCGTATACAGAATTCTTTTAATTAGACGGTAATGTGTAATATTCGTTTGTCAAAATACGCAACACGATGACTATATCGAACGCAAATGTAAACTGCCGCGAATTGACCTATCCCTCAAAGGACGACTCGCATGTAAAAAGAGAGAATCCCAGAAGTGGAAGTTATTAGGGTGTGATTTCATTTCCGAATTTCTCGCCGGAGATCGTTGCCGAGTTTCCCTCGACTCCCCGCGTCTTTCCCTCGCCGGGCAGGTTAAATGGCCGATGCAAAAAAGTCATAAAATAAGTTATAATTTGGCGCAGTCGGCGTCACGTTGCTCAATGTCCTGTGTGATCACCGTGTTCTCACTCGAATGAACTTTGGCACCCCCTGCTTCTGTATGAGAGAATTGGAACTATTTCTATATATCCCTTCCTCTCTTCTTCTTCTTTTTTTTACACTCTCCTTCTTTCTCTCTCCGTCTCACTCCCTATCAATTTGTTTCGCCCTTACTTTCCTTGTCCTTTCGATGTGTCTCGTTTAGGATGCCGCGTGTTACCGTAGTATGGCTAAGTTAGGGTTGCCTACATCATTTGAAAGTATTCTGTCCTCGACTACTCTCGCCTTTAAATTTAAGCGAGTACAATGAAAGACTAGATACCATGAACTGAAAACTCCTAATGTTCTGACTTTATACTTTTGCAGGAGCACTAATCTAACGTGTATCCCATACAAAACTTGAGAAAAAAGACAGTAAACGTTTGTCTTTTCCATTTTTATTAATAAGAACAATACATTGGCTTCACACAGCAAACATAATCTCACTTGAGAAAATTCCACCTTCCTCTCTATGTTTCTGTGAGAAAATTGGAACGATTCCATCCTCTCGGTTCACCTTCCATTTCCCAATGTTGCTACATTCTTGTCCCTTGATATGCCTCAGAGCTTCGAATGTTACACTCAAACGGAGTGGCAAAAAGACTACGGAGTACACGAGCGAGTGTCCTATCCAATTCCAGATTAATTGCAGGATCGAGCGGGAGGTCAAGGGTCGGTAAGAACCGACGTTCTAAGAGAAAAATTGGAACGAGGGAATGGTGGGTAAAAAAAAAAGATACGAACCCGAGGCGATGCTGCAACGACGGGAAAAAGTTGATGTGTCACGCTAGTGCAACAATTCGGCTACCTAATGAAGCGCACGCGTTATCCAATTCCGCTGTTTTTGCTTGCGCAATGCTTTCTGCGCGCTATACTTTCGGCTTTTCAATCAATTCCGTTAGTAGAAAAAATTATTGTTTATCGTGGCGTTTATAATACGATGAATTTGTACATATAATTTTAAAAAAATTTTTATATTTTTATACATATATTTTTCGTCTTTGTATTAATTTTATAATACCATAGTTTGTACATTGTTAACAATCTTGCGACTTATTTTTAACATTGATAATGACCTAATAGAGATCGAAACGTATGTTTTCAATTTTTATTAAACTTTTTTTTTAAACTTTATATTTTTAACTAATGACACTCTTTATTTACTAACATTTTTATATATTAACGAATTTATGGCTCGTAGCCCTGTTTTTTAATTATTTTTAAATTTATTGAACCTTATATTACAAATATATAAAAAAAAATTTTTTTTTGTTTGAATGATAAAATAATTGTAAAGAATTTTTAGAAGGAAACTATCTTTCTCTCTCTCTCTGCAATTACCATTTGATATATGTGCTCAATATTGGACGAGTACATTGGACGAGTCGACTAGTCATCCAATAAAATAGATAAGCTTAATTACCGTAATCGACATCTCGACTTCCACGCAGCGACCAAGCGAGGGAGCCAAATGACGTTACGTATGGTGGACCATAATGAATAGCGGGGGAAAAATGTCACAAGTCTACGACCTTGGACGTAATACACACACACACACACACACATGCTGTACATACTTTATGGGCTTTTACTGATTAAAGGTCGCCGTACGATCGAGAGACTGTAACGCTCACGCAAAGTATAAGCAAAATGCAAAAGTATAGAAAACGTCCACCTCACTTCAAGAAGACAGATTTTTTACCTGTAATATCAATCTGGAACGAACCGTAAGAGCCACCGAATTCGAAAGTAAAGTGCGAGTGTACGATTCTTGCAGATGTCCGACCGCGGAGAATATTGTGCCAACGGAAACGCTAAATTTCAGCGATTCGCCTTGTGGGAAGCGGTGCCGAGTACGTAGACACGGCAACAAAAGACCGCAAACTCGTTCACCTTTGTCGTCGCGTAATGGACACCTATAAGCACCGGAAAGGCGTAATAACTCGCGCATAGCCGTCTTATTATTCACGCTACGCGACGGCACATGTTATGCGTGCACGGTCCGCGATCGAACCGCAGCGGATGGATCGGAAGGGAGGAGCGAGGCCGAGAGTGCATAAGGTGCAGAATGATAGATATGCACTTTCAGCGACACGCATCGACGACACGGATAACGGAACACTGGTCGAGAGCTGTCGCGCCACTTTTTATTGTGCCCGATGGCGTCGGTATTTCGTAATAATGGAAGCGCCTTTGTGTATCGGCTCCGCATTTGACATATGTGACATTTCCTCCCTTCGCGTGTAGGACAGCCGAGAAACTTTGTCGCGCATCATACGAGAATCCGTTACACGTACCTTTTGTTCGCGTTTGCACATACAACAGACGTGATTTCGAAAGCTAAACAGAGAATTTTTGTTTTACGGAAATTTTCTTCACATAATTTTTATATATATATACGTCAGATGAATTTATATAATACATTTGAATCTGTTATTTTATTTTTTTTTTCAAATACAAAAAGGCCAAGTGTATTAATACCTACAATATATGAAATGCGTCACTATGGTTCCGCTTATACATGGTTCTGACTGACTGTTTCTGTCATAAATTGCATATAAACGCATGCTGTTCATGCCTAAGTCGCTAATCCTGTCATTCAGCGGAACCGAGCGTTGCACCGACATTGCAGTAACGACTGATCCGGTAGTTACAAGCCAAACTGCCGATCGGAATTGGTAACAAGGCGGCCGATGAGCGAGGGGATGAAGGGGAGGCTCGCACAAGCGGGGGGCGGGAGGAACGGGGCACCCATAAATCTTGGCACAATCGAGGGTGTGGTCAAACGCAGTGTCGAATGACCGTGGTCTCGTCTACAAATCTATAAAGGCCCTCCAACCACCTCGTCCCCTTCCACACCGCCCACGAGACACACACAGACAGGGTGCGCGCACGTGTGCCTCTGTCAGGATAGGGATGTGGCGGCGGCGGGCAGTGTGCGTGCGCGAACGCTTTTCCACACCGTACGCGGACAAACGATCCTGCGGGACCACTGGTCAAACACACAACACACCTCTCGTCGGCCCATAATATGTTCTCGTCACTAGCAACGCTGTTGCTGTTGCCGATGGCACCGTTGGCGACGTATTTTCCCCTTTCGCGGAAATCGCCGTTTTTCGGTGATTTATCGGCTCGGCCATGGCCGCACTCGCTCGGCCGGAAAGGAGCACGGACAAGAAATTTCCTGCTTTTATGTATTAAATAAAAACAGGGGGAAGAGAGGGAGGGAGAGAGAGAGAGAGAGGGAGATAGAAGTTGGCTGCTACCGTGCGAATCGTGAACACCGACCGCGATGAGTTTTCGACGGGGTGCGGTCGGACGTGGAAGGACGGAAGAATGGGAAGGGTTGTGTGCTGGCAGATATTTAAATTTTACCAGAAGCATTAATTCGCGCGCGTTTGCCACGTGAGAAAGAAATGCCTATATATATGTAAATACATATTAAAAAAATAGGAGATCTGTTCTTTGAGTACAGAGAGTTGATACAATACCTATACATTTTGTATTATCAGGAAATAAATCGCGATATTGTGCCTGCGAAGTACTTTCCGTTAGGCTGTTTTGCATAATTTTATTGTGTAGCGAGTATCCAATGATACGTCCTCTTCTTCCTTCTCGTTAATTTCCGTTGCACTTAAAGAACTCGGTCCAGCATGGCGAGCGGCAATTGTCATTCGACTCCTTCATGGGAATAGATCGATATCGGGATATGGGCTCTCTGGCTATTTCAATGGTTATTGGCATCATTTAATTTTCTGTCGACGCGCTCGCTAATCGTGGGTCTCTCCCTTCGAGGAAATAGCCGATCCATTTGTCAGCGACTCACCGGAAGCAGGGGAGGGATCCATCCGATGGATGAGCGCGCAAAGGATTTCCTGGATATTGCAACGAACTGTCCGCCCTGGGAGTATGACTCGGGACCAGAATAAACATTCCGATGTAGAACGTTCATTTAGAAATCGGCTTCTGGGCGGAAGTGGTAAAAGACTTAAAAGCGCATGCAGCGCATGGAAGCTCCGCGATATTGGTGCACGCGAATTTTTAACGGAAAATATAACTATATAAATGTCTTTTGAATAACATTCGATTCTAGCAGTGGAAAAATGCTGCCTTTCCTACGAAAATACGATCGATATTCCAATAAAGATCTGAAGGAATTTCGAAGACGGCAGAGATTAAAATAGCGTACAAACGACGCGTAATAAGTGATGTTCGCGCGGAAACGCGCTAAGCAGCGGAAAGACGGCGGAAGACGCAAGGCACAAGCTCGGTGTGTGAGAAATATGAAACGCGACAATAAAAAAAAAAAAAAAAAGGCGTACAGCGCGACGTCGGTACACGCCCGCAACGTGCAATCAGACGAGCGAGACGGTGGGAGACGCGTTTCAGCCTCTTTCTACTTTGTTTCTTTCCGCAAGGCCAGCCTGCGGTCCGTCTCCGAACTCTTCCACCTCTCTCACGTGTGAGTGCGCGTATTTTCCGAAGGCCGCGTCACGCTACGATCGGGGGATAATAACAGGCGAAATTTCTACGCGTTTCGCGATTCGCAGGAAGTCACTTCCTCCGCGCGGCGACGTTCCTCGTCGACGGAGCCGACACTCGCTATTTTCCAGGTGTCTCTCTTCCTGCCGCTGCTGGCTGCGGCGCAGCCACGGTGAGAAATTTTCGCCGCGGAATCGCGCGAGGTGGTGGCGCTCCTTTCGAGAATTCAGGAAACGAAGCGGCTATAGCTATTGTGCTAAAGAATATGCTGCGAAGAATTCTCTCTCTCTCTCTCTCTCTCTTTCGCCAATTGTCATCAATACATCCTTAACTTAATACCTTTTTTTTTTAAATAAAAATAAAAATGAATCAAATATTATATAAGCATTTTACTTAAATTTGATTTATTCATTAATTTGTATTAATTCATGAGTCATTAACCAAACTTAATAGGTTTGTGCTATTTTATTCATTCTTTTTTAAATTTGATTGTTTTATAAATTATTGATCTATTTTAAAACCTGAAAAAAAATTTCTAATGTATACTAAAAGTACTAATTGTTTTATAAATCACATTGATCGATTTTAAAACTTGAAAAAAATTTCTAATATATATTAAAAATACTAATGCATACATGCGAAAAGAGTAATTTGATCGATAAACAATTTTAGACAAATGTAACTCCACGACTTGAGTATTCTTAATACGGTAGCCCACATAGCCATATGGTAAGGCCGCGCGCCTCGCAACAATAGGGTTAACAACACCGCACGGCATTACGAATGCTGTTATCGTTTCACGCTGAAATCGAGACCTCAGGCAGGATGACGACGCACCTCCGGGTGCGATACGAAAGAGCGGTCTGTGTAACCGATCCGGCGCATTAAAGTGACAGAAATTGGCCGCGCCTGAGGTGTGCACGCTGCCCAATGGACGGACAGCCGTGGTGGGGCCCCCGTCATTTCCATATTGTAATGTCCCGTATCCTGTCGCCCGGGTACCGGCTGATATTATGCGCTAACAAACCATTTAGGCCAGGTGTTAAATTGTCTGTGACGCCCGAACGATCGCCCACTCGTTCTCTCTGTCGTCGTCGACGTCGCTTAATACCAACGACAGGACCCCGGGGCCTTCGTCTGCCGTCGTAATGCCACGAAAGGAGACGAGAGAGAACATGTGTGTGTGGAAAAGATCGAGTCTCGAACGAGCATTAATAGCTGCAAATTGACCAGAAAAACGACCGGGACGCGAGCCTGATCGGTACGAGAGGTAGAAAAAAAGAAGGTCCCGACGAATGATACGACCGCGTTTCCTGTTTACAACCGTACGGGAGAAAAAGGAAAGACAGTTACGTTGCGCCACGCCGCTTCTTCTTTATTTCGAGTGGCCTCGTGACTGGTTATAATCGATTCGATCGACCAATTCATCAGGTCATCGGTAGAAGGCGGGTGTGAAATTTAATCTCTCGCGTGTTCTCGTCGGTGTGTGTGTGTCATGTGTGCCCTCCTCGTCCTGAGATTGTATTTATGGTAATAAAAAGATCGATGATAACTACACTCGGACAAGTAATTGCTTTTCTTTTTCTATTTCTTTTTGATCGTCGCGACTACGCAAAAGTTTCCCCCCAACACTGTTCTATACTAATTTTCTCATATTGAAAATTAACGCTAATTGTCTTTTTACGCTTGGCAATTAATGTTCTAACAATACACAACGCGCGTTTGAAAAATGTCAGAAAAGCATCGTGCGCACAAAGCACGGAAATAATGACTATATATGTTAAACTCTCAGCGAGGTTGACACTCGGAATAATTATGCCGTCGGCACTCGCGGTGAATGGACGAGTTCTGGGTACAGAATATATTCCTCGGCGTATACTGTAATCAAGCTGCAGCTTCGAAAAGTAAAGTAGCGGGGACGAGTAGACAGGCTAAATTGGCGGTCGACATTATGCTGTGCACAATCATCCTAGATTGGCCGGAAAAGAGCGAGCAGCTCGATGTGACGAAATGCATTTCGCGATTCTCAAGAGAGTGGCTCCTTCGATTGATTTATTACGAAATGTCCTAAGCGTTATAAAGATACGTGAAATAAAATATTTTTCAAAACGCGCGCGACAATATCTTTACTCAGATTTCTATAAATAAGCACGAGCTTTCACGAGCGATCGCGTGATCGAAATCGACATGGCTCGTTTTACAAAAAAGGTGCAAGGAACAAAGAAGATCGGTATCTGAAAGACAAACAGGCACGCGAGTCGAGGGGAAAAAAAATGTTCGGAGCTCACTAACACGCTTCTGAACTGCTCCCTTTGCTATCCCATCTGTTCGGGCTGACTCCAATTATTTAAATGCCAACTCTAGCGATAATTCGTCTCATTACGAATGCGACTATAGCGATGAGTCCGAACGATTACGCGCCTACCACCGAATTCACGGTATCGAGGCTTAATCTCGGTTGGAAAAACGACCGAGGCTGCACATTTTCACATTAACACGTTTACCTTTTATTTTCTAATAACTTAAAATTCTATACCTAGCAAAACTAACGAGAGTTCTCTATATTAATTAATATATAAGACTAAAGTAATTGATTATATTAATTTTTTTTAAATAATATAAGTGAATAACAGACATTGATCACAGAATGAAATATAATCACGCTTTTTACAATTGCTATTAACATTTATATAAATTACAATAATAAATATTAATTTTAATTTTAATTTAACTTCTGCGTCGTTAATTATTCCTTTCAATTACTATTTATTTGATATTTTAATATTCGTAACTTCTGAGGTGGTTTTTTTATTGCTTCTATTATACGAGAGAAACTCGAGACGGTCGCTATTCGCGTGGTTGATCACAACGAGCGAACATATTTCGTAGCGATAATTCCTTCGTGGAGAACGCAAAACACCGTCAAATAAATGCGTGGCCCCACGCACTCGGATACATACGCGGAAAGAGGGAGAAAGCGTGATAGAGAACGGGTGCGAGAGCGAAAGGCAGAGAAGAATCAAGATGGCAGAAAGGAGAGAAAAAGAGAGAGAGAGAGAGAGAGAGAGAGAGAGAGAGAGAGAGAGAGAGAGAAATGCCCCAGTCGCTCCTGTGTGGGCCTTAAACGGGGCCTGAAGAGACTTAAATGCGATGGGGAATCTTATCTCGCTTCGTTACTTCGTTTTAACGGCGGTGAATACTTGAAATATCGGCGCGCCAGCTTCCGTAATTCCGTATAGAAATGCCACTTAATTCGGCCATTAGTGCAACGCCGGTAATTCAAACGAACGTGAATACTCGGTCAGTGAGAAATTTTCATCAAACACTCACCTGCCGCATTTTCTCTTAGCGCGTCCCGCTTAATTTGTCTAAACGACCTCATCATCCCTCATATAAAGCTGCCAAGATCCGTGGAATGATCATATAGATATAGTGTTTATGATTTATACAGGATCTACAATAAAAGTCGTAGTGATTGTAAGATTTTAAATTGAAAATTAACCAATCATAGTCGATTATTCTTCTCATTTTCGACTGTGATTGGTTAATCTTCTACGACTTCTATTATCGTAGACTTCTCGGGTGTGTGTTTGGCGATAGATCTACTCGACGGCTTGTTCCCATCGGTACGAATAAATGAATCTTCTCACTTTAACATTTATCTAATTATTTATTTAAAGATTTCGCGTACAAAATTATTACCGTGCTTGATACAATTTTCGTTCATCATATATGCTAAAAATTATATGATAAAAATAACAGTGCCGTCTTTGAAATAGGGTTGTCATAGATAGAACCTCAGGCCACTCCTCCTGTTCGCTTCCATGTGAATGTGGATAAAACGAGCCCACGATCCTTCAATCGGTGACAGATATCCCGTCGACTCGAAAGTCAAATCGAGAGGCTCGTTCTCTCCTTGTTGATCGGGGGGAGGTTTGATGATGGAGGAACCGGTTCGAACACGAACGACGCCTCCTCCTTCGGGGACAGCGAATTTGCTCAAACCTTCGTTGTCGTCGTCGTCGTCGTCCTCGTCGCGCTTTCGCAATATTGGGAATTGCATGAAGCACGCCAGCCACGGGGTGTACCAGGACGTTCGGAACCGACCATTACGAATCAATAAGCGAGGACGAGAACGACGGGCCTTCCGTGGGACGTTTAATTTGCGACAAGATCGTGGGTGGGTTAACGATAGGCTGGAAACTACGAAAAGACGCCTGGAGAATGATGACGACGAGGGAAGTCTGGTCCCGTGGTACCAGCTGTTACGAGAGAAAACTGGCGAATGGACGAGGAGAGAAGTCATCGGGACATTGCGAGACAGAACAATTAAGACTCTAAATGCGGCGCGAGATGATGACGTTTTCGTTCTTGAGACATTGATTCTTTACGGAGCACTGAAACGAAATACTGAAAAAGATTATTATACTATATTTTATTTCAAACTATTTTGCGACAAATTAAATTTTACTTATTCATCAAACATATAGCGTTATCTGAGATTTTTTTATTTGATAATTTATAATTATCCTTGTAAGCATGAAAAAAAATCTAAATTTACGCAAACCACAGAACAGAGTTTACTTATGTAATAATTCGCTTTGTGTCTAATTAGGTTACTAAAATTTTGCAATATTTTCGTATACTGTATAACATAGATGTATTTTCTAGAAAAAAAAAAAAAGGCTCTCTCTGATCATTAACAAATTTTCTCGACACGAGATCGTTCTTTCGTGAGAATAGTTCGCGGTACGGGCTGTCACGGTCCTCAGGCTGGGACGAGGTAAAAAACGAATGGGCCGCGCGTGAAAAGAGCGCGCGGAAGGTACGAACGGGGTGGACGACAGGATAACAAGACGCTGACGGCCCAATTAGATCCTAAACGCGGCAATAATTTCCTACGTTATACCCAAACGCGTTAGGGGATGATATATTTCGTCGCTGAAGGTTTCGAGGAACGGCTGCTTGTAATTGGTCGGATAAACCTTTAATTTTCTCCCCTGATCGATGGTGTTCTGCTATCACCGTAGTGAATCGGTTGCAAAGACGTATATAGATCGATTACATGTCAACCTGTGAGGTATCATGTGCCTGGTGTCGATTAAATCGCGATCGATCATGCGAGATACCTTTAATGATATAAAAAGCATGTTAAATTGCCGCGTTAACACGGCTTTTTAATTCTTGATATATTTACTTATTTTCGTTAAAATACAAAATATAGCGGACGTGCTACACTAAAGAGAGAGATTCGACATTAATTATTTACATAATTAACTCTATATTAATATATAATCAGCTTTAAAATACTACTGGTGTTATTGGCAAACTAAATGGGATTTCATACGTGCACCATGAATTATCATTGTACGCACTAGTGTACCTATTCTTCACAACGGTTGCAAATAAGGTTTATACATCAACCACTACAATAATTAATTCTGACTAACTCCATTGTGTTACATTTTATGCTTATACGCTTTGATTATACTATTATATGTGTCAGCTCTTTTTGTATAGAACTAAACGATAATATCTAAATATTCGCGTCAAGCAGATGATTCTCCTAGAAAATTACATTCCTTATCCTATCGAAGACTCGTCGTCAGTGTACCAACTCGATGAAAGAAATACCTCGGAGATCCGTCGGAATTTGGCACTTATACGCGCAGGTAGTCTAGATTCTTGCGGTCGAGACTGTTACGTTTCCACGATGCACCTGCAGCAGCCGGCTTTTGCGCGACTTGCATACGCGAGTCGCATACCAGGACGACGACGACGACGACTTTATGGCCCGGACCTTAAAGTCCGAGAGATTCGAAGTGAATTCTCTCTCGATTCGTGAGAAGGGCGGGCGGGTGGACGCAAAGCAGAAGTAGAATGAGAAGAAGGGTCCCATCGGATTTTTCCATGGTATGTCGCCGGTTTCACACCCTAAGTGGCGCGGTGCCTCTACTCGACGACACTCACATGCATCCGGGGGTCCGCTCCGGGGTCCGCCAGGCGGGGAAGGCCGGCTCGAACGTGAAGGTGGACGCGCACCGTACGATTGGGCGGCTGAATAAAAGATGAGATTCACACCGAGTCTTGTTCGCGGCTCTCTTTTGGTTTTTCTGTCGTTTCTCAGCGGCGGCTGCCGACCGTGGTTTCCTATATATACTTTCCGCCGCGCTACCGCGCTTAAAATGACTCGACGAGCGCAAAAGCTCTCGGTCCTCTCGCGCGTCTCAGGCCGATATCCCCGACCGGGACCGGTCCCCCGCGTTCGAGGACCGACTTTGAGCTGCGCTTGTTCTCGACGCTTCTCGCTTCGACTATTTATTCGAGATGTGTGATGGGATCCAATTTCATGAGGGACTCGATCACTTCGTATGAAAGTTAAATTCACGCGTGGAAATACGCGCCGAGTAAATATAAACGTTATAAATACAAACCTATCGCTACATACGTAAATGTATATACAATTTCTATTTTAAACCTGTTAGATTAACTCTACGAACAAATATAATTTCATACGTTCGAAAAACTAGTTACATGGAATTAAATAATAACAGTGAATTAAAAACTGTTAATATAAATGTGATTAGCAATGTGCGCTCCAATTCAATTGGTATATAAATTCGCGCAACGTTTACTATCCTCGCGACAACCGTATATGATAATTGTATTACGATTATATTTGACATTAGAATTGTTTCCGACAAAATATAAGAAGTTTCTTTATTACGCATTTTGCTGCTATAGCGCCAATTTTTTCCCGTTCGCGTGCAATCTATTCCTTTTTCCGTTGTCCTTTTGCCGCTATGTTTAATTAAGTAATTTCACAATCGACATAAATATGGCTGTCGCAAGTTTTTGTACAGTTCTACTTTTTTATTTTTGTCTTTAAGAACTTGGTCGTTTCTTTCTTCCTACTGAAGACCGAAATGATCACGCCAACCTTCGCTCCACCGACCGGTTTTGCCGCGAGTTAAGCTTTTAATGGATACACGCGGTTGTCTTCGATCGTAATTATTGAAGATCCGTCGATACTTTCGCTTTTCACTTCTCTCTTCTAGGCCTTCGTTTGAGGCCACGAATCGCGGTCGTTATCACCAATTCAAATGACAAAAATTGAGTCTAAACTTCATCACTCTTAATTTACAATTTAAGTTCGTATTAATTCATCTCGAGATACTTGAATCAATCTGCCATGAATCTGTTGTTGCAATTTTCTTTAACGATTTAACCGTTATATTGATAACGTCATTAAAAGCAGGAAGTAGTGTACGAACACTTTTTGTGCTACCTCATATACGAATGACCTCACGAATGGAAAAGCTTCGAGCTTCTTAATTCAAGAGCTGGCTGCTTTGAAAGAGCATATAGGGCTGTTTGTGGTTCTCCGAAGTCGCTCGTACCTGTTCCGTATTGAACGAAGACATTGACGGATTTGTACGTCCCCTTTAACGTCAGATCTCCAATCTTAATTGAAGTGAAACCGCGAGCGCGAGCGCCTAGTTTTTCTCTATATTGCACTTTTCTTCAACGAGCTATCTATATGTGAGAATTTGAACCATTAAAATTGCTCGGGCCATTTTCGCTCGACTGCGCCTTACCGCGGGGATACAAAATGCGAAAAAAAGGCACGCGTACGTAAGGCCGCGATTTACGATCGAACGCGTAAGAAGCGTTTTTCTCACTGATTTCTTGCAGCTCGTATATACTTCACGAAGAAGTAGACGTGCGAGTTCTTTCACTCGTGTTCATCCACCCGATATCGATCTCACTCTGTTTTCAATATCTTTGTTTTTCTGCCACGCGGAACATCGAAAGGCTTCTCCAAACTCGTTGAGGTTCTACGGGTTCTGACAGGTTACTTCAGACCGGTTCCACTTCAACTTAAAGTGTAGACGGATCTCCGCCCATATACACGAAGTCAAATATTTTCGCCGCGTCTCTATAAAGATGGGCCAAAGGCGGTATCGCGCGCGCGTGAGGATTCCTCTCACGTGGGTTATTCTTCTCCCAGATAATTGAGACAATAATTAACACTTTATAAATATATGATATACATTTTTTTTTTTTTTTTTAAGAAATA
>NW_017276855.1:1220053-1381600 GCF_001594065.2 Cyphomyrmex costatus
TTTTTTTTTTTTTTTTTTTTTTAAGAAATATAATTTCACAAAGGAGCTCACATTAATTGCGAAGAACTTACGATGCGAATTATCGCAAATTGTTATAATTTTATGGTAGTCACGCATTTCTTGTATCTTTCTTCTTGTATAACGCTTATACCAACATGTAATTACCATGAATTGCTGTCAATAGTAAGAACACAGAGGGTAAGTTACCCGTATTAATGCCAGAAGTAAGCGACACGACAGTCTTATTTCCTAACAAGTTTCAACCTAACGCAGGTATAATTATGTATGTGGGATGTTAAATTGCTCTTGACTTTCTTGCGATGTGCTCGCTATCTAAAATTCAATCGCGCGATAAACAAGATAACGAATGAACCGGTGCGTTATACCCCTATATTTTTTCAAGACAATCATTAAATTTTTCTTTAAGCATGATTTTTAAATTGCAGTGCATAAATTGCGTTTTTCTTTCTTTATCGAAAATTAATTCACTTTGCAAATGTCTTGTTTAATAACGTCAAATAATTAGTAATTTGTTCTTAACTTTTTATCGATGGTTTACAAAAAAAAGAACTTGTCGATAATTTTGATCTGTCGTGCTAAGTTTTTGAAAAAATTTCTTTTAGTTATAACGATTACGGAAAAAATAGCAAAATTGTTATTACTGCAAATTATCTTTCGTGAACGAGTAATTCTTCAAGCTTCTTCTCTACACTGATCGGATAAAAATTTCAATAAACTATCGGCACACACATACATCTTCACAGCGAGCGTTAGCCGCACTAATAACAATACTGTCGCAAACTATTAATCTCGTATACTTATATTACAACATGTGGGTCTCTTTGTATGTTTAGCCGGAGCCGGCTCCGTCTCTCTATACACGTGATACGTGTCGGTTGCGTGCATTCTCGCGCCCAAGTGCGTATATACGGCCCAGGCGGATCGCCGTGAAATGTACAGCTGTTAACCCGCAGCTAAAAAGCATACTAAATAACCGCCGTTAAGGCCGCATAATGATTGCTACGGGATGCGTCGTTATTCGTGCTACATCCGACACGCATAGTCCATCCGAGAAATTGACAGCGCGCGCACCGCAGGTGAGTGCGCCTGATCTCGATTAATATCACACGAGACCAACCGACTCAAATGCGATCGACGTTAACGAACATCGCCGGCAATTCCGCGAGGTGTAATTGCCCGGACGCGAACTATCCGTCCGTTTGTGTCTGTAAAAAAAAAAAAAAAAAAAAGAAAGAAGGAAAGTACTTCCTTCTATTCGTCTCCGTATAGATAATGTTCCGCTTCCATTTGCAATGCAAAGTGATTGTGAATTGCGAATGGAAGTGCATTTCGCATTAGAAAGGGCGACGCTTCGCTGAGTAAACTTCACGTACTAGCGAGAAATCGCCCGCGAGTTCCTGTCTCCCGTGCGTATTCTCAATTGTAACCGGCCGTGGTGGCAACTTGGCCGATGTCTAGTTCAATGACACACGGGAAGCCCCTTAAAACTATTTGCGTGTCAACGGTGTGACGATCGCTGCCGCGGATATATACGGAAACAATGGACAACGTGTGCTACGTGTTATCTCGAAATACACGTTCTCTCCCGTTCTTCGTTAACCAGTTATCGGTTAGTCGGTTACCAGGAACGAGGCCGAGTGACGAGTTTTGATCGCCAATTCGATGAAATGGCCTATGGAGCCAACGCGCGTCTCAATATAGATAATCACTTTCTTATTTCTCAAAATTTCAGAAATCGATCATCCGAATGACATGGCCAGTTATCTTTGCAGAACCCTCATAGCATATCTTCATACCCATGCCATGGTTTCATTCACTCCCTTTTGCATTTAGCCATTATTTGTTGTACTTCACAACAAGTAAATCACGCACATATATAAATTTTGTTATTCTCGCGACGAAATTCCACCGCGTCGTTCGCAAGTGCGAAGACACAATTTAACGGAGCACATTATAAAACACACCTTCCTTATACTTTAGGTTGTTGCCTCTCGAGTGCAATCGTAAACGAATTAAAGATTTCCACGCCGGTTGTAAACCGATACAATTAAACCGGTAAAGAAGGGCTGTAAAGGGTTGTAAAAGTCAATTAACGCGTGGCGTGTGACTAGGATTATAAGTCACTCGGGCTGTTACAGCTGTCGCTGTAAAAACCGCGTCCTGGTGCGCTCGATTACCTTCTTCTCTGCCAGAACTCTTCAATTTTTATGGTGATCTGCTGCGGGATAGCAACTTTTATTAATTCTCTCTCGGCTCTATACAGAGTGTCTGTAATTTAGCCTTTAACTGCACCGTCCCAACGTTTGTTTTTCTATAGAGAGAAACACGCGGCGTATATATACGACGACCAATGGCATTCGTGGATCTCGACAGGGCACATTGTATTTTATAAGGCAAGGGGTGTCTCTGATGCATCAGATAAGATCAACGGCGTTATTTAAAGGGTTTCTGTACAGTTACCTCTCTTCTGCACGACCGAAGAATTATAATGATATTGGTTTTAACGTATACGTGCCTGACTTTGTATTGTTCCGCGCGCATCCCAAATTTTAAATTGCGTTGCGCTATGAAAAATATAGAGAGGCAAATATAAGCTCCAACTTTTTTTTACCGTACAACAAACGATTATATTAAAGCAATTATTTAAAAAAACATATTTGAAGTTTCTCTCATCGTGTTGATAGAATTAAAAAAAAAAAAAAAAAACAGATAGCTTGCCACAATTTATAAATATGTAACGTTTTTGTAATCGATGACGCTAACTGACGATTGTGATACCGCAGCTAACGTAAGCCATCATGCTGGAAGAAAATTATGAAAGAATTAAAATGCAAGAGGCACGTTCGTGGAAACTGCCTATTCTTTAAAGGATCACAAATCACTCAGTCTGGCGTTAATCCCATACACGATATCATTGAGCAATGCCATCACGGAAGGACATCATTACCTGAGCATTAAGTATATTAGCTGTTTGCCACATTGATGAGTAACATTTTACAAAGAAACAACAATGATCCCGCAAGAAAATCTTCGAGAAAGAACAACGTTGCTCAAGGTCAGATTTAATTACTAGGAAATGACGTTTCATTTTATAGAATAAAACAAAAGGTATTGGAGAGAGAGAGAGAGACACCCTTATATCTTTCGCTAAATAAACTTGTACATCTATAAACGTATATTTTTATTGACCGAAAGTAAATTATCTTTGTACGAAGAAAACAGCGAGCGTGTCGCAAACGTCTTCCGATGCAATTCTCGAATCTCCGTGATCGAAGAAGCGTAGGAAGAAGAGAGCGCAGAAGAAGCAACATGAACAACTGTCGAAAGGGAGGAAGAGAAGAACCTATAGGGAAGTTGACGAGAGAGAAAACGTAACGGGGAATGTGCGCGCAGTCGCGCTCGCCTGGAATTAAGGTTCAGCCGGAATGAAGGATGGAGGACGGAGAGGAAAAAAAAAATAAGGATAAGAATGGTCCAACTGGGAAGGGCGGAGAGGTAAGAGGGGCGCACCGATAGAGAATGCCAGAAGACGAGACGACGACCGTTCTCCGCTGATGGATGGAATCGTGCATCCCCAATGGCGTCGATACCCGTCGACGCGCTTCGTTTTCGTTACAACGACATCCCGTTCGCAGCGACGACGGTTGGAACCGTCGATGTCGCCGCCAATGGCACGCGGGTAAGAACGTCCAGTTTTTCACGACGAGACAAGTGTCGCCTGACACCATTGCCCCCTCGCGAAAACCACATTCACGAGTGCTACCTGCGCCAAAGAGGTCTTCCGCTACTGCTCTCTGACGTGCTTCCAGCCATGGACGAAGATGACTGCGCGGTGATGCGCGCATCTCATATAGTCTCCAACGGATATCAGCGCGTCGAGCGTACTAGTTTAGCCTTTTGCGGGGTCAAAAGAATACAATCGTTAATTCGAAATCATGAGACACCAACGGACGGCGAACGGGGGCGTCTCATCAGCGCCGGCGAGCATTAAGATGGCAAAAGACTTGAGATTATGATTACGTTACGATTGTCGGTTTATTAGTTATTAAAGCGTGCGACGGAGTGTTATAGCCGGCGGCTTCCAGGAAGCCACTGTACCGAAAAGTCTCGCTACAATCCAATCGGGCCGCCTTTTACGCCTTCGTCAAAGCTTAATAGAGTTTATTGTTTTACGACCCAATTATAGATTACTTTTACGAGGCGACTGCCCTGGCCGCGTATATACAGACTAATCGTACGTTTCTAACGAATCTAACAAAAAAGCCTCACAAATTTCCTTCCCTTCGCGCCCCCTTCTCCACCCTTTTATCACCATTAACTTCTTTCTCGATCCTTTCTCACTACAAATTTTACCTTCCCCTCTCCTTTGCACTTCCCTTTCTCTTATATTTCACCACACACGTCTCTTTCTCTCTTCGATCTATGATCCTTCTAATCTATACAGTTATTCACAAATTGTTTATTTTTATCGCGCCTTTGTATCCTGTCTGCATTTGTATCGGATTTCGCACACCAATCATGCTGTCTACGAATTTATGTTTGTAACGGTGTGAAAATCTCAGCTGCTACCACAGGATCTTTCAAATTTTTTCTATAACTAAAGGCAACGCTCGGTTCTGTCAACGCATCTGTTCTCGAAAGGAGCCGAGCGCGGCACAGCGATGTTATCGGCGAAGGAGTTGAGGGAGAGAGAAAGATTTCGTAGTTTTACCACGTTTTCGGTTTTCATGCGGTTGAAAGCAAAACGAAAGGGGATCCTTATGCGGCTGGTCCTCTATTTGTCTCCTTCTTTCTCGGGGGCGACCGCGTCGTCGGGACGTGCACCGGAAACCCTGCACGGGCCACGGGGTTTTATCTCAAATGCATCTGACACCCGCGCCTTGTTCTCCACTTGCACGAGAGCCGTATCCACCAAAATGTGCGCGCATCTTGCACGTACACGCGTATACGTCTCTCATCTTCTCTCTTCATGGCGGACAGGTCGGGGTCACGAGAACTTGCTCTGGCTGGTTTTCTGAAAGACAAAGGTGTGAGATGGAGTTTTGCCGAAAATTGAAAAGTCCACTTTCACAATATTATTCTACTTAAAAACTACGCCCGTATTCAACGTAAAAACGCAAATATATAAGTATATATATATATGCATTGCCTTCGAATTTGAAAAAAGAATTACGCTATGTAGTTCGCAATCCCTACGGGACGTAGAAGAATAAAGAGATCTAAGGTTGACTATATGGTGGTCAGTGGTGAATGTCGGTTTTATCAGTGAGAGGGTGTCGAGAAGATAAACATCGCTGGAGAATACGGTAACCAAAGCGAGATCACCGCCGCCGATTGAGATAAGATCTTACCAGCTCCGGCAATACAGATCATTTACAGTTGATCGAAGATTGTTGCGGATACCTTTTGCGCTGTCTCTCTTCGGTATCGTTCCGCGTAGATGCAATTAGATTCGTCGACAGTCGGCACGAACAAAAGAATCGAACGATTTTGGGTCAAACCGTACGAAGAAAGGGACAATCTCGAAAGGCCAAACCGATCGATCTTCGCACGTGTGTAATCTATTGTAGACAGTTCGATATACCTATAATATATACTTAAAGATAGCGAGAATAGGAACAGTTGCATTCCGAAGAATCGCACACTGAGAAAAATTTTGGTCCAATGAATGATCATTAATCAATGTTCAACTTAATAATGTTATTTACCTTAATTAATGTCCAATTATTCATTGATACAATAACTAAATTCATTTATATAATTATATATTCATTCTTGCAATAAATTCTAGTAATAGTTTTATAACCTAAGAATTCATTGGACCAATTTTCATTAATTGAATTAAGGAATATTTTATTGTATTTACGTACAGTTTTGGTTCAGTGCATTATGCGCGAATGCAGCTTCTACGGAAGAAAATTATATTTGCGCGCAATGCGATTAATCAATTGATGAATTACAAAACTCGCCCTAGTTAAGGAATTCTGTTCTCCGCTTATTGCGATTACAACGACGTGTCGATCATTTATTGTTTATGAATAATGCGGAGAGACCGCGACACATACATGTATTCACGTCAGCAAAACCGCTCCCATTAAGTCGGCGCCCGGTTTCGCGCTCAGAAACAGGAAATGCGGCGCGTAAAATACCACCAAGTTGATCCTCTTGCGCGCGTTTAATAGCAGAGATCGACGCGCGGACATGCAGCGGCGCGGCGACGTTCAAAGGAGCGGGCATTCGCGAGCGAGACGAGATTGTCGAGAATGGAGGACGAGCAAGAAGAAGAAGAAGAATAAAAGAAAAAAGGAGAAAGTCAAACGAGAAAGAGAGGAAGAGAGAGAGAGAGAGAGAGAGAGAGAGACAAAACGTGAGGAAAAGGCGTAAGCCAGAAGGTCCTTAGCCGGTACGGAGATCGGCCTTAATTAACTCCAAGTCGACGAGGAAGAGAGCTCGTTTGCGAGCGCCGATTGCCGGCGATCCACGAAGACGACGACTTGGTCGATGACGAGGACGAGGACGAAGACGGGGAGAAGACGACTGCGAAGAGCGGGGAGCGGGCTCTGGGTGGCCTCTGGGTGGTCAGAGATTCCAGTTTCTCGATAATTGGTCGAGCTGTTTCGACACCCAACCACATCAGGCCACGAGTATGAGGAATAAATCGAATCGCGCGCGCGAGCTTCTCTTATGGGCTTCTCTGTCTACCTAACAGAAAGGGCCTCGAGGGCAAGGGCGAATGGCCGGGGGCAGATGTGCTCGTATGATACCGGAGTGGACAACACTCGGAACGACGCCTACCTACGATCGTTATAGCGCCAGCTTGTTCCAAAGGAGTGACACAATTAATTTGGAACTAACGCTGCCGCGGAGATGCAATTCGTCCGAATCACCGACTTTGTCGACGACTTTGTCAACGAAAGAGATTCAGCGGATGTAGGATAAACAAGACCAACGTCAATTTCCCTTGGCTTAGATTTATCTATATTTTATATAGAAACAACAAATATTATTTATCTTTTATTGTTACTCACAAAAGAAAAGGAATTAATAACGTATAGAACAATTGATAATATCAGTAAATTAAAAAAAGAATAGGAAAGAAAGGGGAAAAAAGAGAGATTTTATTGATAATCAGATTTGCAGGATCTTTCCAATGACTTCACGGCGTCGTCGCATTCGTCACGAGGATCGCGTTCTGATCGAGCCGGCTAACGGAATCGCTCGATAGGTCGTCTCCAGCCGCTTTTAGGGGTGAATTGTTCGAGGGTGGCTCTTCTCAGTGCACTGGTCGTACAGCTGACTCATCTCCGTCTCGTATACTCGGAGCGCTGTATCGGTATCACCCCATGCGTTATCGCGTCGCAACTACCCCACAGTCACTCTCTCCGTCTCCAACGACCCTACCGTATGTCTAAAGCATTCAGCAGAAGCACGCAAAACTTCGTTCGTTCTCCATCCCCCCGTCTTTCCGTTGAACTTGTCGAGGGCGAGTAATGCGTATTTTGCCCACCCCATGGTTCAGTGGGGCGACCATGCCACGTATTTATTCGTTTGTGAAATTAGTGCTGGTTTTGTCATGTTTAGCTGACCGCCAGCGAGGGTTCCTTCCGCTTCTTGGACAATCCGCACATGAGACAATCTCTTGTCTCATACGATCAATGATCGTAATTCTTAGGGACCAATCGTCCCAAATTAGTTCCAAATTTTAACTCTTCATCCCACTTGACAAATTTTGTTTCAAATTAAGACCACGATTACAAATTGTCTCTCTTTTAAGTGTAAAAATATTAAATGTAAAATAATATATGTAAAATAAGTATGAAATATAATTTTTAATTGATATATGTAAAATATTTTATGATTTTTTTATGTAAAAATCCAAATATTTTACTCATAAAATACATTCAAAAGAAAAATACAATTTTAAAAAATAAAATCTCTCAATTTGACTCGTAATTTTGATTGTGTTCTCATATTCTCGTGTAATGTTATACATTAAGAGAGAGTGTTACTAGTTATTTACAAATATAATAATGTACTATTGTTTGTGTTTCGTTATTTAAAAAATATTTATCTATTAAAATTAAATTACGACAATTAATATTAAGTTTTTTTAATGTCTCTCTTTGCCTTCTTAAGGGATTGATCACCTTACCGTAATTGATCTTTATGTAAAAGGTCACTCTTAAAGAATTATTGTCTCGTGTTGGGAATGTTATGTCAAAATTTATGTCAAAAAATTGACGTAATCATTTTGATAAGAAATTTTATTTATATTTGTAAATTTAATTTTTTGTTTACTCTTCTTTTAACTATTAAAATCATAATTTCGATAAATTTAACAAAGTTAAAATTGCATCAGCATTGTACTCCCGATAAAAGGGATATTCGGAGAATCCTTCTTTTTCGTACGCGGAGGTCTTCGCAAATTTCACGGACCGATGTCGTCTGCATTGAGATCGGCGACCGTGCTGATGACGTGAGTCAATTGTCACGCGAGCCGTGGCTTAATCCAATCGACCGGCGACGCCCTTAATGTCGGATTTTATCGGGCTCGTCTCTCTTTCTCTTCAACGTTCTCCTCGCTCTTGCTCTTACTCTTACTCCTCGACGCCGTCGAGCGTGCCGTCAAAAAGTGCGAAAGCTTAATTGGTAGAATTGGATCTTTCACTTGGATGCTCGCAATCAGATGATCCCCGCAGTTTAGATCGTCGAATCGACTATGCAGGGCGCGGCCCAACGTAACCAACACCGACCAAGTGTCTCTCAGTCAGTCGCAACGGGCTTCCCAGCTTCTGCAGGATAGAGAACAACTATATAGATACCTTCATATGTAAGAATGAAAAAGAGACTGACTCAGTCTGCTTTAAAGCGACTCTTATATTACGGCCCGAAACCATGCAACTTAAAAGTCTACTACAAAAATTAAACGGTCTCCTATAATAAGATTTCGCTATTTTATACTGCTACAAAAATTGCCAAAATTAAGTTAGCAATAAAGCAACGAATATTAGTCTTTATTTATCTTTTAAAATATTTTATTACTTACTTATGTAATTTGATTTTACACAATTCTAAAAATAAGAAAACATAAAGTCTAAAAAAAATAATACGTAACGTCATACACATTAACTTGGAACTTATCACTTCGATTATTATTACATCGATTGCCAAAATGTGATAATGACAATAGCATTAACGTTCGTGGAATCTTTTAATTTCGTGCAAACAAATCTTCATTCAGATCGTGAAATTTTCAGTCGAGCATATCCGAAACCGTACGACGTTTTTGCCCCGCATACATTTCCTCACATACTCGGATCGAGCTGAACCAGCCAGGCCAGGCTATACAGGAGCTAACGATTACACGCGTTTTTGCTTCCGGTCAGGCAACTACTCGTAGGATGTTTCACTCGACTATATGCGTTATCTTCCCTTTCAGAAAACACCGAGCACCAGCACGTATGTCTATTCACATGGTCTCGTAAATACTGCTGCTTGCTTTTCTCTGTCATTAATCGAAACTTATAACAATTATTTAATTTTACGTCTAATCTCTTTTTTCATCCAATCATCATTTATGTAACTTACTAGCTATATAAAAAATAATATAACGCTTCTCTCTCTCTTTCTCTTTCTCGATATTCTATTATTTGCAATTACGACAGTTAGATATCATTTGATTTTCTTTGGAATTATGTTATCCGGAAAATGTTTAGCGTCACAGATAACGTTTACAGCAAGTTTAAAATGATGCCATCTTTGTCTGAAGACATCATCGATAGTCGCAAGACGAGATTCAAACCACCGCGATCGTTTTAATTGCGGATCGATTTCGCAGGTTGTGATCGCCAACGACGAAATTCATTATCTTCCTTTATCTTAGCTCATCATCGGGAAACATCGACGTTGTAAACATCGTTTCTTAACTACTCGCATTAAGCATTTCGACAGCGTACTTTTTTTCCGGCTCCATGCTATTAAATAAGGTTCGCGTTGTAACGAATGAAACTGCGATATGCACAAAATATAACAAAATCATTAACTCTCATGATAAAAGCGAAATATAAGCAATTTATGAGGAAATTTCTTTCTCTGAAACAAATCCAACTACTAAAATCAATCCAAAGTTTGTCAAAATCATTCTTCTTGCAGAGAAAAATAAAAAGACAATATTGATTTAATACTAGCCAATTTAATATTGAAAGACACATAATTAATTACTTATCTGGAGTATGAAAAGAAAATACTGAAAAACAGTACTTTTAATATCTTAAAATAAATTACTTATATTAAATTGGCTAGTATTAAAGTTTACATGAATAAATTCGATTTTTTATTTAGAAGTGTATTATCCTATCACATATTATCCTATCACTTCATTAGACGGCCAATCTAATTTAGATTTTATTATAACACACACAGATGCATGATTACATTACTTAGTTTAATTATATAATCGTATGTGTTTAAATAGATAAAAATCTATCGCTGGTTGACTTATCAGATTAAAAAAACCTTTTTGTAGCGATGACGCGATGCGAGCCCGAGCGTTTTATAACTCACAGGCAGAAATTTTCCTTGCTCTTGACATTCGACTCGGGACGATCCTGTTAAGAGATACGATCAATCTAAAGTGTCGATGCCAGAACGTTAGGGTAGAAGAAGAGACGGCACGGAGCAGCTGTGTCAGTCTCACCTGTTGTTTCTCGCCCTAATTATGGCCTGATACCTGGCTATAAAGTGACGATATATGTATAGATATACGTATACTCGCGTACATTCGTAACGAAATGTGTACCGTTGATGGACAAGATTTATCGACTTCGTTTAGCTCTTTTCGCGGGACCACACAAGAAATTAACTAGAACTAAAGAGACACTTCCTTAACGTCGTTAGCACCTTTTCCGTTCTTTTATCGTCATGCTGTTTTTCAGAATTTTAAAGAACTTTGTTTTAATTAACATATTTTACGAAATTTCTTGAAATCAACTACATCTTAGTTCGTTATACGTGTCTACTATGCCATTTATGCAATCAACACGATTAAATCAATTTGCAAGAGTAATAAGTCTTTATAAACGTCTTTTTTCATTCCTCATATCAATTATCCTATCAACCGTATATGTTACCGACGTATATAACATTGAAAATGAGGATTTATCACGAGTTATGTACTGTAGAGAGTGTGAAAATATTTTTACATGTTTTACTGTTTTGCCGAAGACGGCTCGAAATCAAGCAGAAACATCGATTTTGTATTTTAAATAAACGCTGGTTATTAACGATGTTACGCACATCGAGTATCTGACTCTCTCATTAACTCTATTTCCTGTATATCGTCTCTGTAAAGTACTTAACGATTAGTGATCGCTTTCGCATTTATTTCGGCCGTTTACGATTAATCGTAACATTTCTTATATATTTCCAGTTCCAATTAGAGAGTCAAGAGTTTTGCAAGGTGCAATGTGTCATTAACGAATGTCTTAAGACGAATATACGTGATTATCTGTGCATTAAAATGCAACAGTGACGGTGGATAATTCATTGCTTATCGTCTTTCTTTTCCACGTGTAACGTTAAAAGGTAGCGCTATATTATGTATACGCGATCGACAAAAACAAGGAGGGAATAAAATGTCCATTGAGAGTCCAAGTGTGATGTGGAAGCCTCGTGTTAGCGAGCAACATTGTAGATCATTCATCGATTAGTATCTCACTTTCGTACCGAGAAAACGATGCGGTAGGCATCTTATCCGTAGCCGATCTTTACACACGCCGCTTAGCGGATAACCACGTATCATCAAAGTGCAGCGATTCTAATTATATTCTTAAAACTCTTTATCTCCGTTTCTATTATCTGCTGACGCATTGGTAATGACACACTTTGCAACACGTGCGCTAATAAATGCGACTGCTTACAGGTAATGTATTCGAGCATCGATTCGTTGTTATAGCTCAGATCCCGCGTATCAATTACATAAAAGCACACACACGGCAGAAACTTTTCTGGCATTCGATGCAAAAGAATGTTCTCTCAATTTTTAAATCTAAGAAATCCTCTAATTTGAGTTTCTTCGATTGAATCATCGAAAAGGGAAGGAAAACTGCCCGTAATTTGCAAAAGCGCAATATAATATTAATGATATTTATCAAAGAAATTACTTTACATTTACATCTCAATCTTGCTCATCTTTTTATTATTCGTATATTGAAACATTGTTGCATTTTTCAATTGAATTATTAAATATATATATCGTTGAGTAATAGCGGTTTTCTTTTCTCGCGTAAATGCATCGTAGAGATACATTATATCGATATGTACATTACATAAACGACATCACGAAAGAAAGATTATGGCACATATTGATAATATTAATATTCAGGTGTGTGTCCGCCGTTCAACCTCTCTCTTTCTCTCTTCGTCCAATTTATTCTCAATCCATCACGCGGCCGCACCAACGTGCATAATTACGAAACTCGAGTTAAACGGTCGAGTTCATAACTCACCCACTTATCGTTTCTTTTTTCTCGCGGCGAAGCTAACGAGCGGTTACACGGCTGACGATACGCCGCACGCGGCCTTGTCGTCGTCAGTAAGTAACCGAGATGTCTGTTCGCGCAGTTCGATAACGCAGATGCGGTCTCGCGCCGACCATCGGATAACTCTATGACGAACTGTACTACGAAGTCGCACGTTTTCAAGGTTCTCGCACCCGCATATCCTTCAGCAGAAATAAAGGATAAGAACTAATCATTCGCACGCCGCGCGAGACCGATGTCGCGCGCGCGTACTACCTGAATAAATACGTACCCGCGTACCGCGCGCGCGCGCGTACCACGAGCGTGGAGCTCCTAAAGATATTAATCGTGCATGTCGGTGCTTTGCATAATTTTGTAATGCATCCCGTCAACGGTCGATAACATCTTTCGCACGGCGCGACGCGACCGTGGCGCGCGGACTTACCGCGAGAAAACGCACGTGGGTGTTTTATATATATGCGAAATCGTTTCCACGTATAGCCCCGCGGACAACCGGCTTGTATAAATCTCTGTTGAAACTACCGAGGCTTGGTCGCGTCTCGCGAGGTAATTTTCTAGATAAAGCGCGAAACCTCATTGTCGCGAGAATTTAATGTACTTGCGACTTTTTGGCGATTATATAATGCAAAATTGTAAAAAAAAAAAAAAAAAGGACGAAGAGAGAACGAGAAAAACATTTATGGAGGGATGAATCGACGTCATTTCCGGTAATACGATTATGCCATAGAATACAAACTTGCCGTGAGAGAAAACATCGTCCGGCGCTCTGCGAAGTCAATTGACGATCTATTTCTCTAACGACGGCAGATGACCTCATCTCTGCCTGCCAATAGCCGATCCGTAGCTGAAAAACCAGCGTCGCCTTACGCGGTTAGTATCCTTTTTCAGCCGACTCCTTAATTGCCCCGCTTCTAAAGATCAATTCGCTTCCATGAGTCGCACGCGCGTGTCGTCGATAATAAAGTGCTCGCTGGAATAATAATTGACCGCACAAAGGATCCATTATTCAGACGACAGACAGATCTCAGAGAGCGAGAGAGAGAGAGAGAGAGAGAGAGAAACAGAGGAGACACAACACATAGTACTGTCGATAATCGATGCCGCCATATTCAGCGAACAAGTTGTTCCGATCGCGGCACTTGACAAAAATAATTCCGACAGTGAATTTATTGCGAGGACACGCCATCGTGTGGGGTTCAATGCGCGGGGCCCCTTCATCGGCGTGGGCCCGCTGATGACAGCTCGCGCAGCGGACTGGTCTCATTAGGCCCACGCGCGCGACTTCGACCTGGTTCAGCAACGCGAGAGCTCACGCCGCGTGTAATCAGGATTTTCTTCGTCCCTAAGATATCTCGTTATTTCAATTTTAATTGTCAGGAAGAAGAAGAGAGAATTATCAAGATCACCATCATTTTTAATCACGTACAAATCTTTTTTCTCAATGATCAGAGTGTTTTACCTACCTGGAAAAACTTAAAACTTCAGAGAATGTCCTCTTTACCTTTGAAAATCAGGGATTTTCATGGTGATGATAAAAGATAGTACTCATATATGTACTATTATATGTATAGGTTCCTTATAAAAAGTTCCAATTATAAAAAGAATCTATTTTCCACTAATTTTTTCAATATATGTATACTTTATTTGCGTCACTTGCAATTTATTTTAAAGTTGCATTAAAATGTTCTTTAATTTTGCCTAAACATTTATATCTTTTTACAAGATTTCAATAAAAATATCCTGATGGTATTATTATTTTATATAATATACGAAATTTTAGACATGACCCTACACGATCAATAATACTGACAATATTACTATGATTGTGTATGGTTAATATTGATGGATTGACGTAGAATACTGATAGTGTCTGAATTTTGGTCTTCAGTATCGTTTGTATTAGGATTCATGTTACGGTATGTGATAATATACGTGAAATTAAAGTGAAACGCATTATCACTAATACCGATCGTGTTGTAAAAATGCTAATAAAAATCGCCTTTTCGTTTAACACTAAAATCGTCGAGGCTATATACTGTCGAATCATTAGGAAATGAAAATTTAGGCATTTCCGCGAATTAAGCCATAAATAACACGTAGAGGGATCTGTGTGCTCCCTGGACACCTTTGTGCTGTCTCTGTTCGCAACAAACTATCATCCCGTTGAAGGACCATGTGGTATCCCGCGTGGCTGACTAAAACACAGCGTTCTCTACTCCGGTTGAACGACTAACGCGAGCAAAGCATTCCCCGGCGTCGCCTTCTATTTGCCCGATAATTTAACGCAACGTCGGCTCTCTCGTCCGCGGCTCGAGCTCGCGGAACATTCGCGTCCCATTTTACATTTTCGATTAGCCGAAACGCGACGCACCCTCTGTCCGCTCTCTTATTAACGCGTCTCTATATTCCAGCTAGTGCGGTTCATTTCTCTCTCTCTCTCTCTCTCTCTCTCTCTCTCTCTCTCTCTCTCTTCCTCTCCATCGTCCGCACTCCTATATTTTCTCTCTTCCTCTTCCACCATCACGGCTTTCTCTGTTTCGCCTGAGCTCGCTCTCACCGCGCCTCGCGTCGTCGACCAGAGAGCAATAAATTTTCGCGCGCCGACACCGAGCAATATTTCCTTGCCGTTTGTACGCGCCAGCTCCTCTTTTTGTCGAGGGGGGCTCTCCGTACACGCGGATAAACGCTCCGCGTATTACGGTTAAACGCTGCGAAAAAAAGGCGCACCCGGTACCATTTCAATTTGCGAAATGGTGCTGCGCTCGCCGTTGCTGGCACCAGCGCGCTGCCGCGCGCGAGTTAAGGCTTTCGCACACACAAATCTACATAAGAACGCATAAGTGTGCCGCAAAGTACAGCCACGAAAGAGCTAACGTATATAAGTTATCGTAGATATATTGTAACTAAGAGCTTATACGTTGAAAGGCTCATTATTCGAGAACAGCTCTTCTAATTCTTATCGTTTTTGTATCAGATGTGGATTATGTACGTACCCGCAGTATCGTTTGACATGAGAATAAAAAGAATTCGTAAAAAAAAATTGCACGTCAGGAAAAGTGAAACGAAAAGTATATATATCGCGTGACAACTGGCGTAGCAGAGAGCTTTATTATTCGTATTAGCCCGCACGTGCATAGACATGGTGATGTACACCATGGTATACATGCATGCAGGTACTATCAGCTATAAAATTTAATCGCCACATTGAATTACGATCAACGTTTACCCCATACGTCTACTGTAAATGCGAAGACGTCAAGACGAACTCGCACGTGCCGAGGAAAAAGAAGTGTGTGTGTGTTGTGTATAAATTAACATCTCTTCTCTCTCTCTCTATTAATTAAATAAATGAATAATATTAGCTCATGCGCGAAATTAAGTTTTTTGTATGCAATATATATTTTATAGGATGTAACATGACAATTTTCTTAATGTCGAATTTGTGTAAAAATATTACATCTCTCTTGAGATGCGTTACACGCAACATGGCGGTTGTATAGCTCGTGGTGCAAAAATGTCTCGCTGAGTGGATACCTGTTTCCTGTCTTCCGTCCAGAGAAAGTCTCGACGAATTTTTTGGCGCTTAGCCCAACGGAGAGATAAAAGGACGGAGCGAGAGAGAGAGAGAGAGAGAGAAAGAGGTAGAAGGAAGGAGAGGAATCAGCCGCGATGCGACGCGGCATGGAGCGGAGCGGAGCGGCGCCTTGCGCAGAGCGCCGTAAATCCTGTTACATCGTGCCGACGAGGCGAGGAGAGCGGCGCAGGTGTTGCCGAGGTATCCTCGTTATTTATTGATTTACTTAATTCGGCCAAAGAGGACCGTGGGCCCCTCGGCGTTTGAAGAGAGCCGGCTCATTTCGTGATTAAAAGACGTTACGGACGCCTCGGCGCAGCATGTGTGTGGCGGCGGGATTCTACCTCCCCCTTCGTATATTTTCGTGCTTAACGGCTCTCGCCTTTCTCAGTTTATTGCTATTAGACGATGAAAAGGAAGAGAGACAGAGAGAGAGGGGGGGAAGGAGGAAGAGAAAAGGGCAAGGTGGCCATGGTGAGCAGACTTGTGACTCGGGAGAAGAAATCAACGCGAGAAATCGTCGAGATCGGCGGCAGGAAATCGAGGAAAAAAATATAGCTCGTCTCTTGGACGCCGGTCGTAACTCTGTTAATATGATCGAACGATTCGTGTAGAGGCATCTACTGGGTTTGTTCCAAATCATTGGGGAGACCGTTTCTGAAATTGTGCGGGAATGTAAAAAAATTACGATTTTTAATGGGAGATTATTAATTGCAATTTTTAAGAAACCATTTTTATCAACAGAGGGACGTTAACATTTAATAAAGACATGGAACGCAATATCCTCCTTCCTTCTCTCGCTTTTTCTATCCGCGTTTAATTACACTTGCGAAAAAAAAAAAAAAAAGAAAATAACTATCGCATCACCATCGAGCGGTCGAACGTGACGGCCGATACGCGCCGTACGGAATTTAAGTATCGAGAACAAGTGCACGACGTAAAAGAGCGCGCGGCTGCCGCGCCGCGCTGCGCGACGATGCGACGAGGGTCGAGCCGATGAAATTAATTAAGCTAATTTTTTCCGCCGTCGTAATTACGATTTACAATCCCTAATTTCAATTACGTCCCAATTAAGTCGGCAGCGAGCGCACCGACGCGACGTCGCGGCTCGCTCGTTCGCTCGCGAGCAACCGCGAGCGCAGTTATACGTTTATTTCCCCGAGAAATCGCAGGTTATACGTTCACCTCGTTCGCGAAAAGTCAACGAGCGAATTAACACGCGCAGTGGACTCGCTCGGCGGAATATTCCCATCTGTATGGATCATATATCGGCGCGCGTGATTGCCGGCCTCGCCGCTGCTGGTCTATACGTCGTAAAAAGGGGCCAGACCGGTAAACACCCGGATCAGCGTCGCCGTTTTAATGCCAAGTGGGAAGACACTTTTCGTATTCCGCTGCTCCTCCACCGTGCCTGCAATCGGCCGAGCTGGTTGTAATTAGCGAGATCGGAGAGCTGACCGGTGCGCACCGATTGCTGTTGCACGCTTGGAATCCACCTCCGTTCGTTCTCCACGAAGGATCTCGTATTCTCGCTTTTTTCCCACAGTGCGCGAATGGTACGATATGAGGAAACTATGATTCTCTCGAAAGTTACCTAGGTCGTTCTCAGCATAATTTGTTACGTGCTTCGCGGTGTGCGAGCCGGTGTGGAAGATTACCCGTATCTGTATTTTATATATCACATTGCGAAAAATCTATTTCCCCGTGAGGAAGTTATAAGCGAGATAGGTACAATTACAGATTTGCAATAACGGATTTTTAATACTATATGAATTAGTATTTTACGATAGGAAATACATTATCGTCCTCGATTTAACTCTCATGCAGACTTGTGTGCGTGTAGCTATAAAAAAATTGTTCACTGGACACTGGTGTTCACACGGAATTCTCGCTGTATTTCCGTATTCGTGTTATCCAATCCCCTCCTCTTTCAAGACGCTGTTACATACCGGGCCTTGAGATATTCGAGAGGAGATTGAATATGGAAAGTGACGAGAGAAGTATCCGGATACAATGGGGAGAGAAGACCAGCGCGATGGCAAAAAAAAAAGAAAGAAGAAGATATATACACATATACGAAGAAATAAAAAAAATACCGTCCGCCGTGGTGGCTGGCGTGGAGAGAAGCTAAGAGAAGCATAGGAAGAGGGAGAAATAGTAGAGCCCGAGGGACTCGTGAGTGGACGGGCCCGTCGGGCCCTTCGCCGCAGGGGGTCCCACACGTACGCGGCAACACACTCAGCCGAAAAACCAACATCGGCGCCGACAAATAACTACCCATATTATCCGATCTTGTAGGCTACCATCTCACCACGAGTCCTTTGTGAGAGGTCTCAGCGTTATGTATGACGTTGCGTCGTAGGAGCGTCGGGCCCGGCGCGGCGAGCGCGGGCCCCGTGGCGGATGCGCCATGGTGAAATACCACGCCGGTCGACATGTTTGACGAGTCAGCCGCTTCCCTCCACCTTCTCTCTTGTCGTTTGTCTCGGCGTTCGTCTCGCATACCCTATAACTAACTGCAAATTTTATACTAATTACTCTCTGTAATACGACGGGTATTATTTTCAATAAAACACCGTATTTTTTTAATAATAGTTCAAATCGGATCCGCAGGATTGGCTTGATACGGCTGACAATGAGCGAGGATGTTTTAATAACTCGTTCGATAGCTTTTAACTTTATACGTTCAAAAATGTAATTTGCACGGTTATAAATTAATGTTCATTCGTATATTTATTCATCTTTCTAATGGTGATTTTAATCATTTAGGATCTCTGTGATTTTTCGTTGTAAATTATGTGTTTAATTTTTGCGTGAAACTTGTAGTTACAGAGGATGTTAAAATTCTCCGAAGAAGCTTGAAGTGCAATCGAAATGCCTCTCGAGGCCAGCAACAGACCCAAAGCGTTCTCCTTCGCGGTACCGATTGTAAATCAGGGCAAATTGATCACAAATCAGCGGAGTCCCTCCTACGCGATTCGACCGAGAATCAAAACGCTCCTCTCAGTACAAGTTATGCATAAAGAAGTCTCGCGTCGCAAATCGTGTAGGTTCGACATATTAAGAGACACATAATACACACAGAGACGCATATAACATAATAAGAGATTCTACACATTTTGATTAATAAAAATACAATTTTTGTATTACAAAAAGAATAACACGATTTACCTCCTGCGATCCTCTTTTCAATCTAAAAGTTATTTTAGCGTCCAGTATGAAAGACCAATTTATGCCAAGATTGAATCCAGCATATGTCGCAAATATCGAATTAACGCACGCGAGATGAGCTGCTTCGCCCGAGTCGTCGTATAGTGGACGGTGGGCGCACTGTGAGCCTCTTTAAAAGACCTGCACCTTAAGACGTCGGTGTCCACAAACGCGCCGACAAACGTTGTCCGACTAGAAACTTCTCCTACCACCGACTACTACCTCACCGCAACCTTGTCCTCGCGTCCCCTTTGACACACACGTTTATACGATCGCGTATACGGCCTGTGTATTCGCCGTGCTCGTGTGAAGGTCCTTCGACGTCTGTACGGTTGGGTCATCGAATGATTCCCCACTCGCGACGACCAGGTGCTAATCAGGATCGTTCATGAAAAAGTTTTATTCGTGAGAACCATTCTTGTGTTCTCCTGATATTTCAATGACGGATCTGAATTTCTCTCTAGCAGAAATCAGCTACTATCATACGATAACATAATAAGCTTTATGCGATACGGTAATCCTCGATTAGAATTAACTATCGAAAAAGGAAAACAGACGCATATATATATATATATATATATCGAGGTTCTTAATTCCAGTAGCCTGGTAGCTCGCGACGGCCGAGTGTCGCTGTCGAAATGTAGAAGGAACGCGAATAAATCCGTGGAACCGACGGAGAGGTGGGCGCGGGGGATGACGGTAGGAAAAAAATGACGAAAAATGCGAACTTCTCACCGCGGTCGGCGACAAAGGGCTGCTGTAAGCCGCCGCGGAAGATAAATCTCTCCGTCTCTGTTTCTCTCCGTACCCCAATTCTTTCTCTTCCTCCTTCTTGCTCGCTCGAATCTTCTCTGGGTGTTCCTCCTCCACAGCCGGGGGATCGAAGCAGCTCCCTTCTGAGCAGCCGAGCACCAGAGTTCTCTCCCTCTTCAGCTCTCTCATTTACACTATACGAGCGGGAGGATTTACTGGCCGCAGAATACAATGCGGACCTGTCCGTGTCCATCCACCGAGACCGGGAGCCATCCTCTAGTCGTGTACCTCTTCGTCGTGGCTATACATATCCGCCCTCTGCGGCACGTCGTCGTCGCGGCACGGAAAAGGCGAAGAGAGGAGGAAGAAACAGAGGGGAACGGGACTCGTCGGAGTATTTTGCGCCTGGCCGAGTAGGTTCTGCGCGAGTGCTATCTCGTGCGAAGGAAGTCGCGAAACAGATGGCCGCGATGCTCGTCTTGAAGACGCGAGCTGACCCTTCAAAGACTTACCTTCTACGATTTCTATTCCGCGCGCGGTGAAATAAACAACGTTGAACGCGAGCCAAAATAAAATTTTATAATATACGCGAAAAAGAGAGAATCTAAAAAGATGCGAAAAGAGATCCTCGCGTCAACGCGCGGTATGTGTGTGTATAATTTTTATTTTTCAAAGAATGCTGTAGATGCTGCAGATAATGTTGAAACGTGATTTAGCATTCACAAGAAAAACGACGAACGGCCTCGACTTTCAGAGGCGGCCGATCTTTGTCATCGCGCCACTTCGGTATAAACTGGTTCGCGAGAGGAATTCGAGCCTTCCGTTATAGCATAGAGACGACGCATAGAACGGTGAGCGATGTAGAAGAAACGTGATACCGACAGCGTCAATAATTAATACATTACGATATATAAGTTTCCGTCGAACGGATCGTTCATTCGGTCCGGTCGGAGCCTCAATTTCTCGGATCGATGATCATTCTCGATCGTCCTCGCGGACATCAGATGTGCCGACGTGTACCTAGCGATGGTGAATCCTCTTGAGAGCCGCACACACGTGGCCGACATCAGAGGCCGAAGCCGCGCCGGTCACTTTGCATAGTTTAGAGTCGTGACACCTACCAGTGTCAATTAAGCGCGGTCATTGAAAGTGCAGACAATGTCCTTCATCGAGGATAAGACGGTGGAAATTTCTCGAGTATCTTAAGAGGATCATAAAGTCGTCTGTTTTACCGATTATTTATCAAATAAGTATTTTTCTAATTGCCATTACGGATTTAAAAGTTCTTTTCCGCAGTTAAAGTGTAAATGATATAGAGTCCAAACCGGTCGACTTTATGCCAAGAACGAAATAGGTTGGAAAATTACAATTTCATTATCGATTTCCGACGTCAATTTCGTAATATTTGCTTTAAATATAAGTTTATACTTTGTATTTTGCGCTTGGTTGAGTAGCGTTAAAAATAATCTTAGTTTGAACTAGGGATTACATGAACAAACAATGTTGAGTTCTGAAGACTTTTTCATGCTGACGCTCGGCGCTCATTTTTAGCGTCAAATCATCAAAATTGATATTCATCAATTTTTATCACGTGACGTATGTATGTACGTAAATATTGATGTAGTAGAGTGTGGTAATATATGTCACTAACACGTAAATCATACGTGTGTAAGTCCTAATAAAGATACTGCTACAAGTATCAATTGTCGCAAGGTCAACAGCTTTAAGTTACAATTTGTTTCGTACATGTATATTTGCGCACAAATTTCAAAGTTATCAATTTTAGTGTATGAGTGTCTAGATTAGTGTAAGAGTTATTACATTAAAAAAACTAGCAAATTCTTTTCTTATGATGTATCGATTTTTATATTAAATATATTCACGTTTTCCTATAAATATTATTAATATTCAATCACGCGTTGATTGTGCAATTAATCGTTGCTTGATTAAAACCACGTAAAGATCGTTATTGCGTTTACACATATTGGTCTTCCACAGGTCTCGCCTCTTCTTAAATCATACAACACGCAATATATTTCAGTGTCATTGAACCAAATAAAGATACGATTGAAAATAATTAAATTCTTTTCACGCTGTTGTCTACAGAAATCATCTACCCAAAAATAATCTGTAATTTAATTTAACGGAATACTACTAATAATAAATCTCATTAAAATATAAACGCTTAATCTTTCAGCACCACCCCAAAATTTTCAATCATAGTTTACACTCTGGAATCATAGTTTACACTCGTTGAGGGAAACAACATATATTTTTTACGATTTCGGGCTATATTAACAGAATGTTTTTTCAAATCGAAAAAAATGTTTATTAAAAAGAAATAAGTATTTGATTTTATTAACAAAATGATTATTTAAAGGATATAAATATTTGATTTTACTAACAAAATGATTTTTTTATCGAAAAATATATTTCATTCTTTTTGATTTGTCCGTTTTCCTTTGTTCGTTTTCAGTTCTCTCTGAGCTGCCTTATAGCTACATAAAAATCTGAAAAAGTTTTTGTATATGCTTGTGAAATCTTTAACAATAAGTTTTTTTTACTATAATGAAATTTAATTTAATTTAATTTATCGTGTATTAGTAGCATTACAAACTGTAATAGAAAGCAAGAAAGTACACAAAAGGTAAGACACTTAGTACTGCTGCTGCTTTGAAGTGTATCAGCAAACTTATTCTGTAACTCTTCTTAATGCAAATTTCGTTATCATTATAATATCACTGAGCAGGTTTTTTACCACAGTAATTTTGCGTTAAGAGTTACAGAATAGATTTGCAAGAATTCATAGATAGCAAACTAAGAATAAGAATAAAGTGCAGAATATCACACAATAGCCACAGAATTTAACTTTTTTTTAAATTTAATTTTAATGCTTGTAGACAAAAAATACAATTCCAAATAAACTGATAATAAAAAAAAATAATAATGAAATAAAATAAAGATGGAAAAGAATTAAATTTATTGAGGCAATGATTATACCAAATTAAATTGCGACACAAAAAGAAGGTAAACTAGACTGTATTTTATTTATTTTTTACATATTGAAGTTGGAATTTTAAGAAAACTTGATATTTGTGCCTTAAAAGCAGTGCTGGATGGTTAATTTCATTCAACGATCCTTCGAGTCAGTTATAATTTTTTTATGAAAACATTTCTATATTATTAAAAATCCATAGTTTTTCTTTAATAAACACTTATCAAATTTTATCCAAAATATTTTTATACTTTGGTTCACTTATGTATAATAACTCCCTTATCTTTTTCGTGTCTCAAAGTTATATTTTATGGAATTTTAATTAAGTATTCCATTTGATATGATATATGTACACACATTACTAGAAAATTATGTAAAAAATTCAAAAACTTATAAAATTCTGTTCTGTAATAACATCATAATTTTTTATTAAATGGTGAAATATTAATAAATAGTGGCGAGATTTTAATTTTTTGGATTATTAAATATTGAATAGTAATAAAAGAGTATCATTAAAATTGAATAATATTATTAAAAAGCTTCACGCTGCCAGAGCTATCTATATAGCAGAGCATTAGGACACACCGTGAATCCTTGCGATCGATAATCGTCTTCGACAGGTCGATTATCCTGGCAGAAATCGGAGGATCACGCAGCTCGTCGAAGACTTCAGAAGACGAAAGCCGACCACTTTGCATAGTTTAGTGCGGCGACACCTCCCGGTGTCAATTAAATCCTCGTCGCTATCAGGCTGCCAAGTGGACCGCTCGGCGCAACTCGTTGAGAAACTTGGAGGATTCTAATTCCCTCGAGGACACGGACCCCGCGACTGGACCGCCGGATTGTATTCGTTCGCCGATCAAAGACGGCCATCGTGCATTCCGATTGCTTCCTAATCTCTCTCATTCCCGAGGAAGTTGAGTCGCTTCTCGAGAATCAAGTCCGCGTGCTGGTCTCTTTTTCTCTGTGCCTCTTCGTTTGTATTCGCGAGACTTTTGGCCTTTAATTGATGCCGTTCAGAGAGAAGTTTTGCATTATGCGAAAACGCCAGATACAGAGGGGTGATGCACATTATTGTTACAGATAATGCAACGATCGTCGTAATGTATCGAAATGTTCTGATTAAACTCATATCAAATTTTTATTTTTTTAAAATAGCATTCGGTAGCTGCAAAATTAATGTACCTTTTAAGCGTTATATATAATGTAGCTTCCAAATGAATAGATATCAAAAGAAGGAATTTCTGATTACGAGAGCACGTGACAAATACTTAATATATATATATATATATATATAAAAAAGTTCTCGGTATACTTCCCACGTGACTTTCATGGAAAAATGGCTGAGAATCTAGAAAAAGATATACCGAGTCCTCTCCATCTATATAGGAAGCCCCCCCCGAGGTCCTAGGCGAACCAATTTGTATGCTGATGGCTATCTCCGTGGAGAATAATTTATAAACGATATTAAGCCGAGCTTTTTTAGCGGAACACGCCACATTGCTTGGTACCGACTAATCCTTCTTTCTCCCCTCGCTGCGCGATTCCCTCCTCCCTTGGTTCACAATTGTATGACATGCGGTAAAGCCTTAAAACTTGTACTCTAGTAATGCAATCTGTTGTGGCTACATCGGTACGATGCGAATTCAAATACCATCTTTATTGAACAGCAATAAGCAATCGATTTCGCAATACGAGAGCAAAATGATTGGAGTTTGATCGAATATTTCTCTTCCGGGGTCAGGTACGTTGTAAGTTATTTAATGCGCATAAGAATATCACGTCAATAATTACCTAAGGTTCTTTATTACCTACATATAACATTATACGTATAGATCTGATCGCGGTGTAAGACGCATTGCCTTCGTGATCGCGTCGATTACTCGCGAGCTCATTAACAGCGTTCTGATGAAATCGAGAAGCAGGATCTTATAAAATCAGACGATGTGTGGATAATGTGCCTCTTTCGCCTTTTCCCTTCGTTCGTTAACCTTTTCACTGCCTGTCTGCCGTATATATTCACTGCGACGTACAGCGCATCAATCATAAATGATGCTTTTATGAATATATAACTTCGATATTTTGATGAATCGATATGAATTAGATTGAACGGAAGCAATTCCACAAATATATGACCGAGTATCCTAACACGTTGTAGCACGCAGGAAGTTGCTACTTTAATTGTTCGCCGGAATTAATTGTCCGACTCTTAATTCTCTCTCATAAATCCATCCGTCCTATCGTGCGTGACTTTTACCGTCGCGACACAAACGTGTGTTATGACTCTATAAAACGCAATATTCAGTATCGTGAATCAACTTATTATTGTAATACAGTCATTCGTATTCGTGTTCGGCTTGCTGCCGGGCGGCTCTCCTCGCTGATGCGGTTTAGCATATTGCGACACGAAAGTCTCTTCGATTATCGTCGTGAAATAGAGTTGCCGTCGCTACGATCGCCCTTTTTGTCTCCGCTCTCTACCTAATCTTGCTTCTTCTTTTATTAATTTACTCATCGTTCGACGAAAGTGCTTACGTGACACGAAAGTCACCGCAAAATGCGAGCATTTCAAATTACCGAGATAATCGAGGAATCATAATCGCTTTGTGGCAACGACGTCGGAATAGACACGTGGCTGACAAAAGAAATTCTTTTCTCACCATAATTTATTTTCTGCGAAGGACCATCCGAGGAAAACACGCAACCACACGTAATTCGAAAGTCATAATATAGTAAACTTCGAAATGAATTTCTTCACGTATCAGCATTTTGCGCCAAACGTATTCTATAAAAATGGTGAAATTTAGAACGTAATAATACAGTCTCTATAACAATTAACTCCGTTATCAGCATTTGACGTTCCGTTTCTATTTTTATTTTTACAATCGTAGTCTTTCGTCGCTGCGAAATATTATGATTATTCGCACTTGGGAGATACGTCGCGTAGCGTAACGTAAAAGCGACAAAGTTTTGAGTTATAATGTGACGAAACTTATACACGGCCTAATTATCTATGTAATACCCCTAATTGTCTCGCTGTAAGGAATTGTTAGTTTGCTTGCTTCAAACGAGGCCGTATTCATTAACTTTTTATCTGCGTAATCATCGGAATTTACCTTTGCGCCATGGCACAACGGAAATGCGAATTCATCGGGGAAACCATTCATTAAAAAAAAAAAAAGAAAAACGCATGCCGTTAATTACGTCGATATCTCGTCAATTTGCACCGTCGTTCCTAGAACACAGTGTTCTCGTGTAACACATCGTCCAGAGTCTGAGATGGCTACATAAATTTCTCGAAAAAAAATATATCCAGATTGCTCAAATAAAAATATATTACGTAAATTTTGTAACTTTTTCGCGAATTCGTAAAATATGAACTTACAGCAATCCAAAACAGATAAACGTACCAAATTCTTTTTTCTCGTTTACTTTCTTATACGTAATTCAAAACGTTCGCGCTGCCCCTTATATCTTTATTACTTTATTTTGCGGTCGAAATAAAGCACATCGTCGTATCTTCACGCGAGCAAACGGTAATTATTACGATCGTCCGACCGATCGGTCGAAAGATTAAAATTCCCGCGCCACCGAAGCGCGTTCCCGCGCGCTTATTTTCTGGCAAAAATAACGAAAACGGTTTCTTTCATTAAAGAGGCGGCGGCGGAATCAAAAGTTCCTTCGTTAAAATGCGTATCGGCCGATTGCGGTTATACGTTCGCGTACACAAACAACGTCCGTTTAATGCTAATTATCATTATTCGGCTACACGGAATAGCCACACGATAACTATTTTCAAATGAAATAGCCGATTTCCTACAACGGTAATAAAGCGAAATTTCAAATTACTATTCCCGGTTGATTTGCCTATTGTTAGAATTAGTGTCAAAGTTATTAAACAGACAACAATGTGTACAAAGATATTAAAAATTTATGTCAAGACACACGTTTTATCCGATAGACGCAACTGACGTTTTTCGTGTGAAGTGTAAAGGAGAAAATTGTATACGAAAGTCGATAAGCGCGCTGCCAATAGCAAACGGCGCAAAGTGCAGATGACGTTCGTTAAGTTAAGGTATAACATTGCGGCTTTATTCTGCCATCCACGCGCACGATATAACTATGCGACGCGATAAGTTCATCGTGCAATTAAGTTTATTTATTAATCGGAGCGTGAGAAATGAGAGTAATACACAGTGTTGTATTTTTAAATTAATATATATATATATATATAATTCTTAATCACGTGGATTTTGCGGAGGGATTTTGATGATGGGGGCAAAGTTGGAGATGGAATTGGGGCGGAGGACAAAGAATCTAAGAAGTGTACAATATACAATACAAGTCACGGAATATTACGATTCTCGTGTTTAAGAAGTTAAATCCGCTTTACCATATCTGGACCGCTCGTTCTTCCTTTCGTTTCTTTGTCGGTTTCTCCGTGATCGTTTTCTTTTCTTTTTTTTTTTTTTATTGCTTTTTCCATTTTCTCGTCGATGATGCTCGCGTCGCTTCGAGCACAAGACCGTGCGTACGCTCCGAAGGAAGCCACGAAAATTATGCGAGGAATTGAGCAAATTCCCGAAGATACAAGGGAACTGAGACGCGATTTCGATCGGGCGAGTCTTTGACTGTGTATAGCTGCGTGTCTTGAAATTCTGACGGACAACGGGGACTTGTCGATCATACGCGATCGAATTAAATTGAAGGAGCAGATGGACGAAGAAAATATTTCGACATAATGACGCCTCGTGACAGGTTTCAGCGTATTTAAATTAGAATACATTCGCATTAATGTGATTTTAATATTGTACATGGACTCCGTTCGTGTCCACAGGCTAACTGCACTAAGAACCATCACAGCACTAAATTGATAATACATTTTACTTACTGATACGTATGATACAATAGAGAATAATATTTATCCATACAAATAACTTAACGTGCGTAAGAATGTGACACAAGCCTTCTTCATCCACTTGCCTGTTCAATTGCATATCTGTACATAATATCGATCAGTTTCTACTTTTCCGCACCGGAACATTGGCTCGTTTTCATACTGTACGTTTAGCGCTAAATATGGCATTTCCCATTTCGCGCATATCGATTGAGTTTTTCATGTAAGTGAAATTCGAGACCGAGGGAAATCATATTTAGCGCTGAATATAAACAAGTTGGAAATAAAGTAAATATATATGTACAACGTTCGCCAGTCGTATCTGAACAGGATTCATTAAAATCAACACGCGTAAACGAATTATGGGTTTTGCGTAATCAGTAACAAGTAAATAAAGTAATAAAGATTTACGGAAAATATTTATCTTGCCATTTTTTTTTAAGGCGACTTTGTTATATCACCATGACAAAAGTTCTCCGATCGACATATTAATTAAATGAAAAAAAAATCTATATGCCGTTCCGTTGACCAGATTTTAGAACAAGCTTCTCGCTTAAAGTCATCGTGAATGAACGACAATCGTCGGACCCGTTCGACAACACGATTCTAAAATGACCTCCGATTTCCGAACGATTCATTTTGAATCGCTCGAAAATTTCTCATCGCGCGAATTTTGCACTGAAAATCAAAGTGCCTGCCAATAGTGATTTTTATACTTATGGAAGTCTTCACCGACCGCAAAAGTTTAGAACAGCCGAACCGATTAGTTTCATCCGCGACAGCTCTGCTCGATTATTGCTTTCAGATTTCAGAACACTTTGCTCCCTTGATAATCGATTCGGATGTATAGACATATTACAACGACGATACTAGTCCGCTTAACGGGTATCGCAAAATGGAGCAAAGCTGATTAGGCCTTTCCAAAGTCGATGTGCGTCTCTCGTTTTAGTCGATATATTCGAATGCAGATGTTCAATAATCAAAATGTCATATCACATTCTATTTATGTTTTTGTATCATGTTTCTATAAAACCGAAATCAATGTCAACTGACTATCTAAATATATATTATATTAAATATATATTTAATTTCGTATACTGTATATATTTAATATATGTATATTAAAAGTTAATACGCACTCTAAGAATTAAGTTTGAAAAATACTTAAAAATTCTCTTAATAAATACTATATAAATATCAGTCGTGTGAAATTGATTATTTTTATATGTTTATTAAATATAATATATCATAATTCAGTAGTAATATTTGATATTGTAAACTAATTTATTTCATACAGTCGTTGAAGACTTACCTTTTTGCAATTATCGAATAACGGCAACAAATTATTTGAAACGAGAGATCAACTTGAAAGTTCCATTAGTGCCTTTCTCGATACTCGATTTTACGATACCCGACGGCAGGATCAAAAACGCGTAGGAAATGTAACGGCGATTAGTCGAATTACGATAAAATGGCTTAGAAGAATACGAGTAAGAAGCCGATCATCGATTGCACAACGAGATGATCGATGTTAGACGCCAAGGTGTATTGCGTCAGGTAACGAATCGATCTTTCGATTGTCGCTGCGGCTGTGTGCAACGTGCGGACGTGCAGCGCATTCGTATTATCGCACTGCGTGCAAACGATAACGGCCTCCCATTCTCGGACATCACGGGAGAATCCCATTCTCAGAGACGTTCCCTTAAAAAAAAAAAAGAGAGAGAAAAAAAAGCAACACCATGTTACGTTCTCTCGCGGACATTGCGCGATTTCGCCTTAATAAATCACCGTTATCTTTCATCCAAGACGTCAGGTTTTTCTCTTTAGACCGCCTCTATTGTGTTACGTGCAGCATTCGCGATAGCGAATCCCTCTGCTCCCTAAAGTGACTCGCGTGAGCTGATTGCGAATTACTCGACGTTTTTATTACACGTTTAATAATTATTTACACCGATCACCGCTATTTATACAAATTACAGATCGGCTCGGATTTTTCGCCGGCGTTTATTCCGATCGCTTGCTGTAATTCGGTAAATCGAGTCTTGAGCAACTACTGTAAAATAAAATCTCAATTTGTGTCTCATATTCTTCAAATTAAAAAAATTTCTTTAAATAAATGTAACTTGTAACGTTATGTGTAATGTTTGACAACAATAAAATATTATTTTTAACAAGCTGTTTCTCAATAATTATAAAACAGAAAAACATCGATAATTATAAAAGCCCGCATATTTCAATCTACCGATAAAAGGGACGACGAGCTTCCTTCTCATAAAAGAAACTGAACAAACAAAAGAAATAAAAAGATATATTTGCGATTCGTGACGTCCGAGGAAACAAATGAAAAACTGGCCGCCTATACCAGTTTATTTCACCGACGTCACGGCTTTATCTTTCGGTCAAAGGACGCGAGTCATCGGGCGATGCCAACGTGGAATTTCGAAAACGAAAGGATTCGAGAGTGGCACTATTCCTCGGTGAACCAATCAGCGATTTATGCCACGTCGCGCTATTTTTCTCTATGGATCGCGTCGATTCGGGCCCAAAGATTCTTCGGATTTGGAATTCCTTTTTTTTTTTCTTTGCGTTTTTCAGGCATAAATCGAGCGTCGTGCGTTTATGCGTTTACGTCTCTCTAATCGTTATAATATAGTATTTAATAATTAGTACAGAGAGATGTTATTTAGGAGGTGCTCTTATATTGCAATATCGTTCTCTGTTTTGTTCCTTTAAGACTTAACGTACACAGGTAGAACGTAGACTCACACGGGACACAACAGGTACGCGCTCGTAGACTCTTCCCCCCTCTCTCTCTCTCTCTCTCTCTTATACACACACACACACATTCATTTTCTTCTATCACATTCATTCTCGGATCTCATCTAATTTACATCAATGCGCGATCGGCGCAGCATTCGTGGAGAGTCCAACGCATTCCGCCTCGCGGTCCTAACAGAGACGTATATATACCCTCCTAATGCGCGCGACATCGTATTCTCACGTAGGTTTATTTACAGATACAGGAAACACGCGGGACTCCTTGTACAGTCCCGAAAGCACGAAGGGCGCTGCACTCGCTCGCGTGAACGATTTTTCGAGTCGCGGCGCCACTCCGGAAATAAAATTGCACTTTGTAGTATAAGAGTCTGGCCTCCCTCGCTCCCGTCTGGTACGGCCAGGATCCCCGAATAGGACGAGAAAGAGGCAGGGAGAACCGAATGCCGGACGAGCCAACGTTCCCGCCGCTACGATGGCTCCGATGTGGAGTCCGGCTCCCTCTCGTCGGCGGAAAGGTCCTCCGGGTCGCCGGCGGATTCATCGGCGCAATCCTCGTTCTCATCTTCGTCAGGGTCATCGTCCTTGGTGCTGCTTACAGGTTCGTTCTCCTGTCACGGACTCCCTCCGCCAGCGTCGTCGCCCCGATGTCCGGGCGTCAGACTCGGACTTCTCCTTCTCTTCTCCTGCAGCCCGTTCACCATGTTCTCGATGGATTTGAGCTCGCCGGCGGAACTGGGCGTCGTCGAGATGAGAGCACCGCCACCGGTGGGCGTCGGCGAATCGGTCGGCGGCCTCGGCGGCGGTGATCTTGGACTTAGGGTTCTGCTACCGGGGGTTACGGTCTCGAAGGCCGAGCCATGCGAGGGCGCCGGGAGGGTATAGGGCGCGAATCTGTGCCCCTTGAGCTGATGCAGCGGACTCGCCAGGGGATGGGGATAGTGTGCGAAGAGCGGATGCTGGGCCGCCAAGGCCAGCTGGGCGTTGAACAGCATACCGGGCGTGACACCGCCGTGGAGGCCGAGAGGAGTGGGTGGTATCAGGTGACCGGGACCGGGATAGAGTCCGGGCACTGGCGGGTACAGATACGGCAAAAGAGGCGGATGAAGCGGTGGCCCGACAGAGACATCCGGCCGTGGACCTTCGGACCCCGTTGGGCCTGGCCCACCACCGCTCTCGGACCCGGACGATTCGCTGCCCTCGCCTCGTTCGCTCGTCCGATCGTCTCTCTCGCGAGAGTGCTCCCGTTCCCGATGGTGATGGGCTGGGTGCGGCGTATCGGGTCCAACCACATCCAGCAGCTTGTCCTCGTCGTCCATGAGGTCGGTGGCAGAGTTCGACGAACGCCGCTTGTCCGGAGATGCTGGTCCACCCGCTGTCAAACGGGAACCGCCGCCCGATACTGTCATTAGCGCCTGCCTTCTGCAACAACGACGCAGAGTTAGCAATCTGGTGAGATTCGCGTGCTACGTTTATTTTGCGCTCTTAATCGCTTCTCCCGGGAAATCTTCGTGAAAAATATAAGTCGTATACGTTAAGACAAATAAACTTGGACATTTTGTCGCGGCGTTGCGTTACGAAGAAACCTCATTGCCTTCGCGTTTCTATAATAGTAGATTGATTATTGATTTATGGAAAGGCGTGGTTAGCGAGTTATCAATCGTCAGTAGAGCTACACGCGGCCACCAGGTAAATGGGTTCCGCCTATTCCGATATATGATTTATCGACGTTCGCAAGCTGACAATCTTTTGAGACGCGCGAATGCCTATTGATTACGGCACACTATAATTGGTTCGGAGAGTATAACGAGAGGGCCGGTGATAAAGTTACTTCCCTTTCTTGGCAGTGGCAATTTCGACGCTAAATCGTTCACGCTGGATCTCTCGTTGTGGTTTTGTTAGCATACCGTATGCGTGTGTCTCAATCGAAAAATTGCGAAGATGACGAGAGCGGTAAAGAGGATCCTCCTTATCCGGAAGATTGCGAAAGCCAATCGGCGATTTCTATCTATATTAGCGCAATATCTCGAGGATATGTACTAATTGATTTATTGGCGAATTAATATTCAGCATAAAGAAAAAAGAGCTGAAATTGCAAATAGTCGCTGTAACGTTTATTCTGAAAAAATTACATGAAGTTAATGCAACCGTATGAAGAAGTATAACAATAATAATTGATCACATACATATGCATGTATATCGATATTAATTAATAATAATTAGAAAGGAGGACTATAGTGAGAGAGTCAAACGAGGTTCTCGGTGCATAAAATAAAACCATTAACACAGTTAATTTGTGATTCAAATTATGTATCTTTACCTATGACGTTAATTTTATTTAATTTCCACTACCTCTTCTTTTATTATCGCTTTTAAATTTGAGAATCACATTATTCTTTTATCAATATTAATCGTTTAGCAAGCTGTAATAATTTTAATTTGTAATATGAAACACAAAGATGTGATACAAGTTCTATCAAAGATAAACACGCGCGAGTTCTATCTATAAATATTAATGTGCGATTTCTTTGAAATTTTCACGCAGATTGTGCGTATATACTTAAATGTTATCTCAATCACGCATGATTCGTTGAATCTGTGAAAATTCTACAGCGCCTGTTATACTCACGCGAATGAAATATCGTAAACTCGACAACGGCGTGCATTGGGCCGTTGCGCGTGCGAGGAGAACAAGACGCGATCAATGCGATCGCGATTCCGGGAGACAGAGAGGTATTGTGTCGAGGAAAATCAAAAGGCCCCGACGCTGAGCGCGGCGCGCTTCGCTCGTCCGCGCGGTGATAATTTACGCGGCGCGGCGTCGGCGCGATGCAATAAACGCGAAGCCCAGGGATTTATGCGAGCGTCGGTAGCTGCATTGCCTCGAGGCGCGGCCGTGGTATTAGATTAATTATCTTAATTGCGCCTTCAACGCCTTTCCTATGCGGCAAGTGTCTAGAGTTCGCTCGCTCGCTCGCTCGCGCGTGCGTTGCCTTCACGTGCGCTTAACTTTATGCCACTCGCGGCTATTTGCACTTATAAACAGACGAGCGTGAGCTCGTGTGGTGCAATTCGCGCCTCTGTGTGCGTGGGTATTTACCGGCGGCTCGCATAAATGAGCGGCGTGTCGATAGAACCCTCAAGATATACGCGCGGCACGATTACATATTGCGCGACGCGGGGAACTTTTTTTTTTTTCCGTGAATCGCGAGCTTGTACATACATAGGTGTGCGGGAATCGAGAGTGATTTATCGCGCTGACGTCTGACCGCCTGCACACCCGAGAGTCCGAGTCACGATCATTTTTCATCGATGCCACAGCGATACCGTATCGATTCACGACACACTGATCTATTCGCTGATTCCCCAGGGCAACGTGTTTCTTTCGCCCGATCTTCGCGAGGCTCACGTAATCTTGGCACGATTTATCGAGCTGCGTTACACGGACTGGCCTTTTACATAAGAGAAATCGAGCGTGCCACGCGGATTTAATGATTTCTGATTAATTTACGTTAATGAATTCTTTTATCCGTTTAGCTCGTTTCTACGACTAATTAAAATACAGAAGCGAAGAAAGAAAAAGGATTGTCAATCGGTATTCAGTATATTAAGCGACATTGGCGCAACCAATCTCGGTGAACGCGAATAAAAGTTGAACTATATCTCTTGAAATGCCCACGGGATGCCCACGCCGTTGGAAAATCTCTCCGAACGTCCCCGAATGCTCTATAAGAAAGAGAGGACGGTATATGCGGACGTAACCCTATTTGTGCGAGAGCTCTCAGAGGACGAAGAGGGACCGTACCTCGCTCGAAAGTTCTACACGGAGTGTACGGATTATTGATTTCGCGTACTCTCGCACTTACGTACAGAGAAACCAGAGAGCCTGCACACCCTTTCAGGACTGCAACGAGTGCGTGTCACGGATGCATCCACCGAGAAGGAGCGTGCGCGCGAAGCGGCGCGGCTGCACCTCGGGCGAGCGAGCGAGCAAAGGCGCGCGTTTCTGTGTTGGTGAACTGATCGCATTACATGGTATTAAGACACCGGTAAGCCTCTCGTTGTGCGAACGGCTATAGCCGAGACTTACACGAGGTTTAGGTTTGTTCTGCCTGCACGAGACGATGCATTAGATTTACCCGAGCCCTCCCCCCCCCCTACCCCCCACCACATCGAGTTTCCTTTGCGTGATTAGGAGCGTTCCAGGAAATTTTGTTCGAGCCCGCGCTGAAAGGATCCGTGTGCGCCAATTAATTCTGTATTAGGTTGCGGAATCGAGTATTTCGATTTGGTGCGATTATGGGAGGAATTGCGGAGCTCGCGGAAAGCTTATAGCCTATATCGTCGTCTAAAAGAACGAGTTCGTGGGAACGATTAATCTTTCATTCATCAACACACACATAACATCGCAAATATATTATCGTTGTGATCGAGGAAGCTAGCAAATGACAGTTTGGCATAAATGAAAATAGAAATTGCGAGATATCAAACGGCAAGAAACACAACTGTTCGTTGCATCGCCAATAAATAAGTTAAGTATCTATTTAAATTGTTGGTTACATGTTATCCTTAGTGTTTTCAATATTATCCAGAACAGACAACACAAGATCAACAAGAATCGGGGATAAAGCCTATATAAAGCCGTAATCACCCTAGCGATTGCACGATTGAAGATTACTTTTCAACCAGTTAGAGCAAAGCAATCGGTAACTGCTTTGTTCTAATTGGTTGAAAAGTAATTCTCAATCGTCAATCACGATCGCGCAATCGCTAGGGTGATTACGGCTTAAGGCGGCTAGTCGAGCTATAATTATATGTATATATCTAATAAGAATGCTTTGCGGAAAAACGCACAGGAATCCCAACTGCTCTGCGGATAATTAAAAGTTGAATAAAATTCGCTGGCTTCATCTAGATATCTCGGCGCTGGTTTGCTCATTAACGCTCATGACGTTTGTGATATACCTGCAATAAGCGAGTACCGATCACGAAAGTTAACCCCGGAGACAATGGTTAACGTAACAGCTGTTAATTTAATACCTTGTGCTAAAATGCATCGCTATAGGAAATACGTATTGTTGTATGTACACGTATATTAACGCACGATCGTGGGAGTTTCACGAGCGAACGGGTTAATCCGCACACCACGCATATCGCAATACGATCTTTCCGCGGTGTGTACGATGATAAATGACGTGACAACGTGCCGCACTGGAGCGGTTCCTTCCTTCTCTTTCTCCCTCTCTTTCTTTTTTTCCTTTTTAAAGCGGCGTAGCGAATCAACTCGTCACGCTCGAGTGGCGTTACATCTCGTGACGAAACGCCGCGTCGCGCGTTGTTAAAAAATTAACGAAACAATGCGCCGGCTGTCAGTGTCGTTTAACTCTATCGCGGTATCGAGTGTAGTGATTTTATTTGAGTATATAGTCACGCAATACACTTTACATTTCTATACTATAATCGGGGAATGTTGCGCCTAAATTATCATGTAGCGATTGAATTCCGATGAGACTGACTTTGCTGTAGGTATACATTCGCGCGGTTACATCTTCGTCTAGTCTACTTGTTTTTTCTCGCGGCTCTTAATTAATCCCTCGCAAACTACTTTGAATTTTACCACTTAGACCACTTGAATCGCTGAGGAACGATTGTTTTTCGAAGGGCTTTAAAAAAATCTGAGAAAATTGTAGTCCCGCTCCCATACAGCACATATTTCCAACAAACGTTTTAAAGCTTTAAGAACGATTTTAGGATATTCCTCAGATAAAGTGTATTGTTCTTTCAATATTTAGCAACATGATTATACAATTATGTGACCTGAAGCGTTTTTTTAAGTCTTTTTATTGCAATTTGAGGCAGAAATAGTTTAAAGTTGAAAAATTGTCTAGGTCTTCAAATTCCTATGGGGTCTGCGAAAAATTTGTAATCCAATAAATTATAAAGAAGTCTATGCACAACCGAAGATATGAAAAAATAACTTACAGGATGAAGAAAAGAGATTTCGCGCTTTCATCAGAAGATCTACCGAAGCTGCTCTTGAAGCGCAGTCTTTATACAGCCACAAAACGATCTGTAGGGCCAATATAAAATTCAAAGCCGTCAAGAGTGGCACCCTCCACGTTAACGATAGCGCCGCCCCTGAGCATCAGTATGCTAATCCGATGATTGGCTATGTTCCAACCCCGATCCCTCTCTCTCACTATACCACTCTCTTTCTCTCGCGGTCTCTTTCTGTTGGTTTCCCTGCCAGTGCACTGTCTCTTTCTCTCTTTCCGGTTTCCCTGTGGCTTCCTGATGGCATCCAACCACCCTTAACCGAAACCATAAGCCAAAACTAACCCTTATTCTAATTAGGCGGTGCCGCGGCGACGCGCCCCCTGTTTTGCATATTTTCTCGATTAACCTGGCCCTTTCTTTATCCGCTCGACGTCGCAGACTGCCGCAATTTTCCGAAAATTTTCTGACCCGCGGCATCGTTCTTTTTTGTCTTCCCGCGTAACATAATACGTTTCTTGATACAAGATACACCGCGACACCACAAACAGAATATTCTTTTCCGTTTAAAAAATTATGAGAGCTTTTTAATGGCATAACGAGAACTAGGAACAGCTTAAATTGTTATGCATAGCGACTTAATTTCATCAAAATCTACTTGAGTTTTCACCCCGCGACTTATTACATCGAAATGAGTTTCCATAGCAGCCTGGTCCACGGCAACGACGAACCAGCAATCCCCTCCGAGGGATTGTTCGCTGACATAAGCTCATAAACCCGCAATATTGAATATAAATGGACGGCACTGCCGGCGATGCGGAGTGCAAATGAGCCCTGTGAAACCAACCCTTAGCTCATGGGGTGACCCTAAGGTCGGCATAATAGCGTCGATCGAGGGGAAGCTCGAAAGGTCTACGATCAATTAGGTCGACCCCGAAGACAGATTCGCGCTCTTTACTCGTCACAAAACGCAATTCAAAGAGAGGGCATATCCTGCTTTGCATTTAGGGTAGTTTTTAATCCGTTGTACATTAACGTAGATTCCGAGTCATACGATTTCGCCATCGTAGGATGCTCGAAAGATACTTAGCTTACTGATTTTTATAACTCTTTCCTGATTATATAGGTATTGAACGATTTTCATAAATTTTTGTAAATAAACCTCTCTTGAAACTGTTACAGAGCGAAGTAAACGACTCTTTTAGAAACACACATACATATGCAGCAAAATATTTGTATACTCTGGCGTAGGTTTGTTTTAATTTCGAGAAAGCTTGTACTTTAATTTCAGGAAAGTGTTAAAAAATATACTGTGCGTTTATATAGTGCAGTTTTGAAAGCGACACTCACTTTTTCTCGCGCTTCCCCGCACCAGTATCTCGAAATCCTTTCGCAAAGGGGTTGTTATCGATCTTCAGCTGAGTAATCTGTGTGTGCAAACAAAATAAATAGATTTGAGTATGGATTAGAAACAAGTTTGCAAATTAAACAATATTTCGTTATAAGTTCGGATTTAACAAGCCTGCGGGCTCTCGAGCTAATATACTTTCTCGCTTTGCTTCTTATACCGAGAAGGCGCGATAATTAAGATAGGAGTGTATTAGCCGACCTACCAAAAATCTATACAAGGCCCGGTCTCTTCTTACGGCCACACGTGCGTGTGAGCGACTCATTCACTGAGAATAATGCGTACCGAGAAGACGTTATTCCACGAAATGATTCTCGCATCCATGACTTTATCAAGGCACAGGAACGCGGAGAAATATTAATTAACGGAAGGCCAGAAACCAAAACGGCCCGCTCTCTGTTAGATCGTAACGCGAGATTGTTCTCTTCTAACGAATTCTCGTCGCCACGTGTGAGCTTTACATTTCCTCTGCGATAAAGTGATGAACTTTTGACATATAAAAAAAGGTGGGATTATATTTCTGCGCGCATCAATAAATTTTACAAGATAAACAGAAAATACCGAAATATAAATTCTATGCTTGGCCTACAGGAGTTTTAGGCATTAAAAAATAATCACAAGTCTTTTGATTTCCCCGAAAAATTCTATTCTAATATTAACAAAATTAATTTGACGAAAAATCCTTTTCACGTGTGTGGATGTGTTTGAGTAATTTAAAGGTCACTTACCTTTTCATTTTGATAGGCCGTCACGGCGATGAATTCCGTCTCCTTAAAAACATAACTCCTGAACGTCGAATACGGAAGTTTCAGGATGTCATTGGCTCGCACGAGGTGAAACCTCGGCTGATACTTGTGCATCGAATTCAGTATCGTCTGCAATAAGAAAGGGATCATACATTGGGACAGATTGTTTTAGGTTAGCTTTGACAAAGAACGTTTGCAATTATTTCGCTTCGCTTATGTACTCTCAGACCAATTACTCGATGGTGCCGTCAATTATGCGGTAGATAATTTTAAAATCGAGTCAAGAGAAAATACAACGAGAAATCAAGTTTTTTTTTCCTATATTTTTTCAAATGCCTTCAAATTTTCTTTCCTTTTCGTTTCTCACGAACAATGTACGAAGCGTTCTATTTAGCATCACGTAAAAGTCGCGGAAGTCTCGGAAGTCTCGTGATTAACCATCGGCGAGCGTGGTCTGAAAGTGATCTACGGCACGGTGCAAAATTAAGAAACAAAAGTAGCGCGAGACACGAGAGAGCGATTTTGCACGAAGAAAAATATAGAGAGATACGTCAGATTAAAAAAGTGTCAAGAAGGTGTTGCCGTTAATCACACAATCAGAGAGCGTGCGTCGGCACGTTACTCTTTCTCTCGGGTTAATTAATCTTCGTGCAAGTATTTCATAAAGTTCCGTGCGAGCCAAGAAAGCATGAGCTTGGCAAAGCGGCTATTACACACTGATGCATCATGCCGAGTTGATCGATATAAAGTCCGCGAACACAATTGAGCTTTCCGAGAGAGAGCTTTTATCGTTGCTAACGATGACGATCACAGTTATTATCTTTGCACTAAAAACATGATTATATTCGTTAAAGACTTAACATTTTATTAGCACTTAGCTGATTTTATGACAGAAACAGTTACATGATATTTCGAACAAAATAGAGTATATATTTATACACAACGATACGAATTATCCCTGTTCGTAAACAAATTTGTTAAAAATTGTCGAAACGACGAACTTGCCGATTACGATAATTTATATCGATCTCATCCTGAGATTTAAAAAAAGCTCGCGCGTTACACGGCGTGTACGTCCATCGATCTTGTTGAACGGACGCGAATATGCACGTCGCTCGCGAGACTCACGTCGCGCGTCCGGAGCAAATTTGCCTGCGCTCGCGTTGCTTTTATATTACACGATCCGAACGGCTGTTGAGAATATTCCGGCACGCAAAACGAAAAGGGCAAACTCGCGCGTAGCTCGCGCACGCGTCCGTGGCATACGTGAAGGGGGAGAGAAAGAGCGAGATTAATACGTGAGCGGTAACGAGCAAATCACCGTGCGCGATCGATAACCGGAAGCCGCGTGTGTCATCGCTCGATTTCCACCGTCGAATTCACGTATAGACGGATTCTCGCATCTGCAACGGGTCAGTCCCGACCCGCATCCACCCGCTATCGGCGGCATCGGCCTAGATCGTCATTCGCATAATTTATATGGTAGTTATTCAGCGCGTACGTATGTTGCGATCGATAAGCTCCGAAACATGGCCGGCCGTATTCTGGATATCGATCGCTCTGCCGGGCGCAATCGAATTCGCTTAATAATTCAATTCGGATTCCGTAGTCCTCTGCTCTGTTATTTCGCCAAATAAAATGTACCGCGCACTTGTATTATCCGTGTGTGCCGCGATTACAGTGTCCCCTAAGCAGGAGCGAGATTGATTTCAACGTGGCGTTAAAATCGGATCACCATGCCAGAGATCGTAATGTTTCTTCACTAAACCGAGAAGAATCTTCGCGCTCGTTCGAAAGAAGTATTTATTATTTAATATCGTTTGTGGTTTGTGCATCCTTAAATCGGTCCCGATGCCTTGGGAGAAACAAGTTTTGCGAAAAATTTCAGCTGTGGAAGCTAAAATTGTATGTATTTTTAATATAAAACGTTTTACATTATTTTTATGAACTTCTTAATAAAATGTGAAATAAGATGGTACTTCGATCCAAGCTTTTGCTGATATCGTGAACAATATTATTAAAGAATTAATGCCGAGTTAGTCTAGAAACCTAGACAGACATGCCAAGAATCGTTCGCGGAAGCCCTACATTTTGTATTCTGTAATTAACAGCGAAGGCTAAATCATTATGTAATAATACGAAAGGTATAAATATCGTTTTTCAAGATAAATCAATAGAAACTGTACTGTATTTTAATCTTCCCTATAAATTTTACTTTAAGAAAAAGTTCAAAATTGTCACAAATTCATAAAAAAAAATCTATCAATTATAACAAATGCGTATAGACGTCTTATATATGTATATAATTTTATTAATATATTATAACAATAAGATGCAGTCAAGTTAAAGAAATAATTAATTTACATTTCTTATACATATTTTATAGGTTAACACATTGTCTGTCTCTCTATAAACGGATGTCGTGCTGACAGAATGAGCGAACTTTCGACGAAGGAAAAAAAAACAATCAGAAAACGCGATTTAAAAAAATACATCCTATCCTAATTTCGACGCCAGGTTGACATAGTTTTCCGTTTTCACTTTTTCCTGTATTCTTTTATGATTTCGTCATATAAACGACTGCCTTCCTTTTATGCAGATACTGTTCGGAGCATCTCGTTTCATTGCGGGAACAGCAACTAACAAGATTGCCGAGAACATAATTCTACCATTGACAAAGAACGAATGGACGTATCCTCGTTGGCTGATAAATCTGTTTATGCGTCAAATGCTTCACTCACGAAATCCGGATAATTATCGTACGCTTGAATGAGAACTTTCGCAGTCGGGAAACGTTTGAAAAGTGGATACGAATGTAACATGTCTTTTAACGAATCACAAATTGCTGTCGATAAACGGGAGAGCAAGTGAGCATGGCTAAAGAATCATGACTCTTCAAAGTAGTGGGGAGAGGGGAAGGGGGGAGGAGGGCAAATTACCACAGAAGTTTCCGAGATGCTGAGGAAAGTTCTTAATAGCGTTAAGTTGAAATTCTCGAAACTGCTTCTTAGCAATATATTGCGGCATTATACTGATACGCGTGCATGTATAGGCGAGAAAGCTCTAAAACATTTACTTTGTAAAAATTTTTCATACAATAATATCATTCAAGATAAAAACCTGTCAATCTGCTTGTACAAAAAGTTAAAAATTTATTGAAACTATAAAAATTACCTGAGAAATAAAGCTAGCTTTTATATCATAATTTTTCTGATAAAATTCTAACAATTAATATTACGTAATTCATACATTTGTGGAGATTCTGCCGTTCTTCTGAATTTGATCTCTAAATTGACTTCGCGATGATAAGACAGAAGAATTGAAAAGTTCAGAAAGACTGCGGATATTCAGGAATAACTGCGACGATTATTCGTGCAAACGAAAATTTGCATTCAACTGTGTTGATCCATATATTGGACGCGTAAATAGGGGTAAAACAGAAGTCGTCAATAGAGAGAGAAACGCACAGGGGCCAAAGGTCCACCGTGTCGATAATCACTGGAGTGCGTATAGAGCTTAAGTGAAGGGACTGATCGTAACGTACGACGTCACTCCGTCAATCCGCAGCGATAAATTCACGTTTGCTGCCACCGCATACGGTAACAAATAAAATTCGTCGACGTGCCGCTCGTGCGTGTAAATTAGTACGGCACATGTGAAGTGAAAAGAGAAAGAGAGAGGTAGAGAGAGAGAGCCCTCGCTCGTTTCTGCACGGACGCCATTATGCGCGGCGCGGTACAAAGGGGAAATAATTAGCGCTGGCCGAGTGATAAGCCGGCAATCTAGGCGTTTGTCATTAGCCTATCAAAGCAGAAAATGTTTCTCTTTTCCTTCTTTTTCTCTCTTTCCCTCGAGCCACCGTTACCGCCACTACCGCCTTTGGGTCCCCCTTCCGGTCCCTCGCGCGACGCCCCGGCAGTCCCCTCGTCACTATCTCGTTTCTCGTGGACCTTCGGCCTCGACACGCCTCTGGCGCCGTGGAAAATATGTGCGAACGCCGATCGGAGCAATTAGTATTTCTCCGGACTCTAATCTGGACTCGCTCGAGCGCGGCAAATGCGCGTCTTTCGCGGTACATTCTGCTCGTAGAATATGCCGGCAAAAGAGGGGTAAAAAGGTAAGACGGTGGTGCCAGGAGGACACGGTTCACGAGAGAAGAAAGGGGAGGAGGCTAGTATCGCGAGACAAGCCTATAGAGAGAGAAAAAGAAAGGGAAAAGGGGGCAAGAGGGAGAAAGGAGGGAATAGAAGATGGTCGGAGGACGATGGAAAGTAAGTGGTAGGATCTGAAGCGGTCCGGCATGTATATCGTGCCGCGTGAATTGACCAGCCAGATAAAACCGCACGGCGGACGAATGGACGGTGAGACGAGCAGGGGGAGAAAGCAGCATTGGGACGGTAGGGGAGGAAAGTGAGAGAATATCTTGGCCGACACAGAAGCCGACGCTGCTAATGACTCTGTCCGCGGTAATCTCCGGGTGTTATCTGTCCTGGCTACCTGGGGCCCACCTACTTCGAATCACGAACCTGCACACGCTGCTCTGCCGCCACGTCTCGCCTCTTTCTCGCGTCTCTCCTTCGCGCTCCTCTCTCCTTACCCTCTACCCCGCCGGTCGCTCATCCTTGCACCATCAGGATCACGGAATCCGAAGATCTCTTTAGGCGTGCCGCTTTTTTCAGACCCAACGCGATACATGTATCTTCAAAATATATGGATCAATAAAAAAGTTTAAGCGCTTAACAACTTATAGGCCGATTTATTCTGCGGTTTCAAAAATTTCCACGTAATAGGAATAATATTTAATATATGTATATGTAAGTTGTAAACGAAAAATAAAACCAGACAAATCGTTATATTAGAAGGAGGGAATAATTTAGCCTTCGACACATTGCACTGGTCAAACCGAGAAGATGATAGAGTGCAACAAAACCTTGCCATTGCTGTCCTCGGTCAGTTTGGTCAACTGATCGTACAGAAGAGCAAACAAATCTCTTGGGTTTGAAAGGGACTACTTCAGCGAGAGACTAAAAATAAGGAGTCCACCATCAAAGTATTGACAATGATACGGCAAAATTTCCTCGTCGCAGTGAGGAAGTAAAGGTGGAGAGTAGAATGTGCTTCGACACAAAGATAAAAAATCAAGGAAAAATTTCCAAAGAAAAGAGACGAAAAAGGAACAACGGGACTTTCTCACTTTGAGAATCAAGAAGTTGTCCGATGGTCCGAGGATTACTTAGCCATCGGTACATCAGGTGACCATGTGCAGTTCAGTTTGCAATGTTCGCGAACCTCGTGCACTTTCGTCCACTTACACGCGCACAAAGTGTACAGTACATACATTTAAGTTCGAGCAAGATCTGAACGTATACCCGAGAATAACGAGAGAAGGATATACTGGGAGAGAGCCATCGGACGGGAAAGGATAAAGGAGTGGTTCGCGTATGTGGACGATGCGCGGGGGCGGCGGATGGGAGGAAGACGAAAGGGAGGTTCTTGATGGCGAGCGTAGCGCCACCTCGGCAGAAAGCGGCGGAGGAGTGAAACTTTTCACCGAAGGCGAGGGTGCGAGCGAGAGAGCCCGCTCACCACACGAGGGTGCGACGAAGCAAAGACGACGAGGCGACGGGGGTGAAACGCACGGAAGAGGCAAGGGAAAGGTGGTGGTAAGGTTGGTCGTCCTGGTATCGACCGCCTGAAAAAGGGGTGGATTTTTCTACCCCTGGGCGGAGGACCCGCCGTGTAGGAGGACGTGTTCCGAACGCGAATGCGACTGGCCCATCTCGGGACTTTTGTCACGCGGAATAAAAATAAGGGCGGTTTTTCTCAGTTTTTCTCAGTACTTTCGTGTATTAATAGTCGAGATTTAATAAATATAGGTGTTTACTAGAAATATAGGTGTTTACTTAGGAAATATTAAAATTCGCAGCGAGATATTAAAAGATTTTACTTTGAATTTTGAGTACGTAAAAAGTTTTAAAAAATTGGAAATCGAATTAAAGTATAAAACTTCAATGATATAAAACTAAAGACACAAATGAACGAGTAAACTGGAATAATATGTGCAACCAAAAAAAAAAAATGTTTTATTAATTATATTCGTGGACACATAAATATAAAATGTATGCGTGGCATAATTGGAGATGACCCTGATTCATTTTTCAACTGATCGCGCACACATTGCGAGAGACCTTTGGAGTTCGTCTTGATTGAACACTTAAATCTAATCCTGATGTTTCCAGTTCGCGCCATCTTTTACCGTAGATGTGACCTCGGAGCTCGCGATTAGACGCATAATTTCGAGGAAGTCAATTAGTTTGAATCAATCTGAGTTCTGAGAAGCGACGCGTGGAAGCGTGACGGAGTGTCTTCCAGTTCTAAGAACGAATTAGGCGATGAACTTCGAGTTTACAGACGGCTCGGCGACGCGACGTCGACGGTCTCGCTTGTTAGCGAAGCGAGACCAGCGAAGTTAGGTCAATTCGTGGTGGCTTGATGGCGAAGACGACGTCGGCGAGGAGGAGGAGGAGGAGGAAGAGGTGGAAAAAGGGGAATGTAGGAGAGAAATGGATCCTTGGGGGGTTTCTCTGCCACTTACTCGCCCGGAAGCTAATTGGCCCGAATCGAGGGTGGCTTTTCCATCATCCGGTTCAGGCATTATGGCCGACTTGCACGTAAGTCGACAAGCCAATAGCAGGCCGTCTGGATGGTCGAGCGAACATGAGGAACTCCTTTCCTCTGTGCTCTTTTTTTCCTACCACACGAATTCGTACCAATTTCCGAGGCTACTTTGTAAACGCTGCTGCTCAGCGAAATGTGACAGGTGTCATAAATAGGTGACGAAAAATATTAATAACGGTGCTATTTCTAATCTTGTTTTTTTTTTTTTTTTTCGATAATTTCAGGTGGATTAATACGAATTTTCTTTGTAAGAACAGATGAAATGTGTTTGTTTTTTATTGTTGCTTTGTACCATTATACAGTTTAATTTAAAAAATTCAACTTGCGTGAAATTTATATTATTGCGTTCATTATTATGCTAAAAGATAGTAGAAAAAATTTAAATGGATATTTAAATCACGATTATATGTATAGAGAGAACCGGCATTGCAGCTATAATATTTAATTCCGGTGTCAAGCCAAATTGCGTAGAAGCTTTATGGACTCGGCAAATCCGTTGAATGGGTCTACTGTGCACGCGAAGAAATAAAGATTATCGACTTAACGCCGTTCTTTGATCACTGAATGAAAGCAAATAGGTACTGTCGCCAACCAGTGCCACCGCACGCCGTCATGATAATTTCCGATAAACTTCGCGAGCCAAGTCTGGCACTTTGAAGAGAGAAACGGATATTCAATCGCTCTTCTTCCACACTATGTCTTTAACACTTTATCGTGAAGAATCTCAAGAATAAATGTATATATACGATTAAACTATAATAAAAGTATTAAACTCAAATTATGCAGATTATTAACGTAACGTAACGATAAAACTTCTTTTTCAAAAGTTCATAACATAATAAACTCCACAGCAAAATGTTCCTGTGGATTTATATTATGAATTACGAAAAGATCCATGGATAAAAATGTGTTTGATGTAGTCATATACAGATATTTACATGAAAGTAAGAGGTTATTTAAGCGAGAATTGTCAAGGTTTAGAGGGGTATACGCGAGAATCGTCTTTTCCCTTGATTTCCTCGGCGGTTGATACGGAAAAAAAAGCGGAGGGAAACGTTAAACGGAAATCAGGCTGCTTACAGACGGGCCGCGTGTATAAAGAAGCGTCACTCCGTTTCTCTTTTTTCCCACTCTGTCCCCTCTCTCTCTCTCTCTGTCTCTCCCTCTCACCCGAGGGGCGATACGGAAAACAGGCTCTTTGACGAGGAACGAGTGCGCGGTATGTGTTGAAATACACGGCTGCGGAAAAGATGGGAAAGAAACGCCGCAAGGGGGTGTTTGCGCGGGCCACGAGTGTGAAATTGCCAGCGATGCTCGATGCGCCGTGAAATACACAAAAGTGGAAGTCTCGAATTTTTCCTTTCGGCAAAGGGAAAAATTGTCTCGGAATATTCGAGAGGTATGTACAAGACGATATCCTTCAACGTGATGCGCCACACCGATCGCCGCACCGCCCCGTCGACACTTTTTCCGCGGTTGTTCGCATCGTCGCGCTAATTGTATGATGCTCGAGAAATTTTATGAGCAGCGCGTCTTAATCCTTTGAGATCCTTGAACGTGGAATATACGGCGATGATTCGAAACACCTCTGCGGATCCGACAGTGTTGCAGAAGCTATAGCCTCTTATCGCCGCACCCGACATATAAGATAAATTTCACGGACTGTTTCCTTCGTTTACAATGACGTAACGGCGAATTTATTCCGAAATTAATTAACTTCCGTACCACCGGCGACGATAAACGTTTTACTCTTGGATCGCTTCCCATATGGTTGAGAAAAGCGGATACGCAACGCCATTTTTATCTCCCTATACAGATTATAGAAAAATCACCGGCTAGAAGAATAGCGAGCTAAAAACGTATTGATGTATTAACAATGACGAGCACGGGAATATCACGACCTATGTACATCATGGGTTCTTCTAACTTCCCTGTTAGAATAATGGTTCGGAGCATTGGCACAACGAGCGTGGTATCGCGTATTTATCGATCTCACCGCGTCGGACGTGTAGAGAATCTAGACGATCCGTTAAATATAGAACATTAAATATTGGCTAAAGACTAGACGAGGCTATATACGTGTGTTAACCGGGAACGGGCTTTTCCCGCTGAGCCAGCGAGGCTCCCTTTTGCCTCCGATTGTCCGCTGCTCTTCCTTTTTTTTTTTTCTTTTTTTCGATGCCTCAGCCTGACGGATTACGCTGACCGACAATGGTGCTGATTGAAACCGATTATCGGACTCTCCTCCTCTCATCTTCTCCTTTTTTTTTTCACTTCGTCCCCGCCGCGGCGACAGCCGTCGGATTCGTTTCCAGTCGAGGTGTTACGACCCTGTGATTTCATCGTCGTAGAATCAAACGTTGAAAAAAAAAAAGAAGAAGAAAGGGGGAAAAAAGGAAATGCCGGAAAACAAGGAGAGAACAAATAAAAGAGAAGAGAAAAAGGAAGTAACGGAAGGTTAAAAGCTCGGCAAAACTAACCCCCTGGATTCCTGGCTAACAGCGACAGCCACCCCCTTCGTTTCCAGTATCGGCTTTATTGTCCCGAAGAATACGAGTCGCGACCGCCACCCTATCCGGTAATCGTGCGTCCCTTCGTTTATCAGAATACGAATGAGGGCTTGGGTGGCACTCTCTTGCGCGAAGGGATACTGACCGCCGCCGCCGTCGCTATTTTTTTTCCCGTCGAGAGAGCGATGCGGTTTAGAGACCGTGCTCGCGCGGAATACGGAATGCACATCGATTATATTGAACCGCAGCTTGGAAATAATACTGCGAGCGTATCTGAAAAAGCATATTAGATGGTCCTTCCCTTTTTTGATGTATATAGCGATTCTAATGCTGCGTATCAAAATATTTTATTATTACATAATCCGCGATACTCCCAATCATCATTGCGCACTTATTCTCAGACGAAAAAAATTGATATCTGCACTGTTGAAATTTTCTTTCTAACACACATTTCAAAATTAATATACATATATGGTATATATATATACACGTTAATTACAAATGTCGAATTTTAGATTTATTAGCTCGAATGCTTCTCGCTGATGATTTATTTCTGCAACTAGCACGTCACTAGCAGATACGTGGGAAAAAGATTCGGCGCGATTGATTAACGCCATAAAAGCTGCGCCGATCATCTGACATCTCGCGTGAAGCGAGACGACGTAATCCTCTCTCTCACCATTCGTTCACGTCACGCTCGCTTTCCTGATTTTACCGAAGAAATGAAATTAAATTGCGGTCATATCACGTGAGAGAAACATATGTCGACAACACGCGCATCAAGTATTATATTTTACCCTTGGGACACGTACGAACTCTTTTCGCGCGCTGCTAGCACTATCGCTGCTCTTGAATAAATCTAATCTGTCAGCAGTAAACCGGTCCTTCTAAACAAATTGGCTACATGTCCTATAGTGTTGCTGCACGCAGAAAGAAATATTTTCGCTCAATCGTCTCTTCTTCGCTTGTATCGTTGTTAAACTTACACTCGCACAAGTATCGTATCTCACTGTTCGCTATCTATTATTATCTAATGACACGGAATATCGTATTATTATCGGTAATGTTAACATCCTATAAATGGGCCATTATCGATTCAGAACAATCATCGTGAGAAAAGCGTTAACGGCTTGCCGAAAGGAAAACGAGCCACGGGAATGACTTTCGAGAAAGACCGCTTGAAAATCGTAAATATGGATAGCTCCGCCGGTCATAAAGGAGATAAATGACCGGGAGGAACGCAATAATCGAGAATTAACGCGTACATTAAGGCCTCTCGAAACCCGTCAACGCTTCGACATTTTTTTTTCACCCCGGACTAATCGTCTCCCTCCCCCCCTCGCCCTTTTTTTCCTTTCTGTTCGACTTCTGGTTGAGCGAGGTCCTCTCGAATTATCAGTCCCCTCGTGACCCGATCGTGGAGGCATTCGGATAACCTCAGAGTTCAGAACACTTTATCACAATCTATCTCAATAATTCGGAGCAGTGACGATGCATGCGTATGGCACGTAAAATGCGTGGGACTTACGGACGAATGTCGATAACGTATAGTCCTTCCGAGCCTCGATTGGTCGTTTAGCCCGCGCGATTACTTTTAACCTCTAATAATTAATACTGGAACACATTTCTCGACGTTTTTTATTTCACGAAATTTCCACGATTATAACGTATATGCAAGACGTTGCACATGTTTTAACTAATTCTATATTACTGTCTCGATATGTCGCGCATATTGAACACGCGAAAGAATTTGTGTAAAACTTGTCGCGTGAGAATGATGGCGCAAAAAAAAAAAAAAAAACAGAAAAAAAAGAGATCGCAGGACAATCCGCCATCCAAAGCAAATCCCCGTCCTCTCGGTACACCGTTAATATAACGCCGACTGAGCAAACCGACACGGCGCGGCGTACCCGGAAGCAAATTTGAACACGAAAATCGGTAGAAAAATAGTAGGCGATAGTGGCACGTCGATTTTTAACTGCCGCCCGTTGCACACACCGAAAATACGGTGGTGTCTGCGCACAGCCGCCAGAAAGCGCAAACAGATACGCGTGTTTGCAGAAGCATCTGTCATAGAGAAACGTCTGGCTGTGTAGAGCGACACAGAAGGTGTCCGCGGTTTCAAGAAAAGTGAAAAAGGAGAAGTATACGACGAATGGATGGACGGTACACCACCACCACCGCCATCACCACTCTCTGCCACCACCACTACTCGGGGGAAGGGAGATGGAGGGTAAGGAAAGAAACGTTCCGTGCAAACACGGCAGCGGCTGTCTCCCACAGGGGCAGTAAGTAAGTTGGTTAAGCAGAGATCCTAAAACATTCAAACGACAAACAGTAAGAAGCCCCCTTTCTTCCGTCTCCATGTCTCCCATCCGGTTCCCAGCGCTCGCCGGTTCGTCGTCTTCGAACGTCCATTAGTAGAGTTTGCGCGGCGGCGCCTCTGATGTCTTGGGGCTCCAATCGTGCGCGCGCGCGCGCGACATGTTCATCCGTAACACAAATTTCTATCCCGTCTGCATCTTCACTCCGGCCGTTGCGTCGCGGATGCAACTTGACGCGAATCTCTCGTTGAGAGAACCGAGACGAGGGAGATAACGAGGCTGTTGACAAATCTCGCACGCGAACTTATGATATTTATCTATTTATGCTTTAGAGAACAAGCGTGAGCTTTTACTCGACTCATTGTTAATGATGCCTCCCCCCCCCCCCAATATTCTATATAATTTTTCATATTTCAATTATTGTTGAAATACAACGAGTAGATAATAACGAGTAACAATACAGCTTATAAGCGATATTTCCGCGAAACAAGTCCGCATTCGTAATTTGCTCTACTTGTCGCTCAAGGACTCCGCGGTACTTTCGACGAAGTAGCGCCTTTTTATAGGCCGTCTTAATTTGCAACAGATGCACCACCAACGACGTTGTCGCGACGAGACGTAATTCGCCGCCGCGCCGACGAGGTGGTCCCTTTAGAGAACGATTTTAGGAGCGCTCGCGATAGCCGCGAAACATCTGTCCCGCTTGTCAGCTCGTTAGGTATATCACAATAAAATGACGGCGAACGCAATGGATCCAAGTACGATCGTTAAACTGATTTATTCTCATTCGCGCAACACCGATGTTACACATCGCACCGACACACTCACACGCAACTGTATTCTAATTACCTGATTGCGGCCTAGCCGTGTCATGTATTCTGGATTCTGGAACGGAGGCAAAATAGAAGAGCGAGAAGTACTTATATCCACACATTATAATTGAACATCATTTTTGACATATTGAACCATAAATTATATTCAAAGTAAAGACTGACGCGCGCGCGCGCGCGCGCACTGCGGTAGAATAATACGATGAATAATGAAAAATCGCGTTAAAAGCCAAAAGCTGCACGATGGACCAGAATGCTTGGCAGTCGAAGAACACTTCTCTATTCGTTGCGAACGAAAACGGAAGACGAGAATCCGCGAATACTGATGACGTTCCGTGCACTCTCGGCGCGGCGGTCTGGTGTGGCGCCAAGCTGGTAAAAGGGTGAAGGAATTGACCGTGGTGCCTGAGAGACGGGCTACGTCGCGGGAAGAATGAGGGAAGACGAACGGCGGGAGACGTGGACGGGGAGGGAGAGGGCGCTCATTATGTTTCGGTAATTAGCCGAATCCGACGGGTGTTTTCAATTTGCTCAAAGGCGCCGCTTGTGCGCCCCGGCCCCGATCTTGTTGCGTGGGCGCGCAAGCGCCGCTCCCGCCGAAAAAGTCGTCGGGGAAGGAAAAAAAAAAGAGGAGAGAAGGGGGAACATGATTCGCGCGAAGGAAGAAAAACCAGGCGCGAGCGTGCGTGCAATCTACGTGCGCATCACACACGAGTCGGTCGAAAGAGAGAGAGAGAGAGAAGAAAAGGAGATGCACACGTTTTCTTCGTTGAGGGTTGAAACGCCGGGACGTTTTTCTGCGGCTTGGGTCTCGCAAAGAGAGCTCGCGTGCGAAGTTTACAGAACATCGAGAATACGTGTCTCATCTGGAATTATCACACGTCTGACGTTTTCTTTTCCATTCGAGTTTTCCCTTCTCTGAACATTTGCATTTTTATTCTGTGCATTTTCCTTTTTTTTTTCTTTTCTTTCGTTCTATACGGATAAACGATAAAGTAAATATGCTAAATATGCTTTAAGATCTCGACATACGTCTTGATATGTTATACAGCTGTATACGACATTTCGATCGTCTAATAGAAAAATGATACAATTAGCATTTTTTACGTAATAGGAAATCTCTAAAGACATGTATTATTGGAAAATTTAATAACTCTTTTATGAAATTAATTATAAACGATAACTCCAATTTACCCCTAAAAGTGCCATTTGTTCTCTAATTAAGTTTGTAAAAAGAGAGTTTTGAGTCAGATGTCATGAAGAGCATTAAAATAGTTATAGAAAAACGGCCTTTTGGGGATTTATGAAATTTATTTTTAAAAGATTCTGTAAAATAATTTATGCTCCACAATTTAAAATTTCAAAAATGCTCTCCTGAAAGTTGCTAATTTTGAGATGCATCACTTTTTCTCAAACAAACGAATTGTCTAGTTTTACAGTTAATCGCGCGAGCGCAATATTATCAACGTGGCCGAAGCAAAAGTGAAAGAGAATCAATGGCGATGGCAATGGTGGTCGCTATGGTACGCGTGGCAAAATTGCTCAAGTGCATTATATTGTCGAAGCCCGGAGGGAGACAAAAGGCGTCCGGGCAATCTAGCGATTGTCGGCTATCGTCACCCGGAGGTGGCTCTGATAGGAATTATGATTGGCGGATTGATGCGACCAACGCTGAGGGCGACGAGACAGAACAAAGAGGGACAGATAGAAAAGAAGGGACGGACTGAAATTGTGTGAAATGAGCGGACGTGGGTGAGTGGCTCGGCGTTAAGCAGGAAGCCGTCCCGACGAAGCGGACCCATTAAGTGCGTCCTACGGACCCCTACCTCGGGCCCTCTCTTTTTCTCCTCACTGGCCACTGGTCCTCCAGATTGCGTTTTATCATTTCAACTAATTCTTCAATATGGCCGGCTTCGTCGAGATGCCGGATGGCGATTCGTCGATCATTACTTTGTACGCGGAAAGGACGATTTTACCTAAGCATCTACCATATATAAAAGTTTAGCTAGATACAGATCGGAAAATAATTTTGTATTTTGAATTACGATAAGCATGCGGCATTCTAACGATCTTTTTGAACATCCTATATAATTATTTTGGTGGTCCCAACAAAATTATTTCAGATTTACATATCTAGCTAATTTTTTAGATTCTTTAATAAAATTGTATTTTTATTTTTTTCGTGCTGGAATTCCCATTTAATCGAGTCTAGAATTGTTATAGTATCGCATCCATTTATTTCGTTTATGTGTATTAGAGAAGTTATTAATCTAATTTAGTTATTTAGTAGATTATATAAAAATATGGAAAAAAGTAAGTGTTTTAATTTTTGATATTTATTATTGTAATTGATATACGTGCTGTTATGATACTTATTCAAATTTAATTTAATTTAAATATTAAATTGAAAATAACACACACCATATATATATATATATATATATATACAGCTCAAAAAACTAACATTGAAGAACTTCTATGAAGTGCGATAACGCCGAAAGACGAATTATCATTTCGGAAACTGCCGAGGAGAGAAAACAGTCAAAGATGGTTTTGCGCGAGAAACTTTCTTGAAGAACGAAGCTTCAGTAAAGAGGACAGACACGTGTAAACGCTCAACCGTCACGTGCATCAAAGGCCATACTTTTGCAATGCTCGCTGCGAAACGCGAGCCCAGTACGTACACTGGTCACGTGAGCGTGTGTGCGAGTGAGATTCTATGTGTGCTGTGTATACGTGCCACAAAGTAATTAAACAGCCGCTGCTCTAGCCGCAGCCACTTGACGCGTCCCAAAGAACATTGCAGTTTCGTAAAGAAAGCGCAAGGCATAACGACGAGATTTACTCTGCCCGCGTGGCTGCCGGCGGTTCTTAATGAGACACGCGCGAAGGAATGACAGATTTTGCTGTAATTAGCGTTAAATGCGATCGAGCACGATAAGCGTGATTTCTCCGCGTAGAGCACCGCGGAGATTCCTACGGTGCGTGGAAAATAAATGCCTCGAAGATATACGTATACAGCTTATGTAGCGTAATGATTTTACTCCTATTCGTCTTTTCACTCTATCTGGTCGGTCGACTCTCCAGCGATGCGCTATTTAAGTTGCTTCGCTCATGTGAAAACTCTCGATAGCAATTTGAAAAACGACAAATTGAAAAAAAATGTAAGATGACGTGGAAACACATTGACAAGCTTCACTTGTAAAATTATATACAAAGAGCTGCTAAATTAAAGGCCTCAGTTTAAAATAATGACCGCATAATTGAGATTTTGCTTAAGAGATTTTGTTTAAGAGATTACGTCAATATGATGAGGATGACGGCGCAGAAGACACTCGATTTGTGGAAACAGGAAATTAATCGTCAGAAAGGGACAAGGTATATAGTGCGCAGGCAGGTTAAAGATGGTCCGATCGCCACAGGTCGAGATAGTTCTTAGGTGGCTACTCAAAAAGACAGATACGTCTCCCTGTTTCTCCCGAGGTTCCAAGCACCTCCGGTTCCTCCTCCTCCTCCTCCTCCTCCTTCATCTTCTATGGAAGATGATGGCGTGCTATATAGCCTCCAGCCACAGTTCGTGCATCCTCCTCTATTTCTCTCCCTCTCTCTCTCTCTCTTTTTCTCCGGACTGCCCGGGTATGAACAGCGATGTTCGAGAAAGACGGAGAGACGGAAAAGCGAAGAATGAAAGGAAGAAAGAGAAAGACTTGGCAGAGAACGCGCCGGATGATGGATTCGGAGGGACGAGAGAGATAGAAGGAGAAAGAAACGATAGATGGTTACCTTGGTAGGCAGATATAATGTAGCCAGCTGTAGGCAGAGTCGGTAATCACATGTTTGTTTAACCTCCAAAACCCCTCATCTACGGGGTCTCCCCCTCGACCACCCTAACGGCCCGACGGGGCCTGGGCCACCCCGAGCCACTACCAAACAAAGATGTCGTGTCTTCTTTCTCTCTTTTGCTCCTCCGTGACGGCAGATCCATTCTCTCTCTCTCTCTCTCTCTCTCCTACCGAGGTGGACCGACCTGTGAGATCGAAAACGAGGGGCGCCAGTGACGAACGGCCTCGGTCCACGGTGCGTATATTTAATGGGATATGGACTTCGCGCGCGTGGAGATTACGCGCGCGTTTTTTTTCACGCATTGCGGGCGACACGACGCGACGCCGCGCTGCGCTACGAGAACATTGAATAAAGATCTCAAAATCCTGGGAATCCGCGTAATTATCTCTCGCAAACATCGTCCTTCTTGTTTCAGCATCTCATTTCGCTGCAGCATCCAATTGAAACGTAACGAGGAAGAAGGAACGGATCCGCAAGACAAGATCGATACTCGATAATACGTATGCGTAACCGCCGTGGGTGCACGATAAAACGCTATTCCTTTGGAATAGCAGGTTGAGCGAGCTTGATCCGTGGCGAGCAACCAGTATAATGTAGTCATAAGTATCCACGACGAATTTGCAAGTGCATACAAGATGAACCACGGAGTTAATACCGATCCAACGGCGCGTCGTGTATATATAGAGCACCGCGCCGAGTCGAGGGGGGGAGGAGGGGGGCAACGCGGGGCAAAAGGCGGAGGTTCTATAGGGAGGCTTCGTTCGTGCAGAACCACCGTGCGCCCGTTATTATAGCTGGCTATAATATGGCACTCGCACCTACAAGAAGCCTTCAGGTGCGACCAACGTATAGGAAGTCGCCCGGAGGCTCTAGGGAATCTTCCACTTTGAATAAGTATGACGGACGAAGTGTTTCAACCTGTAACCTTCGCGAACACGATAATGTACGCCTTATACCCTTACCTCCTTCATCTAGTTCGTACCGGCATTTTGTATGCAAACGGTGGATCCTGGCTGTTAAAATTGGCACGATATCGCGTGACGTAGCGAAGAATTCGGCCAGCTATTCGGATAATCTACAGACAATATCAGGCAAAATCTTATAACAGGCTTAAGTTTAAATATAGGAAGAATGTATACACGATATATTATCAGAATAACATAGTTTAAAGTTTTGTTATTACTCCCAAAAGAAGGAGACGATCAGATGTTTATTTGTGAAGCGCTCTAAATTCATAGATTTATTTCTACATCACAAAAAATCCTGTATCGTAAAGATTAACGGTTGCGAATTTCAGTCGCGGCTAGCAAAAGATCTTGGCGTTACTCTATCGCGCGCAGGAGTGAATATCCCTTCCTTCGAAAAAGTATCGTCGTATCAGGTTGATTTCCATCAGAGCGAATGCATAAAAAGACAACTAATTGAGGCGGAGGGAGGATCCTCGCGACGGAGCTGATTAAATCTACCCGCACTTTGTAAAAAAGCCCATGTAAATTTCCATCGACACGGTGCGGTGGTGTGTGCACAAGCCAGGGCCCACCGCGCGGAGACCCAGCGTTTCAGGTGACCGAGGGACTTACACGACAACTACGACCAGGGGTTATGGGCGCGCGATCGTGAGCGGCCTCGAAGGAAGGCGGAGCACCCTGGCGCCATGTCGCGGGGGGTCCGTGGATACACTAATACGCAGAAGGGCCCGACGAGCGTGTCCGTGAGGGAAGCCACGACACTAACCGGCTTATATCCGTGACCAAAGCGCGCGCGCGCAAGCGACTACTTTCTCTCTCTTCTTTTCTGGCGAGTCCAGGAGGCGAACGATGAAACCGCGGTTGTGTACCAACACTTGAGCCAACTTAGGACGACTCGCACACCGACACGCCAGGATGGTTATTAACCATGGACTCCTATCGCTGGAGGTGTGCTGATGGAGGCTGTGAGATTTGTGATTTAGATGAGCTCACCGGCTCGGCTCTGGGCGACCAGCCTCCGATTCTAGTCTTCTTTCCTTTTCTCCGTTCTCTCTTTCTCTCCCTTTCTTTTTTTTTTTTCTCGTATCTTTCGAGCCGCGTCTCGGTCACGAGGCTTTGTTTTAACTGTTCCAAGTTTCAGGCGGCCCTTAACTAGCCACGACCAGGTATGTAACAACCTATACGAAGACGAAGACCAAAAACAGATGCGCGAGAAAGACGATAGAATATCGCATTGGAGATTCCAGGACTTTGAGGGAAAGATCTCGCTCCGTGTCTGCCGTTATTTCGTGAATGAAAATTTCAACACTGGTCATTTCGTGTTCAAGCTCTAACTCGATATTCCAATTAGAATAATCATTTGATTTTCGGTTAACATATGTAGACTAGTATAATTTGACACAACGCATTATAATCTATCATATAACTTGTTTTGATATCCCTTTCAATGAAAGCAGCACTAATAGAAACGAAAACATATATATATATATATATATTCTACACTGTATTTGTTATCAAAAAAGATATATCACAAGGATATGTTGCTCTACTTTAGTCTAACGTTGCGTTTGTTTAAGATTACTTTAAGTAAATGTATACAGACATAAGTTTAGCGAACATTGTAAGTAATATAAATTGCACCTTTATATATTTATCGTAGAGAGACGGTAAAAAAGTAAAACGAATCATCATTCATAGTGGAAACTTCAGTAACTATAGATGAAATATAAGAAACAGAAGTACGAATACGTTATGCGATATTAGGGGAATCTTTTATGACGATAATGAGGTGCTGAAAACTGTGTAGGCGTTACAGTCGAGCACCATCTAGATATCATTTAATTGAAAAAAAAAAAAAAACTTTATAACATGTCTCTGGTACACATGTAGTATCGTTAAAAGACGTTTACATACAATGCCACAATGTGTCTAAGGCGTTTATGCGTCACGTATAGTTGTCGCCTACAAAGTGACAAGATGATATCGTTGAAAGTGCAAGGTAACAAAAAAATATGATCACAAAGCTTGCGTGTTTATCAAACCATTCGATATAACGTGTATTAAAAGAAGACAAATTCTAGAGAATGTTAGTTACATCTTATTACATATAAAAAAAGACTTTACACCAAAAGATTTTCATCAGTTGGTGAACTGAAAATTATATTGACTGCGTATATAAGCAAATTTATTCATAGAAAGGTGCGCGGTTATTATGATGATGCGTTCCTGAAGGATTTTTGTATCAAGTGCTAAAAATGGTCATTTTTACTATTAATCATAGCTTTTATATTTTATAATATATAACTAACATAACTCTCTCAGAGTTTGTTTTTTTTTTTGTATTATAAATATACGTTTCACTGATTATATTTGATAAAAACAACATTTTGTAATTAGACTTTTTTGTCACCCTGTAAAGTTGCGATGCATTTTTTAAATGAACCATACGAAACATGATCTGCCCTTCCACGTAGGAAATCGATACTCGACCTCGAGAGATGCTAGTCCACATATATACTTTTATTTCTCTTTTTTTACTCCGTACAATTAAATGTATTTGCGTTCCAGCCCACACACTGGTCTATAAAATCAATTTTGCACTTATTTTTGTCACCGTATTGTTCGCCGTTCTCTACAAACTTTCTTTAGAACCCTCGTATACACGCTATAATTCATATCGCGACTATATCGAGGTTACGATGCGGCTGCAAAGAGACTGCAAAATGCGATCGGTCTCTGGCTGGCGCTCGTCCTCGCAATATCAGGCGAGAGCGGCACCTTTACTCGCGACGGAGAATTCGTAGACTCAATTCCGGAATTCTCCGGATTGGGTTATTCGCGCAGCGCGCCGTCTTTCCTGGAAGGCGGAAACGGGATCTTGTGAATGCCTCGGAGACGCAGAGACGCACACAGCGGCAACGCAGCGACGGGAACGCACGTCGATTTAATCGGTAGCCAAGAAAGGGCTCACATAAATAAGATCTATCTCGGGTGGAACATGAGAATCCTTTACCGCGTAGAGATAGAGGCCGGGACACCCCGTAGATAAGACGCGGCCTTTCATCGCGCCGCCAAGCCCGACGATAAAACCGTCGTCTCCGTGACCCGACTTTTCTTAAACCCTAGTAAACGTCTACCAGCTACCGCGCATCAGCTCTTCTCGCCTCGGATAAATGGTACACTCGTTGTGCGCAATAACGGTGTGTCGGTAACTACCTCTAAATTTCCCCTCTCTTAATTCTTCTCCTCCGGCGGTGGTCCGTGTATACTACAGCGATCATCTTCGATAACTAAAAGCTGAAAGTGTCGCGAGAGAGGAAAAATTTACGCGAGATTACAGTAGCGACATGCCGACGTTTATCGCAATTCACTGCGATCCGGGTTTCTTACCCGAGAGATCCTCTATATGGAATCATCACGATATCGGAAAGTGCAATACGCTTCTGAATTATTTATACGGAATGCGCACAATGTTGCGCAAAGTGATGTTGATGATACGTCGTGGAAATTAAGATAATATCGTAAAATCACGATGGTAAAAGTTTCGTCGGCGCGTATACGGCGTTTCGTGCATTGAAGACAACATCCAAGGTGGTCGAAACGCTCGTGAAGCGTCGATTTTTTGTTAATTCTCGCAGTGTGCGCTCGAGCTGATTTCTATTACGTTCTTATAAAAGTAATTTACGTTACACTCTCTGTCGCGGATTAAAATTCCGATAATCCACGATCCGTTACGTTGGAATTCGCTGTTATGCCCTCAGCAACGTCAATTCCTTCCCCCTCTTTTCTCCCGATAACTATGTGATTATTTCCAACGCTGACATAAATGAGAATCTAAATTAACCGATATCGAGATTAATTAAAACGCATATCGCACACAATTTCTCACTGCAAAAGTCAATCGTGCGATTGGCGAGGCTCGAAGCGCGTTATATTCCGTACAAGTTGCCGCAACGGATTCGTACCATATAACCCCCCATTCGCGGTCCGTTCCTTCTTAATTAAAATCTCTTGAAGCAGCAAGCGCAAATTGGCGGCAACGATTGCCATGGTCGGGAAACGCACGGCAGCGAAATCGAAAAAAGGAAGGAGATATCGGCGAGCGTTTCCTCAGCGGTGAGGAGAGAACCGGGACGATGGTCGGCGAAGAACCCTCCTCAGCGCGGCGGCGAGAGAATTACTTTTTCCCACGAGGGCACCACCCACGGCGGGGTGCTCGCCCAGGTAGATACATGCCTGAAGCGTGCACACACACTTTCACAGTATATACCTGTACAGGATCTAACGAGTCGTTATGAAAATACGTCGAAGCGTAATGAACCAGAGGGGATATAATATAGGGATGAGATGCTTACCTATACCGTCTCGGCCGTTCGCGATACGCCTGGAAATTCCGCACCTGGAAACGAATGCGAGAGTCTCTCGCCACGGATCCGATCGTGATCCGAGCGACTTCAAAGACACTGTATATATACTCCCTTCTCTCTACCTCTCTTTTTCTCCCTTTTTTTTCACTATATACGCAGAAATTCACGCGCGGATTTAAGCTCTCTCTCTCTCTCTCCTCTATAAGTACCGGTATTTAACCTGCCGAACGCGACCGGCACGTTAAATACCGAGCTGTTAATGCGGCGGCCCGAGCACCGGTACTCTCGGCACGATCATACGCGAGCGGAATACCCGCGTTGTGACTCACCGCAGCGGCGACCGCGTGCGCGTATCGTGGGATACTTCTCGGTTATACGCGCGTTATTCCGATGGATTTTTTTTCTCTCTCTTTAGTATCTTTCGGTGTCGATGCACCTCGATGATCGGCGCGGTGCGGCCGTTTAATGCAGCGCGACTGATGATGCCTTACGCGCGCCTGGTATTCACTTTACAGCGACGATCCGCTCTCGCCTTTGCTTCTTCCATAAGCGGTAGCTAAAGCGACGGGGGTTACAAACCATTCGGTATGTTGAAGAACACGAAATGGTACTCTCTGATGATCGCCGGGAAAGACGCTCGAAATCTGTTTCACTGATAATACGAAACAGTATTTCTCAATTGAACGAGAGCATTCGGTCGGATGTATGTGTAGTAATAACACAAAGTGTCAGTGTATTAATAATGCAAAGCGGATTGAAACGGCCGGGTTGAGAACTTTCGTAGGGGATAACGAAACACACGTGCAGGACGCGATGCGAGCGCTCGCCGGTGTGATCTTTTTCACGCGAAATCAGGCATAGGAAACGAACGGAAAGAAGGCCGATTTGTCTCGGGATAAAGCGGTCAAATCGTGGAGGGATCAGAGATACGCGGCAGTTATACCCTCTTGATATATCGTATCGCGCATCTATGATCTCCCTGGAGGTTCCTGCGGTGGACTCGTAATCCTGCAAACCCCCCTCTATAAAAGCCCCGTAAGAGATAGTTCCCCGTAATACGATGGAACTCGCGGTAGATCTTTATCGCGCTTTCCGATCGGTACACGAGCCATATGTCGCCCTCCTCTCTCTTCGCCTACTTTGATATTATTTATTCGCGTGCTTCCCCGCATTCGAAACACACACCGCGAATCGTTCCACGCCCTGTGAATTATACGGAAATTGCCGAAAATTGCCTCCAATTTTCGGCCGCCTAACGCGTGCGCGAATTGCTTCACCATGAAATTCGTTAAAGTTTCGGGAGGAAAAAAAAACAGATAAGGAGATAAACGAGTAAATTACGAGTAAGGAATGTCTATAACTGCAAATAGGTTTCTATTAAAGACAATGCCTCATTAATAACAATCGCCTATTGCCTTTGCTGAAAGAAATTTAACCTCCTCTCCTTCTCTCTCTACAAAACAATCAAATTAATGTCAATTTGACGTCATATTGACTGAATTTAGCCATTTTTTTATCATGATAAAAATTTTGATCTCAAATGACTTAAAAATGACTTTATATTGACTTCCTTTTTACTGTCATTCCTTTCATTTTATTATCTGAGATCGAGATTTTTATCATGATCAAAAAATAACTAAGTTCAGTCAATATGATGTTAAATTGACATTATTTTGATTGTTTCGTTCTCCTTCTCTCTTTATATAAAATTTTTTTATAAATATTATACATATTAAGGCTCGGGACATCGCCTGAAACTGCTCTGACGCAACCATAATAGTTATGATTTCTCGGGTTATACATTTTTCGTTAGACATTGTGAGAACGAGGGGAAGCGAGTTTTTCAAACGCACACATAAAGTATGCAAAAGTCGATGGAACCAAAGAGTGTCATCAATGAACGTAGGCAAGGAGGCATGCCGTTGGGCTGGACCCACGTCAAAATACAAAATTGACGGGCGATTTCCCATGAAATTGATGACCGTCGTGGCCGGCGCCACGAACCCAAGATTAGCCACAGGCGTCTATGAGTTATGAATGGACCACTGTTTTCTGAATTGTTTCTCGAGCAGGTACACTGAAAGTGGTCTGTGGCAAAGGATGAGAATGAAAGAGTGTGCCTTACCTCATTTAAGTTTCATCAGAATCTCTCGTTCTTGGCGTTCGACACAAATTTGAAAAGTCAAGTATAATACATATTTAGAGAGAGAGTATCACAAGAAGATAAATGTCATTAATTCATTGTTAAAAAATAAAAATATTTTAACTGAGCGCGCTATTTCGAAAATCAAACGTAACTCTCTAATTAATTCGCTTCGAAAATTAAAGATAACTCATTAGCTCGTTTAAATCTAAATTAACTTTTACAAAATATTCATTATCACTGATTTCAAATAATTTAATTATTCTTTCTCGTTTTCGAACTTGGAAATTCAACAGCTAATTACAGTTGCATCGTCGCGACGCGTATTTGGCCCCCCCCTTTCAATCCCGCGTTGGAGGAAACACGCGAGCGTTTCACCTTTTCGAGTGTGCTTTCCTTTGTCAGGAAAATTACAGTCGCAGCATCAAGGGTGTACGTATGGTGTGTGTACCTACGCGTTTGCAGCGCCGACATGGCGAATTGTTTGCTACTGCGGGCGGCATTTGCGCCACGTATAACCGTATACTTTAGGTGCTTCGATACTCCGCAATTCCCTCTTTTTGTGCATTATCGAGGCGGTATAACGCGCACGTTCCCTTCCCTTCGCATGCATGGCGATAACCCAAGGTGTAAGCTCGCGAAACGTGAACGAACGGAACAGTCTACGCGTATGCAGTTATATGGCAGGAGAATACGTTTCTATTTCTAGAATTTCTATTTCTTTGTGTGGCGAGAACAGTGTAACGTAAAAAGAAAAAGTTACAGATTTTAAGATGCTTATATCAATATTAGATTATTATAAGATCTTTCTAAATTGCCTATGAATATTAATATTATCAAATTGTTTATGTATCAATTTAATTTGTGATATTACTACTCTAATTTAGTTAGGATCGTGTTTCAAGACTGAAAATTGAATTCGGCGTGCAGTTTGCAGGATTGGATATGTAGTATATAATTTCATACCGAGAAAGAAGCACGAAAGATTTATCTTAACCGTTTACTCATGTTTGTCATGTATTTATTACATTACGATCTTAAAAGATATCATGTTTAATGTTATTAAAAAATTTATAGATTATTACAGAATGTATAATGTTCAAAAAATAATACAAAAAATCAAAGTATGTTTACCAGACAAATATTCTATAAATGTGAGAAAAGTGTTACTGCGCGTGCATAGTTAAGCACAATCGTTTGTAAAATTATAAATGCTTCTGTCATTAACGAGAGTTACATTGATTTTTATCGGATCAATGCTGATATAACCAGAGATCCGATATCGAGAAATCTCTCGAAGTTGTTTTACAGGGTGGTCCCTGATTACGACAATCGCCCGCGAGCCCGTCTCTGTATATCTGGTATAATTACAGCTTCCCGACCGGTCGCGCGGGTAAACGCGGCGCGCGGCAAAAAGTGTGAACAATCTCTTGGAGGCTCGTAAAATATCAGCCGAGGAACCAGGGAGATTAATGGGAAAAATGGGAACGAGCTGCGAGAAACCGCGAAGGCGTCGCCCACGGCGGCGATAGAAAAGTGGCGCGGGCAGTAATTTCGAGATCGTTGAGAATCGCCTAACGGTTATTACCGGTTACTTCGCGTAACGATCTCTCTCTCTCGCAGGACAACAGGGACAACGGGTATCCCAGGAGTTCAGAGCCAGGATGCGGTCGATCTTCGCGCCGTGGTATAAATCGGCAAAAAATCAGCCAACGAGCGAGCGAGAAAAGGAACTCTCGCGATGGGAGAGACGGAACGATGCTCGGAGATATTTCGTGACGGAGGTACGGTTTACTGTAATCGTAGGATCTCCGACATTTTTTTTCCACCGAGTGAATCTCAATATAATAATATTTAACTACTTTCATTATATTCCACGCGCGACGACTGTAATTATAAACTATTTAAGTATGATAAGCTTTTCCGAGTCCTTGAAAATTGTCATCACATCAGTGCCTTTAAAATGTTCCGCTGTCTTTTTTTTCTCCTTTCATTTCCTACGCGTGCCTATACCTACTATATGGCCTTTCATTCAGCAGAAAATCACCATCCAATTTAATTCTTTTTTACTCCATTTCTTACAAACTTTTCGTTCAAATTCGCAAATGAAATTGCTCTACACTCTCTCTCTCTCTCTCTCTCTCTTTGGCACACATTTTTTAAAAAGTAAACTTAAACTTAAAAAAGTTATCGAAAATGACATTTTACTCTTGAATTAATAGCTTAAAAAAATGTAAAGTGATAGAGTAATTTTATTTGCTGATTCAGTGACAAACAATCTATAAGAATAACCTTGTATAGTTCGTAGTCTAAAAAAAAAGTTTAAATACTGACAGTAATTAGCGGTGTAATTGGCCACTATTAAGACAAAAGCTATTTCAACTCAATGATTATCCGAATCGAATCGTCTTTTCAGAAACGTTCCTTTTTTTCCATACATTCTAAATTTTCATGGCAATACCAAACAAAATTACAATTATACAAAAAAGACATTCTTCACAATCTTAAAAAATCAACATTTGTTCTAGATACACGATTATCAGTTGCAAAAGCAAGTAAACTGGTTCGATTATTAAGTCGTGAGGCTTTGAGCGAGGTGCTAATTATTTGCGCGGGATAGATCATTAATAATAGAGGCCGACGGTTATGAAATACGCTCGCGAGGGCGGCAACCCAGCGCCACGAAAAAAAAGCGAAAGGCCGTGTCACGGTTTTCGCGGTGTCGCCCCGACTTAACTCGACGTGAAACAAAAACGGAAGAGAGCCTTGTCGGTCTTACGCTTCAACGGCAGCGGTAAACCCACAGAGGGCTGCTTCTCCTCACTACATCTCTCCTTTTCCGTTCTATACGACAAATAGCGTTGCCAGCGATATTCGCTACGTCCGCCATCTTTTCCGAGCTAATCTAGTACCGTTAGAAAACTTTTAAAAGTCAAACATATGTATATTTTATTTTCCGATTGGTAGCAGATGTATGATAGAGAAAGACAGAGAGAGAATATAGAACGAAAAATAGAATAAAACTTTAATTCTCGAATAGCCCTAACTCTCATTTTTCCTTTGTAAAAAATAGAGAGTAGTACTCTTATTACTCTCATTTATGCGTCACGGAGGAAAGAAAAGATAAATAGTTAAAGATACCTCTGCAATTTGTACATCGTCGCGGAATGCCAGGTTTTTTCTATTTCTACCATTATACACCTTTTTTTTAATGCTGTTTTTCGCGAACGCGCGCGGTCTTTATCCTTCTATTTTTGTCGACCACACAATTTTTGGCGAAAAAGGCATTCACAGGTTTTTATCACATCAATTTTTTGGGGCTGCTCTTTTCCTCTGCAGCGACCAATTTCGCCGCTGTAATTTTAAATGTAAATACAGAATGGGGAGGAAACGCGCCGCACGCACTACGGCCTACGGTTATCGGGATCGATTGCGAATCGGGAACAATTCAAATATATCGCGTGATAATATTTCGCTCGACCCTATCGAAAACTGCAAATGTTTTCATCTGACGGACAAAATCGTCGTCCATTCTCGCGCGCCGGGATATTTTTATTCCGCGCGTTCATTGAGCTTTCTAATCGACAACGTGAAATCGAACGCAATTTTTGTATATCGTTCACCGCTACTGTCGCTTTTGTTTGCTCCCAGCGCGGCTGTTGCGGCACAGTGATATAATTACAGGCTCGTTAAACTCTAATGACCTCGATTCACGAAGAAACGTCCGATCTGGAGCCGATGCGTCGTGAAGCGATTAGATAAACAGTCCGATAAATATGACATTTAGTAGCGTGACAGCGCAAAAGGTGTGCAAATGCGTGTCGATAATAACGATAGTCGATAGAAAAACCGATTGGCAACGAAACGACATTAAAGCGCATTTGTCTTTCGCATGTCATTCCATTTCGTCTCAATGATTTCGATTTACCTACACACACATATCAAATACAATACGTAGTATAATAGCTAGCTACGAGGAAATTAAAATATGATATAAAAACGAATCGTGAGTCACTCTCGCGTCGTGCCCTTTTATTCTTTCTCACGTTTGCGTTGCACCCTTTTTCTTGAAGAGAAAACACAAAATTATAATTATAAATGCAGCAATCAGGTATTCAATTTCCAGATTCGAGCTCGTCGTTTAATTATTCGCGGCAGCTGAAATCCCGGAAGGTGCGATCGCTGCCGGGCGAAAATGTGTTTATTCGGGTTAACGTTGCGCCACGCGTAGAACGAGATGAACGCGGAGTAACACTAATTAATATTTACCTTCCGACAACATCGCACTATACCGTGACGCACTATACATCCCCGGAATGTGCTTTCCTTCCGGAACTATGCGACACTACCGACGGGAAGAGGAAGCAAAGAAGGTTTTGTATCTCTAGTCTGTACAACAATAACACAAATACCACATCTTGTTTCTATAAAGGAAAAAAAAAAACAATTTATTTTTGTGTGTATTTATATTATTACACCAAAAAAAGTTAAAAGGTACGAACGATTTTCCTATCAGTTGCCACCAAGATTTTGCTTTAACTTGAGAATTCTGCAAGTTCGTGAAATGTAAATTTAAGAACATCTTCCTCCGCGCGTCGTTCAAATTTTCAAGAGATTTCGGACGCTTCGAAAAATCATACGGAACCGTCATCGATTTCAGAGAGACACTAAAATGTAAGTCATCTCGTTCATCCATTAGTGGATTAATCGACCATATCTATAATACGTATATATTCTTCGTCTCTTTCCTTCTTTCTTTTCCCGTCTCTCTCTCTCTCTCTCTCTCTCGTTCTCGTTGATGCATCGGCCGCGCGCGCACATAAAAGCCTGTTCTGGGCATTTTCGTCGTCGGGGAGGGACGCGGCCCTTCCACCAGGATATACGATATGTCCCCTCTGTGCCCCTTCCCCGCATAATGCTCCTCATCCTGGTGGGGACGACGACCGCCTCTAGAAACGCCCTTCGACTTGCTTCACCCGACGCTCGTATGCTCCACGACGAACAACGACGACGACGACGACGACGTCGGCGGCGGCAGTGGTGGACCCGTGCAATGCACTCGCAATGCACGCACTTATGCAGGTACGTGTGCGCCACTCACACGCGCTCGCATCCTGCCCTGCACGGCGCGCGGATGTAGGGCAAACTGCATGGCGGAGCCCCGTTCACAGTCTTCCGCAGTCTGTTCCCGGCATCGCGTCGAGAAAAGGAAGGAACAAAGGGTGGCTAAAAACGGTCATCCCTCGGTCTATCCGTTGACACGCATGCACGCCGCGTCCTCGCGATAGAGAGGCGCTCCTGGAAGCACGTACTTCGCACGATACTCGTGAATTAAAGCGCGACGGTGTTACGTACGGATTACAATCGTTCTTTTACAGCACGGAGGAGATAAAAGAGAGTCGTTATTTCATCGCGCACAGTGAGATTTACATCCAAAGTGAGCCCCGGGAGAGAATATCGCCGTTGCAGTCGCCTGCGATCTGGACGGATCGATGGATCCTCTTACGCGCAGAATAATATTATCGACGAGCAAATATTATAATAGCGTGAAAAATACACGCGTAGAGATTTCTATTCAAAGAGCAAAAAAGAGTTTTGTATATAATGCGATTTCTATGCGACAAGATAAACCCGCGAAATTCGTTACTATATCTTTGATAACTGTATGTAAATATATATTAGAGATTGTTCGTGCAGAAAAATCGACAATCGGGAGAATGGAAGGTTTAATTTCTAGAGTATCTGTGCGATATGAAAATTTCCAACCAAAGTGCCGTTCACTTATATAAAATCAAATAATACTTTATTGACGATTTTACATATCTCGTACGTAAACACCAATCATTTTTCATTGATAAGCTTTTCTATTTTTTCCGATCCATTCGGTGCTTACGTGCGCTCGCGAATAAATACAATGTCACGTTGATGTATCTTACCGTACGAGAATGGAATAATGCATAGTAATTAATTCCAATTTACATTATGCTGCATTTTATCGCGTCGACACGCATCACGTTCCCCGGGACACTTGTCACGAGCTGTCAAATGTTTGACACGTAAGTGTACGTATATATCGGAGGTCGACTCTACGTATTTGATAGAAAATTGCGCTAGATGCATTTAACGCGTTCGCGTGCACGAGGGGAATGCAACGCAACGAAACGCAAGCGGCTCCGACCACCGCCGCCGTCGCCGCCGCCGCCGCCGCCGGTATTTTTTAATAGAATGGCAATAGAGAGCTCAACAGTCGGTCGGTATCCAATTTTTTTTTCAATTTGCCGCGAGACTCAGGGCGTCCGGATTCGACACACCCCCGATATAACGCGCGCTCACGCGCACGTGGGTAACGGAGGGGACACACTCCGCTGTGTTCCGCGTTGCGAACAACAATGGAAATATCCAAAACAGAAAACAGAAAACGAAAAAAAAAAAACACACACACACGCTCCTGCCCCTCCCGCCGCTGCTGCCCGCGGAGAAAATGCCGGCGAAATTTACTTTGCCTCCGGTAAGGTCGTGGAAATGATATCCCGCGGCCGGCGTCGAAAATTTCACGGGGTGCCGCGCGGAAAATTCGCCTGGCCGAAAATCGCGCGGCGCGTTCATATCGCCCGCTCGGCAAAACGGGGCGAAAATGCGAATTTCGACAAAGAGATACACGACGAACAATCTGATTCACCGCGCGCAATTATCCGGTTGAATATCACCGACGTGCACGGAATAACTATCTCTCTCTCTCTCTGTTTTTTTTTTTTTCTAATTTTGTTTCTAGCGGTTTCGAATGCGGTAAATATTCCGGATCGCGTTTCGTGCGTTCGCCATACGTATTTCGATATTTACGCGTCAAGACATAAAGACTAACTAATAACATTGAAATACGGGTGAATTTGCGCAGTTTAAAAAAAAAAAAGAAAGGCGCGCTTTTAAAGCTCGTATACTCGCTATTATCGAGTTTAGATCCGCGTGTTCCGAAAATTGCACGTTGAGGAAAATTAAAAAAACCTACTGTATTCGCGTGCGAATGATAACCGCACGTGCTCTCGTTTCCTCTCCGTCGCGAGTCTCATAAACGGAAGAGCGCCCGTTCTTCATTGAGAGAGCAGCGAGAAAAAGAACCGTGCTTTTTATTTAAACCGCTTGCCGGCTAACCCCTCCCGCGTACCTTTTAATTTTACTTTCTTTGCTCCGTTTCCGCACTGCGCGTGCGACGTCGTTTAACCGCGGAAAAAAGTGAGCAAACGGTGCAACATCGTGAAACTACCTACTAAGAATAAGAATGTCGCATTTTTTTCTCCTAACCGCCTTCTTTTCTGTGGGCTTCGTTAACGTCCCTTTATCTTCCGAATTTTCTCGTCTCGAGTCGCGCGAGAATACTTCCCAGCTCAATTTCGGCAAGAAAGAATTGAAGAGGAGCGTCAAAGGCACGGAGACGCTCCGATAATAAAGCGCGACATAAATTATATAATCTCGTCTTTAATTAACTCTCCGTTGGCAATGTAAAATTTTCATTCTTCGTCCGCAACCTGGTTGCTTCAAACTTTAGTGCAGATTTTTGTTTACTACTCCCCCCGGACTGTATAAACACACTGAAAAATTCTTACATACTTATGAAAGCTTTAACAACGAATTTTTATTATCGCACAGAAATTGGATCGTATTTTACTTATTTTTTACTTTTAAGATTTAAATTTATCCGCTAAAAAATTCACAATTAAACAATCAACTGCATTTTTAAAGTCCAACATAGCCATGGAGGGTTAAATCTAAAAAGCTTCAGACAAAGTCGATACGTGTATCTTCCATATTCTGACAAATCTGCGTATTTTTATATAATTGTCTTGAATGTTTCAGACATTCCTTTTTTTATAATATATTCGACAGAATCGAAATATTTTATTCCTTGAACAAAATAGTGCTTATATCGTCGCCATCTTTCGCCCTGTAACATTAAGGAGTATCTCAAGGAATCCATCACTTTCGGATCGCGCGAGGGCGCGTCTTACCCCATGAAACAGCTCGCGGACATCCGTTAGAGACATTGTACGAAGGCTGTTTGCTGATGTTAAGAGGCATGGATGAGCGGGTGTGAGGAAATGTCGCGTCAAACGTCGCCAGGAGGGTTTTCGATTGGGCCGTTCAGCGGCAAAAGACAGATCGTCCGGGATCGCCTTACCGCCTGTTCGATTCTATTAAACCGACCTACTCTATCTCTCTACGCGCCCTTCGGCGCCCTACCACGTATATACACAGGGAGAGAAAGGACAAGAGAGAGAGAGAGAGAGAGAGAGAGAGAGAGAGAGAGAGAGAGAGAGAGAGAGAGAGAGCTTACCGTGGAAATCCATCGGTGACCCCAACGAAACTCATTCCTATCTCGTTTCAACTTCACCCGAACTCTCGTCTCTTTTCGTTAAGATCAATTTATGGCTTCCTCTTAACTGCGCGTCTCCGTTGGCGAAATCGAGAAACGCCGCGAGGCTCGATTTTTGCGCTCTTCCGTTTCGTTCTAATTTAATCGCTAATTCCATCTCTCACGCTAGATTAAACAGTTATATACATAACAGCAACGATGGTACGCGTCTGATCGTTTCTGTGATTTTTTATTGTTCACCCTTACTTTCTGGAGGATGTGAAAAATAAAGGTGCAATCAAAGAAGTATTATACATATACGAGATAATAACAGCATTTAACGAGACTACAGATAAATGACGATTTATGACAAAGATGCGCGATCAGATAGTCGCGGCGCGATATTAAATTTGCACTTAACGAGCCACACACGTCTGTCCTCGGGCGTGCAATTACGCATTCGGGATTCCGTAAAACGCTCGATTATTCAATGTCCGTCGTAATGCGGGCACTTGTGGAAAATTCATCGATTCGATTAGATCGCTCAAAGTATAAATGGCTGGTTTCGCTATCGGGACGGACAGTTAGTAAGTTCTGGCGCGCGTGAAATAAATCGACCTTGCCGAAACGAATGCCGCTGCTTGTGGGAATAATATACGCCAACCTCGTGGATGATGTATGTCCCGTTGAGTGACAGCTGTCACACGCTCGCGACATACTCGAACCTTCGCCAAGATATCGCGCAGACGGGTTTTGCGAAAAATCACTAGCCTAAAGAACAATGACAGCTGCGAAACTAGGCGAATCCGAGAGCAGCCGCGCGCGCTCGGTCGTGGAATTTTCAGTCGGAAACACGACAGGTGACGTATCCGTGTAACGACCTACAAATTGAATATTAAAACGCGGAAAAGCGGAGTTTTTACATCCGGGAAGTGAGATAGAGCACGCGCGGAAGCAGAAATATCAGGGGAGACGACCGGAAATAGCTTATCTTCTTCAAGAGATTTATCTTCTTCATATCAAGAATAAGAAAAGCTGTTCGTTATCGCTGTCCTGTGATGTTGTAAGCTAGGCGTACATCTTCGTCGTTATAGTTTACCTAACTTTGTGCATTAATTAAAACATAATATGTATGAGGCAATGTGTATCAAGGTATCGGTAATTTAAAATTTGGACTATTCAAAAGTTTATCATGGAACATGTGTTTTCTGAATTACAAGTAGATTATTAACTCACTAAATACTCCGAGATTTCGAATGCAGCGTTCCGTTTCAAATATCGAACTCATTCACTCCGTGTTTTATTGGCGAGAAACGACGTATGACTCCAATTTAGTGGTAATGAAATTCGCGTCGTGGATTTCTCGTTACTCGTTAAATTGCTCACCGAGCGTCACCTATAGAAACGTCGTGTCGGCATTAAGACGGGGAAAATAGAAGGTAGCCGGTTAGTCATTCGACAGACAAGCGTGGCGTACGCGGTCGTTGATTAACGAACGACGGAAAGGAGGGCTGTTAAAGTGGCGTGAAAAAAAAAAAGATATATAAAACAGCTAGAATGCCATAACTTTTTACAGTATTGCTTAAAATTCCTACGTAATTACTTTAATAATTCGACAAAATTGTTTTCAAACCTATATCTATAGCTAAACTTTTAAATACTCGAACAAAATTGTTCTTTCCATATTCCTGCAGTAGCGCATCTTACGATATTTGAATTTTTTCCTTGATATTTGTTTCTTATTCAAATCTACATGCTTACATGATGTTCATTTTTGTCTCTTTCTGCATCACTTGGACATGTTTAATTGAATTACGTTTGATATTCAATCATCGATCTTTTCGCGGTGTACACAGAGTTCATTGAACCCGCAGAGGACCACGTAGAAGCATTGCACATAACTGAATAAAGTAATAAATAAATGAAGCAAAGGGATGGTCGACAGTTGGCGAACGCCTTCTTCACTCATCAACTTGCTTACTTACGTGTAAATGTTGCAACTGTTATCACAGAGTTGTCTACTTCCACCTTTAAGTTTTCTCCTGAAAATCGAACCGATGAACGTTACGTCGTCCACGCACCGTACACGCGAGTAAAAGTTTAGTTTTCACGAAGACTTTGCTGCTTTGAAAGCAGGAAGCGAACCTATACGGCTTGCAAGTCTCGCTTGCAAGTTCTTCTGCATATATATCTTACGTGTCTGGCCTATGCAAATCACACGCGAGAAAATAGCTCGCGTGTCTTGTAACGTAGGTGGTAGACACTGTCATATTGTCCATTTCGTACAACCCGCCCAAAACACCAGTCTTTCCTTGTACGAGCGCGCAATTTCGGTGACGCATCCTCTCTCGCGTTTCCACAGGGAGAACATATCGAGTGAGCGAACGAGCCGAAAGTAATAATTACGACGTTAGAACCCGAGCGCGTTCCCGATCCTGGCGTGCCCGTTATGTCATTATCCCATTTATTATAACGATCAGGAGCCACCGCGGCGGCAGCGGCGGCGGCGGCGGCCGCCTCAACCGGATTCCACGCCCGTTTCTCGCTCGACGGACGCAAATTGCCCGGCACCGCAGCGCGCAGTCCTTCGTGCTCCGGCCGTCGCGGATGATACACGATGATGTCTTGATACGGAATGCACGATCGTTAATCGCCGTTTAATCCGAGAGGGCCGCTTCTCTCGGGGCAAATGCGGATGTATATATACGGTGCGTGCGCCACGTTGTGGCGAACGGCCACCTCGGCTTCTCGGGAGTCATATAAAATTTTCAGAGATAGCTAGGTCAAGTTGGAATCAGCCGCGCCGCCATGAAGCTGCAAATGAGCGCGCCGCGCTCGTTAATTCGGAGTGTCTTGAGTAAACGTTGGATGGAGCCGAGCAAACGGGCGGTGTGCGACGTCAAAAGTATAGGGTACCGGGAGAGAGAGAGAAAGAGAGGAGATAGTAGGGCCGCATACATTTTTCACGCGATGTACAATGATACGTTCTTCAATCATACATAAGATTTAACTCGTTAGTTATTACAGATATATCTGTCGTTAACTGCACGTTCATTGAGGATTTAGGAATTTCCACACCGACATACTAGCTACATCCTAGCTACAAAAATCGATCCGAGGTACATAAAACGAGAATGAGAAAAAAAGAAAGAGAGAGAGAGAGAGAGAGAGAGAGAGGAGAGAGTAACTACGGAACAAAGAGACGCACAAGTTTTCCTTCGACTGTACCGAAGTATCAGCCTCGTCGGACGATAATACGCCAGGTGGGGATCTCTTTTCTTCTCGTATCGACTAGAATTCGTAGTAGAATTCGCGCTCGATTGTTGCCGGAGGGCGAACCCCCAGGGAAATTTGCGGAGTGCGTGCGAAACTCAGCCGCGGGCAAATGATTTAGTAATGCCTGCGTGCGAAGCGAGCCGGTTCTCTTTTTTTCTTTTTTTGCACAGGTCTGAAAATGGGCGTGACGCGGGTTCAATACTACGCGATATAAGATGAGAATTGAAAATTATGTAAGAGAATGCAGCTGCGATTAAACGAGGAGTAAGATCGAGATTTAAATTGAGAAAAAACAATGTATGTGGAAAAGCGAAACGAGTATACAATATATATCTCACGGAATTGGTATTATTATTTATCGTTCATCATTTTCTAGCAAAAGCTGTGTCACCATATAAATAAGTAAAGTGCCTGATAAAGTTGAAGACGAAGAACGTGCAACCGTTGGTGGTATAAAAGTACAGGGCGATGAGTCGCGATTAATGCACTTGAAAAACACGTGGGACACAAAGTGCGTGTGTCAGTAAAACATAAAGGATACACTTCGCTGATTATTAGATAAATAGTGGCGCGGAGAAACAAAGCGATACGGATTCCTGACGGTGCGTGCGGCGAAAGGACAGCGGCGTTTTCGAAACACGCGGAGAATATTAAATGTCAATTTATACGCCGTAAATAATGACAAAATGCGCACCTATAAAAACTGGAATGATCTCTTCGGACAGCGATAACTTACACAAATTGCAAAGGTTGCAACGATCGTAATTGTCAACGGTGAGCAAGCGCGGATATAAACACGATCGTGATTGTATAAAGGCTCCTACACACCGAACGCAATCATTTTAAGCAATCTTTGGCTTCTATATTCCATCGACATCTAGAATGGACCGCTGATGGTAGTGGTGGGGGTAGAAAGACGAGTAGAGTGAGAGGCAGAAATAATATGATCGTTCTTTCTCTGTTTACTGATATATAACTACTGATTACTATTGGTCGCTGTTAATCCAACAATCAATCAGGCTTCAGTAAACAGAGAAAGAACGATCATATTATTTCTGCTTCTCACTCTACTCGTCTTTCTACCCCCACCACTACCATCAGCGGTCCATTCTAAATGTCGATGATATATATTCTAATAGATAAGAACGTTAAATCAAATGTAAGGTTGCGTCTGAATCCCTTCATAATAGAAACGTACCTAGAATTTCAGTCAGAAGAAGAGAGAGGGAAAAACTTGACCTTTATACAAAGTTTATTAAAATACTTGTATTACAGATATTTTAACTAAAGAGAATTTTCAGTTAACTGTCGTACACGGAAAGAGCGATTAGGATTTTGCTGAAATATCTGTAAAAATTTAGCTATATAGATTTGAAAATAATTTTGTTTAAAACTACACAATAACTATATAAAACGCATAAATTTGTTGCTGAAATGTTAAAACTTTTTGCAGCATGCCTATCATTTACTTGAGACTCCTACGTAATTTTTTGGATGGTGCGACAAAAGTATTCCCAGATCTATATCTATATCTATAAGTTAAAGTTTCAGATACCGATGCACAACTACTGTCCATGACACGCATCGACCAATGAGCATTTAACTTTTTATCTTCAAATTTTTCACAATTATCTTGTCAAAATTTAGGAAAGCAATAAGTGTCTCCCCCTTCTCCCTTTTCTCGCGTACACCTATAATGTCCACAACATACTTATATAAGATCTGTTCTTTTTACCCGAACTTTTCGCACAGTCTGTCTCTTTTTCCTTCGACAAGGTGAGAAAAAACGAGGATGAACTATTCAGCTATAAAACGGGCAGGCTTATCAAAGAATCACCGTGGGCTGCAGAGTCAACGAGATAAGCATCTTTCGCGCGTGTCCCGCATGCGGCATACCATAACCGCGCGCGCAACTTCCGCGTGCGGATGAGTCGCGCGATGGAAATCGCGGCGCAATCTCGTTGCGATTTTCATGACTAATCGCGATTCCCATGCAGCCGCGCGCGCGGCCCAGGGCTTTAATGTCCGCGACACGACACGTATCGAATCGGTGCACCTCGCACGACGGACAGCAAAATGGCTCCCGCGCCGAGAGTCGAAGCTCACACACGCATATGCATGCACGACGCCTCGGGGACACGCGAAGCCATCGTATAATGAACGAGTGTGCGTATATATGCGTGCACGCGACGCACGCGACGCACGCAACGAGACCGGCGATCTAATGTATAATCCGATATGATTCGTATGCGTCTTCTATATATGCGTCGTTCTGTGCAAGAGCGTGCACGCGGCTTGCGGATAACCGCGTGTGTCCTATTTGCACGCGGCCGCGGCGCGAATACACGTGTAAAGCCGTTACGAGAGCCGCGCGCGCGCGCGCGATTGCCAATCGCCTTCGCGGCTATCTTCGTTTCCCGCGAACAAATAATCGAAGCTTACGTCGCGTCGTAATGCGGATCTTATTAAATATTATCTTGGAACACACGCGGTCCTCGATCCTAACGCGGAATGCGCAAACGTCGCGGGGAGGACAATGACGGGAGAGGCGCGCAGGCAGATGGGAAATGCTATATCTCTCGGATAAGCCGCGTCCCATATCGGTCTATCGCTGAATGTCAACTAACGAACACTACTACAGGCACGTATCCATTACTAAACAAATCACGAGCGCCGTTCGACCGTGTGCTTCTGTAAGCTCCGCCGCTGGGCGCTGGATAATTAAAGCTGCGAGGCACATTTGATCGAGTTTCGGTCGCTCTCCGTTCGACAGACCGATTGTTCCCCCATTTTAATTTTTTCGGAAAATTGAAAAAGGAATTCACCCCCGTTTCCTCGATGTTTTTTTTTTTCTGCCCGCGCGCGCGAGTACGGATGCGCCCGCTACATGCTCGTGCATAGCGGCCCGCGCTATACGGCCGGGCGAAAATTGGAAATTGATTTCAAACGGAATTCCGAGCGATATGTCGAGCACGTATCGAACGATACCGAAATTTCGCGCCTATGAAATAGTTTCTCGGCTGTATACTACCTACTTCGCCGCGGACGATTCATCAGAATGTCATTCGTCGAATGTGGGTCACGGTGGGTGGACGACCAGTGTATTTAGAGATGCGGAAGAGAAACGAAATAAAAGATTATCGCGAATCGTTACGCCACTAACGTTTCGATAGAATAACGTTCATTTTATAGAGCTGGAAGTTTTTAGTATTCGTTATTGCATTCGCCCACTGAAGAATTATGTAAATGCACGAAACATGTCGATAAAAGTGTATACGCTTTTCGATATGCCGTTCGATAAAAGCATTAAATTCCAAGATGTTAAGTATTTTAACGTAAGTTCTTATTCTACACGAACGCTTCACAAATATCCAATAGACTTGTATATGCAAACGATAACGATGGCTTTGAAAAAAAAACATGACTAATGGATTAGAGAATAACGTCAAAGTATAACGAAATATGTTTAAGTACGCGGAGTAAGGGATGCCAATTGAAGACATTGCGCCAAGAAGCCCAACCAAAGTGAGAGAATGCGCCTAAAAGACGATCTTTAACCTGAAGGAAAGTAGCTCGTGATTCCAGTATTTCCAGTATTTCGGGTGTCCCGCGGCGAAGCGATTCGCTCGCCGAATCGATGAACTACTTCATTAGTGGGAAGCCATAATGATGATAACGCGTCTCAACCGAAACGAGAGAGAGAGAGAGAGATAACCGCCGACAATTAATAAAAAGCGGGGGTCGTCTGTGCCCGAGGTTAGTTAAAAGAATGAAAATTGTATATATATTTCAAACGACTGCGACTCAGAAATGGTAACAGCAGCGTATAAAAACTATGTGTATATCATTTTCAAAGTAAAAATCTCATTTTACACAAACAAAATCTATTTTTAAATAAATAGCGATTAAAACAACATGGAATAAAAAAAAATATAATGACTGATATTTTTAATCACTAAGCAAAATATATAATAATTCTTAAATAACAAACTCCTGTATAAATCAAAAATTAACTTGAAAAGAAAAGGGCATTAGGAGTCAAGCGCAGATAACTACATGCAACGCCGATATACATATATCAAGCAAATCTATCTATTATAAAAAATTATTAAAAAATTAAGCTAGCTTAATTTTTGCCCTTTTCTTTCCAAGTTAATCACTAAGCAAAATATTATGCGTAATAATTTTTTTAATCTTATACATTTTGCCTTTCTGCTTTTGTAAGAGAGAGAGAGAGAGAGAGAGAACCACGTGTCGATTCAAAAGCTAATTATTTCCTTACGACATTTCTTATACGCATATCATTGCATTTATGTATGGAACTTAGGGTGAGACGACATATATTTCAATGTATTTCAGCTTCTATTTAAAAAACAGTTCCGCACCTACGACTTTCATCCTGTCAAATATTCCCACGCCTAATGCTTACTAGCACCTGAAGAAGCGCACGCGGTGTCGCTTTAAAACGGGAGTAACGAGGTCCTTTCAACCGCTGTCGTCGCGTCGCCAGGATGCCTCCAACCGTTCTGGTAACGCACCGTCAGTTTCCTGTTTGCGGTCCTCGACAGCCTTTCACCGATATTTACTCGCGGGCCTAGGCTCTCCCTTAAGATTGCTCTCGAAGACATCTCGGAAGGACTCGGCCGTATAGTGTCTCGTTTTTGTTTGCTACGTTAGGATTTCCCGACAAAAGGCCCGGTGCGTCGTCCTCCCTTCCTCCCTTCGCGTAACACTAGGATTACAGTCAAAAGGATATTTGTGCTAATTTTTCGCTTCTTCTCACTTTTCCTTCAAAGACCTTCAACCGCCTGTCCTAAGTAGGAAGACGATTAAATCTCCACAAAATTCAAGTCAAACCCTAAGTCAAGTTTCACGATGATTCTTCAAATTTATTGTTGGTCCAAAGCACTTCCACTTTTTATTATCTTTACAGATGTATGTAGAAAAAGTAACAGCAAATTTTTTGAATCTGAGAATACGACATACATATATTTTTATGTATTGTAGGTAGAACTTTTTAAAGCGATTTTAATAATTATTAACGCATACAAGATAATTATTTAGATATAAAAAGATACGTTATTGTTTGATAAATTTTTTTGTCTACTATTCAATTTGCATCTACATTTTTTAATGTCACATCTTTGCCGTCATATTACACACCAGCTTACGTACATTAAAGAAATTGTAATGTGATTTTTTCAAATAGTTCTGAGAAAAAAGCCTTTTTAGTCAGTGCAGAACTATTTCTAATACTTAAAGTGCAAATTTTTAGTGTAAATATATTTCTTTCTACAGTAACACCCTAGAAAACATTAATTAGACTAAAGTGGTCTTCCTAATAAATTTTCTCCTTTTTTTTTGCCTTCAAAAATACGGGATCCACTTAAGATTATTTTTCCAAATTTCATATACGAAAGAAAAACAAATCGTACTTTTTCTTATACACTGATAAGCAACCATCCTCACTTTTCTTGACAAATTTGTATTCATACGCATCGCTTTTACGGATATCGTTTTTCAGATAGCGTGAAAAATATATAATCCTTCAAAAAAAACTCTTCCGGACCAAATCATTCGTAAATCTGGAAAGGGTTGGACCAGGTGAAAAGGGGCTGTCATCTATTAGCTGCGGGCAGAAAAGGGTTTGGGAGATATTTTCAAGAGGCATTTTCTGGGCTCGTGCACAAACTGGATCCTGCCTCTCTACCGAGATGAAGAGTAAAAAGAAAGAGAGAGAGAGAGAGAGAGAGAGAGAGAGAGAGAGAGAGAGAGAGAGAGAGAGTCCTTAAGGAAAACGTACGCCCGCTGCCCCATCACACGTTGTAGGTGAACCATACATAATGTCGTGGCCACATTACCTTTCGACGACAATCTGTCCGTTTGTCCTTGCCTCTCTCTCTCTCTCTTCCTTCATTCATACATCCTCGTATTCATCTCACTCTCTTATAAATACTCATTCGCTTTCCTCTCTTCGCGCGAAGCGTGTTTATGAGAATGTTTACGCACGAGAGAGAAAGAGAGACGTCGAAAGAAAGAGAAGATTAGAAGGAAGGAAAAGAGGGAGAGAAGAGAGGAGGCAGAGGAGTGGTTTTAACAAAGGTCGATCTGCCACGCACTGCACGACAGCCGCAGCCATTGACATCGGGTGGGCTCTGGGTAAGGAGGACTAGATTTCACGAGCCAGCGATGCAAGATCCTTCAAAGGACGCCGACGGGCTGCCGCAAAAAGGATTCGCAAAAAAAAAGGACGTGGTATATAGGGGAAAGAGACAGAACCACCATAGCCGCAGAAAGGGGACAGGCTTCGTCTTTAGTTAATGCTGGCTTCCGCGCACCTCGCGTCGAAAAGAAAGAAAAGACGAGAACTATAAGGGGACAGGCGGTCGAGGCTAATAGAGAGGAAGAAGACGAATAAGAGGAGCGCGAGGCGGACAAGAAGCGCGAGGGAAAGAGCGAAACTACTTGACGGCGAAATCCATCGCGATAACTTAATCCCAGGATTACACTGCGGTTAGGTATCCGCGCAGAAATCCGATCGCGCGCGCTTCACGGAGCCCCGTTTGTGAAGGAACGCGACTGCTCTGTTTCCGGTTTTCCGATCGATTTCGTGAATTATTTCGCCCCTTTTTAAAATTGGATTATTAATTAGACAGAAGCGTCAGCTCTCTTTATCGATATAAAAATGTCACATCTTTCCAAGGTGCAACGTAAAACTAAATAGATTGAATAATATAATATTTGTTTGTTCCACTGATCGTCATCGTTGTAAAAAATTTAATCGAGTATCGCGGAAAGTACTTATACATTCGTATATTTTGAACCGGCCTGTCACGCACGTTTTAGGCAGGTTCAAGTTTAGCGATTAATTGCAAACTGAAGAGGTAAGCTTAGAGTAGCTATAGTATAAGTAAGTAATTGTTTGGTTGGCGTTACGTACAGTACTTACAAAGCCGTGCTTGTCGCTGATGTTGTTGGTGAGCTTGAGTTTGTGGAAGCTCACGACCTTCTGCATCCACTGTTCGCCGCTGCTGGGCGAGTCCGGATGTATGTACATCCTCTTCGGCATTTCCGGGTCCGCCTTACCCGCCACCATCCACCTACTGCTCGTAACACGCGTAAGAATGTATTAGAAAGTTACCGGATGCAATTCGCCACGTGTAACATGCCTCGACAACGATCAAGATATCGAGAAATGCTCTTCATCGTTATTTAGGACAAACCGCTCGGATCGAAATGCAGACCATAAAAGAACGTCCGAATAGATTATAATTTACTTCAACATCACTTTTCTCTCTCTCTCTCTCTCTCTTTCTCTCTCGTATAGTTGATTTAGCTTTTATGTCTTAAACGAAACGGAGTCTGTACGGGGAATATTTAATTTACGTCCACCACGCCGGAATGAAAATCTAAATTAGATTGTGATTTATCGGTTCATTTTTTTTCATTCGATATATCTAGCTAGACTCGACTAAAATTTGGAACGAGAACCGCGCCAATCGTGCTTCCGATAATCGAGCAGATTCCAACAATTTCCTCGCAGGGCAGTGGATAACTCGCTTGAGCGCCTCTCAACTCAGATGACGAAACCGACGATCTAGAACGAGCCGAAAGAAGATTTGAATTGCTTAGTGTTCCTCGTTGGCTCGAGAGTAGCTCTGACTCACCGCGAGCATCAACCAGACACGATTGTTGTCTTTTAAAGGAGGCGTGTCCACCGTTCGTACTCTTTCCCGTCGTCGCAGGTGGGTCAAACTCGAGCGCGAAGGAAGAACTCGTCCGACGAGTTCCAAAGTGGCTGCGGTCGCCGACGTGATGTAATCGTTCATTGTGATCTGCGTTTCGATCGTCCGAACATCGGTAACCGAGATGCCTCGTAAGAGTTTTCTCAAAATGGAGAACCGAGTCCCCTCGCTAATCGAGTCCCTCTCTGTCGGAGCGGAGTCGACGCGTCTGTTACGAAAAAGTTTCCCGGTGCGCCGCGCCGTGCCGTCGTCGAAAAGTATACGCGAAAGTACGTGAAAGAAATACACGGCTGTTCACTTTTGTAGCTAAGCAAATATTTGCGGTGGGCCAAATTCGAGAGAAACTTTAAACGAAAACGAGCAAATACGCGAAAGTCATTTTTAAATCGCAAGTCGCGATACATATGATAATGATTATCGATGCGCGCGACTGTTTAACAAAATTTTTTAGAGAATTATAATATTTATTTAGAATATAAGCACACGGGAATTTTTGACAAATTCAGAGAAATGAAATTCACGAAGCATCTCGGTTAACTAATGTGAAGGCTTGCGATTCCCATACAAGTCGAAATAATTTCCCATGGGACCGTCCCTTATGTGGCACTTCTGCGAGAGAATCAAACATTCATTATTTCTTTTTTTTTTATAAATATTGCTTCGTTCACAAGAGAATACAAAAAAAAGTAAATTTACTAATTAAACATTTGAAGATAAATTTTCAAAATATTATCCACAACCGATTTTTCACAAAAAAAAAACAATGTAGAAATTCAACGTGGATTTGTCACGCACGGCGGGTTGGATTAACCATATTTAAGATCGCGATAAGGTTGGATAGGATTACAAATAATTAAATTATCTTCGACGAGTATGAGGAATTGTTCGCAGCGCACGCTCCACACTTATATTTAAGGAGAGTTTCCTGGTGCAACTAGTATTAAGTCGCGATTAGGACCAATCCAGGATCATTATTTCAAAGTATAATTCCGAAAATTATCTACAGTATATCTTTTATGGCGAAGAAAAATTTAATTGGACGTAGCTTCCAAAAGGTCGCTCGAATATTAATGTATATAAGAGTTATGTAATTCGTAATTAAAAAGAATGATCCAGAATCGCTACGATCGCGCAGGGTCAAAGTATCACCTGTTGTGAAATTTATATCGGCATTCGTCTGATGCCACGATGTCCATTAGAAGTATGTAGCTAGCCTGCTTGTCTAATCCGAACACCCTCACTTTATACGCGGGAAACATGCGTCTGCGAACAATTTTGCAATCGCAAAAAGACACACCGTATACATTAGTTTTGCCGTTCACAGCTAAGTTTTCGTTAATGCGTTCCCCGTGAAAACGGAGAACCGTGCTTAAAAATCAATGTCTCCGGAAACGGCGATGTTAATCGGATAACCGATTTTAACGATCTCGACGATGTAAGAGAGCATTGATTCTGTTCTACAAATATATTTGTGTTTAAGACGATTCGAACATCGAAAAAAGGCAAAAATAAAATACAGACATCAAGATCCGTGTCGTACATGTTAAAAAAATCGTGGAAAACGTTCGAGATCGTTAACGCACGAGTTATCCGCTACATTTGCATTTTTATGAGTCCACCTTTGTTTTCCCACACAAAACCTCTACCTGTTGTGGAACTTGTATCTGTAGTCATCGGCGGCGACAATGTCCAGCAGAAGGATGTACTTGGCCTTGGCGTCCAGACCGGAAACTCGAAACTTCATCTGAGGAAACATCTGCCTAGACCCCCGATCAACATGTACACTTCGATTAGATCGCTTGCTCGATTAAACGAGCTAACTTATTGTTAGATTAAATATCATGCAATTTGCAGCCATCGCGTCTTATCTTATTATCGTTAGACTCATATCGCGTTTATGTGTGATCCTAGTATAATTTACAATAATAAGTAATAACACAGATAAAACATTCCCGTGGATGTGCAATAAGAGAGTGCATTTAGGCCCAAATTTGATTGGCTGTTCCAGTATGTTATCACTATTATACACAATGTTATACATCCGTTGTCTTATACCGTAATATAATTGACAAAAACATAATATCCCCACGTAATCCGAAAATAATTTATCATTTATTATTTTTGCAGAACGCAAACACATTACGCGCGATATTGCCGACATATAAAAACATTAAATCTGAATTTAGAACACATATTTATTCTGGAGAATCGCAAAAAGCTCGTTCCTCGCGAAAAGCGGTTTCGGCTCGGAGATCCTTGCTCTTAGGGTTACCAACCGTACTCTTTAAAGAATACACGTACTCTTTTCGAGGTCGGAAAACAGTGTACTCTTTTCACTTATTGTACTCTTTTTTTAAAAATGAGACAAAATTTAAAAAACTATTATTTGATATATTTATAAATTTATACGAAGTTATGCTTGGTTTGTACTAGGTTGTGTTAGGCCGGTATTCGTAGTCAATTCTTATTTGAAGACTGTCTTAAGTAATGTCTTAAGACGCGAATGCGGCTCTCTAATTGGTTCGTGACACCTGAAGACTGTACATATATATACATTTGTTACATAAAAGATTGAGTTTTTTAATATAAGTCGGAAAGGGCGATGTAAGAGTCAAACGATAAAATTTCATACTATTTAATACTAAAATTTGACAAGTAATAAAATATAAAACTATCAGTATAAAAAAAATTAAATATAAAAATAATTTAAATTAAATTCATGATGATTTTACGACGATCATCATGTATTTAATTTAAGTAATTTTTATATTTAATTTTTTTCATACTGATAATTTAATATTTATATTTTGTCAATATACGTGTCAAATTTTAGTATTAAATATCATAGTATGAAATTTTATCGTTTGACTCTTATATCGCCCTTTCTGACTTATATTAATTATTGTTATACTAGGAATCATTGAATATTTTCATCTTATTTGATTGAGTTTTTTTTTAAATTTGAATTAATTTTAATTTTCCAATTTTAATATAATGTTATATGTACAAATGTAGTTGCTAAAACACAAATAAATATTACTTTTATTACATTAACATATATTTGGAAGTTACATTGCACACATGTCATTTTATTGAATTTATACCGGCAATCAAAAGAGAAAACCTTTTTCTCCATTTCCTTTTTTTTTTCTTTTGGAAAATGTACTCTTTTTGGCAACCAATATACACATTTTCTGCGGTCTTGGGTTGGTAACCCTACTTGTTCCTGAAACGAACTCGAGAGGGATGAAACGCGCGCACTCGCACGAGGAACATCACGCGGTCGCGAGTCACGTCGGCGACATCTGGTAAATCCTGGACGGTCGGAATAGAAACGTGCATGAGTCAATCCCGGCCGCTGTCAGACAGCGGACGCGCCGTTGGCTTTCGAGGCGCGCGTTCTCTGGAGTAAGTAAAAACCGGACTCCGTTCCCCGGGCTAGAAACCGACGACGGACTGTCAAGGTGCGTTCGGCCGAGGATGCGCGTGGAGGAATTATATTCGCCCGAGACGAAGAGGAGATGCACGACCGGCGTCGCTGGAAAGAAAATCGAGAAAATTGTCGCTCGGATATACACGTTTTTCGACGGAATCTAGCCGGTTCGTGTAACTCGCCGTCGGTTCTACAATGAAAATTACGTGCGACATGTTTTTCTGGAGAAGAGCCGCGCTTCGAGATTCCATACGAGGAATTACATCGGAGTTGTACCTATCTATCGTCCTGCAAGCGCTAATCATGTATACAAAAAAATAATAAATACAATATATAATGCATATACTATATTTATATATATGCAGTATACATATGTATTCCTTTTACCGTAAATACTTTTTCGAAACACATAAGAAAAAATTAAGTACTTCAAAATACATGCACTTTAATTAAACAATATCGTTCTATGCACACTCCAAGTCCAAGTATGTAATACTTAAATGCTTTCATACATGCATGAGTCTTATATGTATTAAAAATAACACTGTATACTATACGTATAAGATGTATCATACTCATATCGTTATCATGATTCCAATATTTTCTTAGTAAAAATGAATACGATTCAACAATAATAAGTACAGACGTAAAATTAAAACGTTTATACGTTTATCATTACACAATATATTTATATCATAGAACATGATATATTTACTAGTACATAATATATTACTAATAGAATACTTATATCTATCACAAAAGTGTTCAACATACTATTACTTCCTTTGTAATATACTTAATTCCAAATTCCATCGCACAGAAATTGTAGAATTTTATAAGGATAACTAAGAGCCGACATTATACCTTCAAATTTATTGGCACACTTCAGTGTTGAATTTTCCGCAACCAAACATTTCATTACCATGATTAGCTGCTAAAAACTCATCAAGTTTGAAAAATATATCTTAATAGATCTCGAAATATACATTATGATGTACAATATTTAAAGACAACGTTGTTTTATTGAAAACAATGAGTCTCGGTATATTTATAAACTAGGATATTTAATAAAATATTTAAAAGCTCAGAGCAATAAATAGTTATTAATAACAGCAAACAAAGATTTTTAACTCTCCCGATTTTTCACTTCAATTCAAGGGCAAGAATGTACTGTGTGTAGTCGACTTTAATAAATCACTTCTTCAATAAGCAAATAAATAAAAAATGAATATTGACTATAAAAGTCTTTGAGCGCAATAAAATTATGAGTGGTCAAATAATGGAGAAAAATTTGATAAGTTTTACAAATTCATCATAATAGACGCAGAGACAAAAAAAATTAATCAAAACTGTTACGAGAAAAGATCTCGCGAATAAGAGCTACCGAATATCGATCGAAAATGATTACTGAGAAGGGCTGGGCGTTTGTCTCGCGACGTGAAAGGTATCGCAGGGATTTCTGGTAGCATCTGTCTACTGTATGTCCGTTGAGACGTTCTTCGTCGAATTTCGGCGCGAGCAAGGACAGGACAAGATCTCGGCGCATTCGCTCGCGATAAACGAGCGCCATTCTCATTCACGTCAAGGAGGACATTAAGCCGGATTATCCGCGCTATGTGAGCCAAAATATCCCGCGGGAGAAGACACGAGAGTCCTGCGATGAATGTAAGTACTGTCGGCGTTACATCTCTCTAAGCAAAATGCTATATGGAACGCTAATATCCTCTATTCGACGACTGTATGATCGCTCGATCGTACAACGCTAAGATATTTTATGAAATAATATAATTTAATAAAATAATAATTTTATTAAACAATATTTTATAAAATTAAGACAAATGAATGCATAACGCAATTGTTGGAACGTAATTAAATTATACCGTTGTTTATTCGTGCAGTATTTACTTGAATATATTTTACTCGAACGTTTACTTAATTATATATTAAGAAATATTAATAATTTATAATATTATTACTTTTCCATTATTAAGATATTTTATCTTTGCCTCGCAAAATGCGTTATTTCGTTGCATCACGTGTCCCATCTTTACAATGGCACTAAATCAATAGCAGGAAACAAAATCATAAGTAATATAGGAAGTTATGCTTGCGTCCTAATATAATTCAAAGACAAAAATAACTTACAATCCGGCGGTATTTAACTTGAGAACGATTAAAAAATAAGAATGCAGACACGCTACAAAATTATCTTTAATTAATTTACATCAAATTATCAAATTAATCAATGATACGATGCGTTATTAATCTGTTTTAAATCGATTAAAAATCAGTCCGAGACGTGTGTAAACAGCCATTCTCTAACAGATATACATATATTTACACCTGAATTTAATTGTGGCAAAAATTGACAGAAAAACGACAAAAAGTATGACACAGAATTCAGATGCAGATGTCCAAAATACGCGGGACGCGTATCATATTATTTGATGGCTAACAAACGAGAGTCTTTGAAGAACCGGGTGTGTGTTATCACTCTGAAATCACACGCGGGGTTAAGATTCATCCGGTTGTCTCGTATACTAGCATAGAAGCGGCGCGGTGTCGATTTCTCGCGCGACCTTCTTTTCCGCTGTACATATAACTCTTAGCTGCTTTAGCTGCTAATGAGTGACAATGCGGGTAAACAAATTATGAACCGGTCGTTGTCAACGCAAGAAATTGCTGAAAGCTGTAAATCGTCTGATAAACGCGCCTTTGAGAGATTTCGTTTTCACCGCAGCTCCTTCTTTTCTCAGCCTCCACACTCAAACAACGTATCGCCATACAAAACGGTCCGATAAGATATTTGCCACCGACCGAAAGCAGCTGTCCGTTTCGTCCCGAGTGATATACGGCTACCATATTTCTCTGGTCCAAATTTGGAGACACCATCGCTCATTACGTGTTGTAATAGGTCGAAGTAACCTAAAGAATAATATAAGCCTGTTCCTTCATATATAACTCTATCTCTGTAACCGTTTTTCAAACAGTTTCCCTTTTATACATTTTATATGTCATGTATTAAATACGAAAGTAAAATAAAATTTGTATCATTGTTTTAAATGTAGGATCTTAAACTAACTCGAACGACAAAAAAATAAATGTCAAGATCGACTGAAGATTTTTTTCCATAGTATTGTTTCTGTTAAACGCTCAACCGGAGATATAGTTTTCTTTAGAAAAAAAAAAGACATGACATTCCTTAGGAAGCCGAGAAGGCGCCGTTCGACTTTAATGGCCAGCCCCCTCCCAGATTACGGGAAAGGGCTTTCGAAGTCTCAAGACTGAAGCCTTATGGCAGCGACCGAGTCATCAGAAGTATTTATTGGGTACGATCCGTATCCTCATTATCAGTTTATGTTGCTGTTGGGAAGAACGAGAGAAATTAGGTGCCAGATCGAGCCGCGTTCAATTATTGTCGACGTCACGTTAATGTCTATGCCCGGTAATAATACTAAAAATTACATCGTAAAAGTAGTGATCGCGCGCACGATAAATCGTGCCTAAGAAAATTAAAAGAATATCGGATTAACAGGATTTAGCCGATGATGGCATCCTTTTTTTTTTTTTTTACACCATTTCTATTTCGAGAGCGAGCAGACCCGCGGTGATAAAAATCGTGTAATCTTTCGATGACCATGAAAAATTCATGTAAATTTCCCAGAGAGCGGTATAAATTATATATACTATTGTTCCTAAGTTTTGCCAGAACCAATTAAAATGTATAATGTAATAATCTCGATTTCGGACTCCATGTTAAAATAATTAAGGTAGCGTGAAATGAGACGCCAACGGTGTTTTCCGTTTATGTATGATAGGCATGGTGCCTATACGCTTACGTTCGGCGATTATTGCTATATTAAATATGTAGGGTGTACCCGACGACACAATTACATCGGGAAAAACGATAACGGCCACCGTGGCGATATCAGATTACGATTGATTCTCTCGGAGGTATCGCTCAATGAGAAATGGAATAGAATACAAAATAATGTGCGACGTGTAAAACGGGTAAGTTTGTCGAGGCACCTGCTCCGTCCAACATTCGATCATCCGGCGTTCCTTCCTCGTTTGTAATTCTTCGTCCCGCTACAACGTTCAAAGGGCTTTACACATCGCAATTTCCCTCTCTCTCTCTCTCTCTCTCTCTCTCTCTTGCAAGTGCATCGCATCAGTTTATTCCCATACGGCATATGGTATACTTCCATTTTCGAGACTCTCTGATCGATCCACAGTGCGTGAACCTATATCGCGGATATCATCACTAATAAGTTGCGAGATGCTAATCTTTTTAATCGATATATAATTTATGCTCTCCGCTCCGCACACAATGATCGCGATGATCACGATGATCGCAATTAACGATCAATCGAATAGACTCGTTCTTTTTATGACAGTGTATAATCCTGTCAGATTAATTGTTACTTTAACTCCATGTGTCTCACATAATTTAACTGAAATTAATATATGCAAATACGTTTAATTAATTGCACGTTATATAAATATTAATTATACATATAGATATTAATTATATGTGCAGAAATACGCGGTACGTATTTTCATTATTTTGTTCCTTCATTTCGATCATTTCCACTTGATATCGCCGAAACTTTTCTTTCTCTCTCTCTCTCTCTCCTCTTTCTTCTCTAGATATATAACAGATAATTTTCTCATACTATTTGTAATTGTTATAATTAATCTCTTTTCTATTTTCTTTATGTATTATTGTAGTATTACGTTTGCATTCGTTGTTTTTATTTTTGTTTCTTTATACATGTTCTTAGAGCGCTTGCTGAATCTCGATAAACAATTTATCTGCACAGAAAGAACGGTTTTGTTGAAATACACATCTAAAAATTTATAGTTAGATACCAATCTGAAAATATAATTTTGTTTGGATCGTCAAAATAATTATATAGAACGCTTAAGCTGCAAGCGATTGTTAGAACTTTTCGCAGTATATTGTAATCAGTATTTAAGCGGTTTGCATAAATATTTGAATGATCCAACAAAATTATACTTTCAGATCGGTCTATCCAACTAAATTTTTAGATACCGCAGCGTCTTCCCGTCTCCCTCTCTCTCGCGCCGCATTTTGCTTCGCGCACGCGGAAGTGGTTTGCCAGTTTCGGGTTTAACCGCAGAGAGATGCACTTCCGGGACACCCAGTACATCCATCCCCGGTACTGCACTTTCCGCGGTGTACGGCAGGTGGAAGAGAGATCGCTTCCACGAAACCTCAGGAGCCCGCGGTGATGTGCAAGAGCACGACAACGACGACGAGACGACGAGCGGAGCGCGCGCACATGCATCCTCTCATCGTCGACACACGTATACCTATACGCGAGCGTCTCTCCTCTTCCCTCACGCGACGACGTCGCGCAAGCTTACCTCGTCGTCCCACCTTCGCTGTCCTTCTCTCTCTCTCTCTTCTCACGTATTTGTTTCTCGAACGGCGCTAATTTTCGGCGTTACGGCTCTATCGCCAGGGCCCGATCTAAAACGCGCGGCAGCCTCGGGCGTTCTTTCGACGTTTCGTGCCGACCCTATGGCTTCTGCCTCGTTAACAAGAGACGAAGAAACGTCGGAGAAACCGATTGAATATGCTTATATATCGCACACATGCGTACGTTGCCTTGCTCAACAAAGCCCTCACGAGTCTCTATAGTCGCGATTATCGTCGATCGTTAATACAGCGAAACGTGTGATCTCGTTGAACAATTGATCAGAAATATTTGGCAAAAGTAGAAAAGAGAGACACAGAGTTTCATAGATATTAATTTTCTCTCAAATACATTGGGGTTATTAAAAAAAAAAAAACCATCAAACTTTCAGTAGGAACGAATCCAGAAATTTGTCAAGAGGGGGACGATTGACGCGCAGCAAACGAAATTTTTTTAAGGTCAAATGTGTGAAATATAAAATATTTAAATCACTACTGACATATTATATTGAAAAAGTACTATGTAAACATATAACCGACGAAACGTTTTATTTAAATTATATAAGCATTTTATAAAACATCTAATTTTTACGCTTTATCTTTGTGGCAAACCTATATTTATAACACTGCTTTTTTTATCAATCTTTATATCTACTTTTTGGAATAAAAATAGGAATCTATATTTCTTAGGAATTTCTTAAAATAAAAAATATTTTGGAATATCAAAATTGTGATTAAGCATTTCTAAAATATTAAAAGTATTTTAAAGGACTTTTTTCTTCCTTTTTTCTCGTTCTACGGTTATTTATTTATTCATTACTTACATAATGAAAAAAATATATAATGAAAATTATCTATCACGTAAAATTCCGAGTAAAATTCTTGGGCGAAAGTGGTTCCTATGGAACAATCTCATTCGTATACAAATATCGCAGTTACGTACATCTGAGAGTGGACATAAATAAAGAGCAGAGAAAGAGAGAGGAGCTCGCTCCTCATGGAATATACGTTACGATATTGTCGATGAGTAATGACGACAAATAGGACAGAAAAGGGACCACAGGTGCATGTTGCTGATGTTTCTTCACCGTCGCGCCGATATCTCGATGGAGATACACCCGCCGTCGTCGGTTCGATAAAACCAACCGCGGATTTACGACCTGGACGGACACACGGTAGATGTATCGTTCTATGTAATCATTGTACGAGAAAGAGAGAAAGAGAATCGCGCAACACCCTATTTACTACAATTGATTCACACACGCTGGTTTCGCGTTTCCGACATTTCTCCATAAGTGCAAACTCACTATTTAGGAAAGAAAGCGAAAGGATAAAAACGAATAAATAAATGCAACAATGACTAAGAACGATCTTTTTGAAAATGCGTCAATATTTATATATATACGTATCCAAGAAAATAAAAACTATATTTATTTTATCGTGTGGTTATACAAACGCAACTTTTATCGCAACTTTTACTGATTTATAAATTTTCGAGGATCGAATATAGGATTTCTGTTTTACGCTGCAATTAAGAAAGGCCATCTCGTGCGCGCGGTTTCTTTCGCGGCGCTGAGAAATTCAAACAACGTGCCGATGGAACGTTACGACTTTGCGCGACTAATCGTTACGATTTCTCTGGGTCGTGGCCGGAGGCCGTAGAAAAAGAAGCCTCGTTATTAGCCCGGCGAGAACGAGCTCCTCTGTAAGGCGTATAACGATGCGGCTTGTCGTCCGGCAACTGTAACGCGCATCCTCACGTCGCATCGCGCGCCTTTATGCAGCGCGCCAAACAGCTTGGACCGAATCTCCCCCGCCCCCACCGTCCCGCACTCGTCGATAAATCGAAAAGGGGGGGAATCGTTATTTACGGCGCGTCATTACGCACGACGGGGACGCGCCACCGAAAGAATCCCGCGCAACCCGGTAGCTTTAAGTTAATTTATTTTATCGCTAAGAGCGCGGCTGCGCGCCCACCGATGATTTGCTCTCTCGCGTCCCTTTCGCATGCCTATTTATTTCTCTCTCTGCCCGCCAATCTCTTATACCGCTCCTCTTATCGCCTTTCTCTCCTTCTTCAACCTCTCGTCGATCTCGGGCCACATAACGGGTGACACGCGAAGCGTATACGCGCTGCATATAAAGGTCCACCTCCGTGAGTTTATTCTCATTAAGAAATTATTATAATTGTGACTGAGTAATCTTTTGGTTTAAGGGGATCCTAAAGACAATTAATCATATTGGAAATAGCACTTACACACAGACGATAACGTGTCATTGACACATCATTACATCTTGCAATATCTTACTCACGCATGCCACACATATATATGTGTAGATGTTTGTATCGTAATTATGTTTTAATTAGACATCTAAATCTAATTTTAAGAACTCCACGCTGTTTCTTCATGCAAACTACATGCCTGTGGACTACTATTTCTTAAGTACAGATTGCGCAGCTTTTATATAGAACAAATGTTGTTACGATGTGCAACGACGTGACAGCTCTGGAGCGCCATATTGGACTAAAAAATGGTAAAGAAGAACTCAATTTTGAAATTTTTTATCGCCTTCAGCATAGATTCTACCTCACAGGCACGTATTAATGCGTATAGGTACTTTAATTCTGTAAAAGGATTTTCGAATCTGTGAATGACAAAAAAAGTATTTACGATACAAAAATTGTACGATTTAGTCAGTAATACAGACTACTTTAGGATCCCCTTAATACTGCTTGAGACGACTCTCGTTTGAAACAAAAGTTTGCGTGCACGAAATAAAAAGTATCTGAAAATTTAGTTAGATACAGGGATATCTGAAAATTATTCTGTTGAACCATCAAAATAATTACGTAGGATGTTCAAACTCGGTTGTCTGCTATGCAGAATGTCAAAACTTTTTGCAGTATCGCTTATATGCTTGCATCTTTTCCGTGTGCAATTAGAATTAATTAACAATTTTCGACGCGCCGAATTATATACATGTCTCGTCGAGATGATGAAATTGCAAGTTTTAATAAAAAATTCCTTAGTGTTAAAGATCATACGAGCAAATAAATTGAAGATTTCAAGGACTCTTTTATATATAATAATAATTAATACGTTAAACAAGGCGAAATAAGAGTCAAATTACAATTAAAAATCTAAATCTGATAATTTATTCTAATATACATACGAGCAACTTTTCTCATGCTTCTTTGTCGCTCTTTCCCACCAGTTGCAAGGACACGCGGTTCACCGTATCTTTCACGCTTTCCACAAGCACATCAAGTATATAGGTTCAAGAAACCGTACGAGTCTATGTAAAAGAGAGAGACGCCGTGCCGAGGAAATTAAAAAATCCTCCCGAAACTACACCGTAAATTGGCCACGTCGCAAACACCGTCTCTCTCTCTCCCCCTCTTCATCTCGAATCCCGATGAATCAATCGCGCCATATATTACAAAATTATCGCGTGCACCTCCAGCGTCGTTATTTTAATCTGCTTGCGCGCTGTTACGTCCCGCAAATTTATCGACACGTTTTCATAACGATGCGCAAACCGTTCTTCTTGGCACTTGAAGCAAAACACACCGGAAAAGACCGGGGCGGCGGGAGAGGGGGGGGGGAAGAGGAGTGCGACGAGGTGAACAGGAGAAGACGAGGAGAGGAGACTTTATGGGACGACCAAGGGCAGGACACAAATCTATTCGTGAACTGACGACGGTAAGAAAAAGATGCAAGAAGAGCAAAGAGAGGAGAGAAAGAGAGAGAGAGAGAAAGAGTCACCTCTCCGCGCGCCACTTTCCTATCCTCCATCTTCTCCTCCTTCTCGCCGCTCTCTGTTCACTCCTCTCGACTGCGCGAGAGAGTCTTGTCGAACAAATCGGTACAAACGATCGTCGTAAAGCAGTTAAGCCCGAGTTTATATACGCCTTTCTACCGTAGGGCCCCGCGTACAGGGCTCCAAAGAGAGATGAGCGAGCGCGATAGGGAAACCGATAGTCGCCGCTCTCCTCTGGCATCGCCAGGGTTTCGAGAGCTTCCTCTCCCTACATCTCTCCTTCGGCCGCATCTCCTCTCATAGGAACCCCCGCAGCGAGGAACTTTTTTAACCGGATCCGAGGAGAGAGAGGAGGATCGACGGAACATACCGAAGTCTCCGTACCAAAAGTTTCTCCGAACCTTTTTCGTCCATTTTATCACGGGCGCAATTTAAACGAGACGAGGAAAAGCGTCGTCGCGTGTCTTTTTGTTTCAGTCCTGAAGACGCGGAATCAAAAGAATGATTTCATCATATTATATCTCACGGCTGTTGTGATTTTTCGAAACTCGGATCTCAACGATCTTTATATTTTATATAGTATATGTGTACTTCTTGTAATAATTTTTTCAGATAAAGATCATTCACAATATTTCAATACTCTGCTTTTCGGCACGCGTATGACTAGAGTAGACTCTATGATGAGTAGACTTCGAGGGAGAAAATTGTAGCAAGGCGTTTAGCGTAAAGCGAGGAATTAAGAACTCGAAAGAAAGCAATATATATATATATATCGAGTGCTAAACGAACTCTCATCACTTCCTGCTGCTCCGAAGGACAGCGGGGCAAAAGTTTTGTGGTCGCGAGAAGACTTCGTGGTAGCTCCGGTATAATTCCGGGCGTTTATGACTCGCCAAGAACAAATAATAATTTAGTGGGCGTCTCCCGGCCTTCACCCCCTGCTCTCGGAGAAATCCCTCTTCTCTCTCCCCTCGACAAGCCCCATTCTCGCCGACCACACTGTATAAATAACGAGTGGCGCCAGCCGAACTTCCACTGTTACATTATCTCTTATGGTTTACACGCTATAGGGCACGCCACGGCCATCATTATATCTCTCGTCTTCGCTGCTGCGTGCGTGCACGCGTGCGTGCGTGCGTGCGTGCGAGCGTGCGTGTGCGTGTGTTGAGCGCGGAGACTCTTCACGTCGTGATCTCGCCATGCGGCCGTCCCTATAGGATTTCTTATTAGTCCTCTTCAACTCAGGTGTGAGAAACTCGGAGAACTCGACTCGATCGTAATGACGCACCGATCGATTACGTACCGGGTGTCGTAAATTTACAGCCGCTATAAAATATGACGACGGCCGTATCGTGACGTAGACGAAAAGAATTTGTTATTAAAATTAACACACGCGTAATATCTCGCATACACTTTCACTTCCCCGACCTTTTTTTTTCTTCGTTTCTGCGTATTTTCTGCACGGTGTGCATTGCAATAACGAATCGACACGGTGTTAATTATTTCGTATCGCCCGGAGATGAAAGGAGAAAAGAATAATGTGTACTGCGATGTTACAAAATAGTACGGATGCTTCTACGGCCTTTGAATTAATAGAAGACCGCTGCAAGTGGGGTAACCGTGTCCCGTGCAGCGTGTAGCGGCAGCTGGTGAATGGCGGCGAGGCACCTATTAAAGTCCTTCAGATAAAGCGCGAGATTAACTTGCCCGCATACGATCGCTAATTAATCAGATCCAGCTTGTCGCTGCCGGCTTAATATCGCGCTTGTGATGTACGCGTAAAGCAACAATCGCGTACGAAGAACGATCTCTCGCAGTGCGCTTGAGCTGATCGATCGTTATTTGTAATGACAAATGCAAATAAAAACGCAAATTGATTCAATCGCGCGAGCAATTTCCTTCTACACTCACGTGCAAAATGTAATAATTAAACGAAAGGTCGTGATTTCCGATAAAGTCAGATCGAGCGACTCAATTAATCATTTTTAGGTCACGCTCGTTTTCCGCGAAGAATTTTCGCAGCAAGATACCGTTCCAAAATAAGTCGGTAAAAAAAAAAAAAAAAAAAAAAAAAAAAAAAAAATTCAAGATCTTCTTGCTTCACCCTGGCGTTTCACATTGAATTCACACTTTCCGCGCCGTGAGAAAGGGGTTGGCTCGCGCGTCATATTCAAGTGGCGTAGGTTAGGCCGAAGGCGAAGAAGACGCCCGTAACAGCTTTCTATTTGCATACCACCGCCTCCCCGCGTTTTCATCCGCGAGACCCCCTTTCGACACCACCGTTATTTGCATTCAGAAATTGGCCGTCACAGCGATCTCCTTCCTTCCTTCCTGCCTACCACACCACGTATACCTCGCGTTCTCCTCCCTCCGACGGTCTTGCCTTCGGAAATTTTGAATGAGCTACCAGCTCGGCTGATTGTGAGATTCATTTATTTTACGGTGAGAGAGTACAGTGTGTCACCTTTAATTATTTCAAAAGTCAAAGTAATAAGAATATTAATTAATTAACCAACACATCCGTCTAACCCCTTTCGAAAGCATTTCAGGAAGTTTTACACAAACGAGCTTCAATCCCTCGACCGAGTGTGAGTATATATTTGTGAAAATATTAGTATTTCTAACTTATCGAGCAGGGTACAGTATGTCTAAACGTGTGTCTGTTCTTAATTAAATTTATGACCTGCTAGCGATATAATTAATTTGTTCAAGCAATCGTAGCCCGTTTTTCCTCAATATTTATGGCTCATATAAATGTATTTATGCGAATAACGCTGACAGTTTTATAAAGTTTTTTTTTTTATCGTTAGAAAAATACACTCGTTTTAACAAAAACGCAGTCCGCCGATTTTTCCAATCCTTTTTTTTTTCCTTCAGCTGAATCGAAGAGCGTTCGTCTAGGATATTGTCCAAATTGAGTTTTAACACGGGCAACTGTAACGCGGCTACGAAGAAAAAAAAGACGCTGGAAACTATAATTATATATATATCCCCCTTCCGCGTACATATCAGTCCTGACAGTTTATATTTCGTTTAATTATAAAAATGAACGCGCGCGCTGCTGTATCCATCAAGATTTAAACCAGCTGTAATGCACGTAATACGATGCCGGCGAAGCCGGCTATTAACGCGCCGCGTTGTTATACATTCGTGCGATATGGAGTAGCGAGTCGAGGCGAACGCGATGCGCGATGCACAGAGGATATGTGTCGCGAGGCGCTTAATTAGACACTTCATGGACGCACCTATCGTGTTCAAGGACCGATAACGTTACACGTTTTATCGTGAACTCGAGCTGATCCGCGCGCGTCATTTCGCGGCGATTCTCTATTTTGCGTTATTCTCTACTATTTCAAACGTGACCAATCCGTCAACCACACAGTTTTTCGACCGATCGCTCCTCTGTCTCGTTTTTCCCTTTTTCCAGATTCGGGTTTAGATAACAACGCGATGCCGCGCTGCATTCCGTCCTGATGATGAGCGTCCGAGTGATTCCGCAACGTCGATGCCCTATTAAATTCGAGCGGGCCCGCTTTCAACGTACATCGCCGTCGAGTTTGAAGTGAACGTCGAAAAAGATGATCTCGACGTACATCGCGAGAGGATAATAGGTATCGTGCTCTCCACTGACGGATAATAAAGCTCTCGCACCTGTTTGAGGCGCACGTCAGATCGCAATCGCCGTTTAATCCCGCCGTTCCAACACGCGGGAACGGGCAGCGTGCGGCGGCGACTTTAAATTAATATATTCCCGCGGAATTCGATCTGCAGATAACGTCTATCCGATCACCTCTTTCCCGCGGCTCGATAACGCGCGCACTGCACGCAGCAGCAGCAGCAGCGCCGCGCGATCGATGGATCGCGGCCGATCGATCAAGATCCAAGCAGCGCAACCGGCGTACAACTGTCCGTGAATGCTACATAACGTGTGCGCTTTTACGAATTATTACGTGGCGTAACGTGAGAAAGGGCTAAAGTTACATCACACAACAGATTTATGAATCGTTATACCATTGGCAACGTATCGAATACGCGCGCGTAAATGCTCGATATCGTTTTACCGATTGTTCATCGCTTCGTAATAATATATAAATTGCTCCCCCGCGCCGCGTATCCCTCAAATTTTCACCTATCGCGCTGGTGTGGAATTTTCCGCCACAAAGTGTCGCGAGATCGCATCATGCGAGCGCGAAGGAAAAGGTTCTCTTCTCGCGCGACACCGATTTATCGCGATCGGTGAACGCGCGGCGGTCGACGCTTCCGCGTATATATACGATATCTCGTGATTCCATGCTATTTGCGTTATATTCCGGCCTTTATCACGGCGTACCTACTTAAAGCGCGCGGCCTTAAAGACGGATGCCATCCTGCAGACGGCGCGATAACGTTCGGCACAATAACTGTATACGCCGATAATTGGATGCAACGCGCGATCCTACGGAGAATGAATTTATGTGACCGCGGAATAACAATAGCCTCGAACTTCACCTCTGTACTTTTATTATTATTATTCCTCTAAAAAGCAGTCCGTCGCGCATAAGCGAATCGCGGGGACACGATTATCCCCCCGTATATATCTATCCATGATGGATGCCGCACAAGAAAATGTTCGCGCTTTATGCGCAAATGTATCACCGTGACAATGCAGTGTATTTAACGCCTCATTACCTCGCCGCATGCTAATTTATTCGCAATAACCTTCCGGCACGTAGCATTGACTATCAATTGTAAGTAGTAATTTCTGTACGTTCATCACCTTGAGAAATTTTCATTTGGCAACGAATTTTAAGGTATGATTTCAATAGCGTTGACTATATACACACCTAACATAGTATAACAACGTCCAATATGACAGGGAAATGATCGATGAAACGATCGAGAATATTTCGCTCCCAACGCACTTCGATTTCGACCGTCGCGGAGAATAACCGCAGGCGTGAATAAAATTTCTTCGCCGTGTCTCCTCTACTTTTGATTTTTTTCAAAAAAGCCCGTATTTTTTTCTTTCTACCACGGAATACTTTAATTTTACTGAAAAAAATTCAGCTATCGGATATATGGTAAAGCTCGACGATGGAAATTCAATCAATACGGATGCGTGACTTGCATGCAACCGACACACGCGCCGAGTTTCGCGCCGATCGTTAAATGCCGCTCACGGTGTGAAAAGTGCGGGTTTCCACGGATAGTTGGAAGCTCACGAGCAAGAAGAATCATTCAAAAGCGCGGGGCTCAGAGCACTCTTTCAAGCGTCACGCCGTGTGGCGCGCACAAAACAGCTTCGCGTGCGAGGCGATACGACGGGATGCACTATCTCGTAATCGCGTGTACGGGCTTTTGTAACCTTGAGACACGCCGCGAAGTGCCGTCGAAGATAAGGACACTCGCGTCTGAATAAAATAAAAGAAATGAAGTCGGCGAGAAAGGAGGGAAAAGAAAAGAGAGAGAGAGAGAGAGAGAGTATTGAAAGACATTAAATAAATGGATGAAAGCACGAGTGATTTGATACTAAAACAAATTCACACGCACGATAACAACTTAATTTAATGACATATATCACAAAAGAAAGTTAATTGCGAATGCAAAGAAAAGAGTGGGATGGTATTATAAATTATAACGAGGTGCACAGCGAAGAAACAAAAACGACACGAGAGACAAGGTGGTTGAAGACACGAAAAGCCTGTCGATCGGGCGAACAAATAATAAGATAACAGCCGCTGGGGGAAACAGACGATCTCTTTCTCTTTTTTAAATGTAAAGCCACGGAAAGGATCGGCGGCAGAGCCGCGGGACATCCTGTCGTTATACCTACGTTCGGATCGCCGATGAAACGAACTGCGGAATTACGTAACCGCGTAATTTCTCGCAATCGCGTCCCTTTTGGTTTTCCGTTTTTCTCTCTCTCTCTCTCTTTTTTTTTTTTTTTTAGTTTCTTTTCATTTACGAGACAATACGCGTGACGATTTTCGCATAGCGAGCGAGACCGCGTATGAGAGAAAGGTGTAACCGATATATCGGAGACAAAGTGCCCGCGGCACGTACCAGCAGCGCGGTAATGAATTGACGCTTTGGCTAATATTTATGAGCGGTGATGCAAGAATGCGGCGATTATATCCCCCCCACCCACCCCTCCCTCCCTCCTCCTCCTCCTGGATTTGTATAATTACTGGACGCGCGGAATGCACAGGACAGCTATCGTTTAACTGGCACGGAAAGATTATAGGCTTCGAATGCGAATACGTTGCGCTAATATCCCGCGAACACAGGGGCGTCGCTTGCGTTTTTCTCTCTCTTTATCGCGTGTGGATTTTCGACCCGCGAGAGCACACACCGTCTCGGTTCTCGAAAACGGTGGCCGCGGTGGTCTTAAATCAACGCTCATGCAACGCGCACGCTCGTGATTTCAGTCTCCTTCCTTCTTTTTTCTGCTTTCTTGCATTACGAAATGTCCCTCTTCGGATAATGATCTTCGAGGCTCGCGAATGACTTTCGTCGGAGCATAAAGCGTAAAACGCGATATTTTGCAGCGGAAAAAGTAGCGAAACGTGAGAAGGCTTAAAGTCGTCCAGTGCGGCAGATACCATCGCTCTTAAAGAGTGTGACTTAGGGAGCGGAGGGCGTCGTGAGTGCGCAAAGCAACGCGCCAGACACTTCAAGGAAAAAAAAAAAAAAACCTCGACTATTCTCTCGAGCTCGATTTCTCGTGTACATCTCGCTCTGAAATATGACGAAACCGAAATGTCAACTCGACGTTACGAACTGTCGGTTTCAATATCCCGACACGAGAGACTTCCTTATTAGCGTCACGCGAAGCTCGCGAGACGAGTCGATTGCGATGACGCAGGCTACTTTCACACCGAGAGATAAACAGCGGCATATACGTATCTCTAATATTAATCAGTTACAACAATAGTATTTTTAATCTGACAATCACAATCTTTTTAAAAGCAGATTACGGAGCTCGTCATGATACTATCACGTTCCTACAATATCTTTTTATATAATAAGTGTCACTTGTTATAAAATTGTATATTCTAATGTTTAACCCTCCATTCAATCATATACTTTTACTTCCTCAGTCTACAATCTGGATTTTTTAACTCGAATGTTAAAATATTTATTTGATAAAAACTGAAACTTGAATAAAAATAAGGAAGAACCGGACTCCGTCCTTCTTTATTTGAATAAAACTTCGCTTATACCAAGAAATACTTCGATTGCAAACAGTTAAAAAGGAACTTACAAGTAGAATCACTTTTCAATTTTAAAATATACAGATATTTAATTAAATTTATGAAAAAAAAATCCTCCAAACTTGCTTCTTAAATTTTCTCATTACATTCAAGTGACGACGTTACTGCACTCCGGTGTAAAAAAAAATTAGTGTGAAAGGTCGAAACAAGCAGCGAAAGACAGGCTTCCAACGACGGGGGAGGAATGGTATGCTCGCTTTCAGACACCCTCGTCTCATTCGTAGCGACCGTCATTGAACCGCAACCCCGAAGAAAACGTCGATATACGGCAGTGGATGTACCGACACTTCTATCACAATCGCGGCATGCATTTTTAGGCTCGCACGCGCGTGTGAGCCCACTATACGGCTAATTATATCGAGCTCACGGTTACCCCGTGACAAGCGCGCGCGTCCTGCATATAGAAGAGGCAAGAGGGGAAGAGAGAGAGAGAGAGAGAGAGAGAGAGAGAGAGAGAGAGAGAGAGAGAGAGAGAGAGAGAGCCCAACTTAGTAAGGGTTGGTAAGGGTGAGCATTTGCGTTGAACGTAATAGAGAAACTGCGTGCAAACGCATGTCACGCATGCGCGCGTGTGATAGAGATGGGATAAACTTGAGCTGCTGAGAAAGAGAATACGAGATAGATAGATAGAAAGGGGGAGGGGAACAGACGCCGTATCAAAGATAGAGCGATGTACGGAAAAAGGATGTTGCATCCCTATAAAACGTGTTTCACACGCATCAACCGCATCAACGACCGCGTTATTTCTTCGAATTAAACGTAAGATATTACGATACTTGGAGTAACGTTTTGCGATTCACGTACGGAGAAAAATATTTGGTTGAATTAGGTAGAATTCTGATGGAATATGAGAGAATGATCCAAAATTCTAGTTAAATCTACTAGAGATTTCTGGTTAAAATAAATAATTATCTAAATCTACCAGAATTCTAGTAAATTTCACTTATCGTAAAATTTAAGAAATCTTAACCAGAATTATGGATCATTTTCCATCAAAAAATTTTTAGTTAATTCAACCAAATATCTTTCTCTGTGACGCGCAAATTTGACTTTAAAGACGCACGCGGTTCCTCTCTCCTTGGATTCAATGATTCGAGAAATAAACGATACCGAGTATATTATATTCGTGTTTCACGAGATGTCGAAAATGGCACGAAACGGTGCGATGGCTCGTGCCGGCGTTAGCCAAGAAACTGAAAGTGACGAAGACGAATGTTAAGCCGATTACATAAGATTTCACGGGATCCCTTTGATGACTCGCGCTTTGTTTGCTCCCGCGGTCAGTCTGCGCGCGCCTATTTGATTTAGAAATCAGAAGAATTAAAGCGCTTACACATCTCGTCGTTAAGTCAATTCGTCCATGTCAAGATCGTATAGCCTACAAACCTTGGATTTCAGCAGCGTCGGGCACTGACGAATTCTGTGCCAGTCTGCTTTTAATCGCTGTTCTCTTAATTCAGTGCAGTGGCCAGAACACGCACATGCGTGGCGTGGCGTGCGTGCGTGCGTATATAAACGTGAAACCTGTGAATGATGAGCAATTTGAAGGCAGTCGAAGGCGGAGGAGAGGCAATTTTGGGTCCCGAGGCCCTATACTCCCCTGTCTCCTCGTCGTGGCACTGACTCTTCGTTCGAGCACAAAATTTTCGCCCAAACCTCCTCATCTCCCCTTCATCTCCTCTCCGTCTCACTTTCTCTCATTTTCATTCGCTCTTCCTCTTCCTCTCTCGAGCGAGAGACGAGCTTCTCGAACGCGCACACCACACACACGGGTAGGGTTTGTGTATCGCAACGGGTCCGGGTAATATCTCGTTTAGAAAGATTACAGGTTCGAGAAGAGGCTGCCAATGTATAAAACAAACATCGTTAAGGCTGCCCTATACTTAAGACCCCCCTCCCCACCCGTTTCCGGCCCCACCCTACATACCCCCTCTGGCATTACATGCTCGCTATTATGTGCATCTACGATACTGCTGCGTCTCATTACGTGTGCGAGTGCACAGGGTGTCACGGAAATCGTCGAGGAACAGTAGCGGGTATGTATATATTCCCACAGAAAAATTCAGAGCGTTACGGGTTCAGGCTAAATTGAGAGCTTCGGCGTCAAACCAATTTTCGTAACATGTTTATCAATTGTGATATATACATTCGACCGATGAAGAATACGCTAAACCTCTATGCTGCGCTTCTTTCGGGACACCCTGTACAAAAACGCATGAAAATAACGCTGCGGGCGAGAAACGAAAAGGGTGAGAACGAGAGAGGGCGCGGGAGAGCGTCTGGCACAAGATCACGCACACTCCAAGTGTAAATGCGCTTTGCATGTGGTGGCGAATGTGTCAAATGCCGTATGCTGTATTGAGACGTAGACCACCGGACGGGTTCGAGTGCGGGGTCCAACGAACAGACCCCGGCATAATTTCCACGCGTATAATTATCGATGATCGGCCGTTACGGAGACCCGGCCGGCGCGGCACGGTGCGGTTCTCGCTCGCTCGGTGTTTCGCTGAAACCCGATCGCGAGCGGGCGGATACTACAACCGGACAGAGAGAGAGAGAGAGAGAGAGGAGACAGGTCGGTTATTATTTATCGATGGAGATTGATTTAGAGCGCTGTGCTAGTCCTCGAGATTGCGATCGATCGGCGTCGCTCGAATCGCGAGCACCATCGAGCGCGATTTTAGGTCGATCGGAGAGACCAGTCATCCGATTCTGATAAGAACGCTAAAAGTCAAGCTTGCTCATTTCAACAAGATTGACTCAAAACCTTTCGTCGTTGAAACGATTATTATTCACGTGTCTCGTTAATGATGCAAGTACTTGTTTTTAATAACCGTAATTTCTTATGAGAAGTAATTGTTTTATTTTTGTTTATTTAATTACTTAATATCCATTCTGTTATAAGAATTACTAAAATTGTATCTTCTATAGACAATAGTTTATTTTCGAAATTTGTAAGAACAATACTTAACTGAATTGCTATGTTAAGTCGAAACCTTTTTTTCAAAAGATTAATATATATGTACTGTAATAAATTAACATTGTCATCATAATAATGCTAATTTCTCTCGTATGAATGTTCATACGTGAGTGTTATAGCTCAGTTTATTGTAGAGCATTGAAGACGTAAGCCGTTGAATAAATTTCAGATGTAGAACAGCTGTCACATAAGGAAGAGGGATAATTATTACAGTTCGATAACGGATCATTACGATATGTGTCATTACACACGTATGAATTAATCATCTTGTCGGTTTTAAATCAGTCGTTCCTTTTCGTATGTTCAATTTGCTCTACGATGTTGTAAATTAAATTACTAAATATCGCGATCAATTATTATTTGTCATGTTAAACGGCATCTTGTATTTATCAAAGACGTAGCTGAGATTGGCAGATCGTATATGATAAGCATGCGTTAAAACTATTATGTGTGTGTGTAAGCAGTTTTGTTATATTAATAAAATTGCTGATAACTTTATTGATAATATCACGTCAAAAGCCGGAATTCATAGTCGTAAATAATTTTTCATCTTTAATTGAGAGTGTAATTAATTACAGATTCATATTGTAAATTAATGTTTCACATCAAATGTCTGTTTTATCTGTATCTGTAATTTGTTGTTTGAAAAAACAGTTATTATTTACGATTGAAGATTGAAGATATGTTATAAAAGAAAAAGATAATATGTTCCACATATATACATACACACACGTATCTATATTGTATAAAATTTATCATCCGAATAAATAAATGATTTAAATCTACAATTTCATCAATCTGAAATTGTCGAAGTAATTCATAAATCAGCGCTTTCATAAAGTAAAAAAATATTTGAAAGCTATTCGAATCCTTGTAAAAATTAAATATAAATTCATGAATAATCAAAGATTTATAAAACTGATTATTCGTTAAATAATAATGATCGATTATGAATATCGGCCTAATTTGTAATAATTAATATGTATATAGTATATACATACTTAATATCAATTTGAATTCACAAATTTTAAAACAATTTTTCTTGTATCTTTTGTTTCTTCTCAGAGAGAGTAAAAATTTATACAAAAATAAATTGATAAATAATAAAAAATTAATAAAATCGATTATTCGTTAAATAATGCTATTTAGTTGAATAATATCAGCTTAAATGTGGAACGATTGATATACCATACATTTAATATAATCTTTAGACTGCCGGGAAAGCCACTTTTGTGGCTCTTGAGTTTGGGTTAAAATATCATTATTTTTAGTGGTATTTTAAATATTAAATGAAAAAGAAAGAAAAAGAAAAAAGAAAATCAAAAAGGAGCTACAAATTTTCTACGTCCACGTCGTTAGCTCTGGATAATGCTAAAGGAAAATTCTAAGTCTATACATTTATATATTCATTTATTTTGTCAATATTGCGCTTAGGGCTCAAAATTTTATAAATATATGCTCAGAATTTTGGAATCAGCGATACCAAAAACCCTCAAATACACTATTTTAACAGAGAAAATAAACATTTTCCATATTTGATCGTACGTTCCTTGTCGGCAAAGCCACTTTTGCAAAAATCTCAAAATTTTACGTCATGTGTTACTTTTTGTATAGAAAAATTTTTAAGAAAAAAGAACCACTATTTTAATGAAAATAAAATGCCAGCAGTCTAAAGGTTAACACTAGTTTGATTCTCAAATTTTAAGATACACATTTTTCTTGCATCTTTTATTTTACGAATATCTTTTCAGTAAAAATTTACATAAGGATTACGTCGTTAATTATCGCTGATTTCGTTTAAGCCTTGATTCTCACAGCGCGCGGCGACAACAATCCCTTAAAACGATCCCCCAGTGCGCGCGCTCGCGAGAAGTGAGGAAAGCGCGCATTTAACCGACGATCGAAGGAAAAGAGCGAGGAAGATTTAATCCGACCGATACACGCGTCCGACGTTTTCACATCATCCGGTATGGTTGTATCGCACGGACACGCGTGCGCGCGCCCGCGAGCGCTTTAGCACCTGTATACATCGCACATGAAATATGTAAGCGTGTATGCTCACCCTTTCGTCGCGCGGGCGCGTGTGCTCTAGTCTCGGCTATTATAGTTTGCCGTCGTCTTCATTCAGACTCGATATACCTGCCGGTTTGCAGCTCTCGGTCTATCACCGCGAAGCAGAGCTCGGCTCTTTCTCTCTCTCTCTCTCTTTTCTTGGCTCGCTCGTTCGCCGCCTTCCACATCAAGCGCTATTTTCTTTGCCAGCACGACAACACCACTACCGAGCGATCATGACTTCGCGGAATAGGGTGAAGTAGATAAGTTCACGCTTCGAGAAAAGGAGAGAGCAAAAATTGAAGGGCATAAGAAAGTGGGAAGGGGGAAAAAGGGAGGGCACAAAAGAGCGATCGAGGGCGGTGGGAGTGACAAGTTTCAATTGCTTGACGACGAAGGGAGATCCAACTTCGCAGTGATATCTTCTTACCGTTGCGCGCTGCTATATAACGTCATCGGGAAAGTGCCGTGTGATGCAACCCCCGTACACACGTGCGTGGGGATCACGGGATCGTGCGCGCGCGAACACGTGTGCGTTATATACGTGCGTGATACGAGCACGGCTCGCAATAACGAAAAGTAAAAGCTCGTCGAGAGCACACATCGCATGTAATAAAATTGCTTGTCAATAGTGACGCTTTTCTCCCGCAGCATCTAGAGATAATGAAATCGACATGTCGCCATTATATAAATTTAAATTCTTTGTATTATGCGAGAAAAAAGTCAGAATAAGTCGAATTTATGTGATAGAGACATTCTTTCCGATTATGCGTCCATGTGCGTCGTTTGGATCCTAATTAATTAAAATTTATTTTAGTCAACACACATGAGACTTAGTTTACCTATATAGACATAATTTAACAGTCACACACACAGACACGGCCAAAAAATATAAATTTAATTATCTCATTCCTTCAATTATTTGACCGACTAAAATTCAATGAAAAAATAATTTAATATCGTAATTTGTTGTTTTAAAACATAACAAGCGTTTAACTTTATTGTTATCTGTATTTATATGTTTAAAATTCAATGACAATACACGTCATTTTTGACTCACATAGAAATAGATTTGTGAATCGACTGACTTTATTTTTCTCGCTTTTAAACAAAGAAATAGTTAATATGTAAGTTTATACGACTGGAAGAATGTATATTTTTAGTGGTGGTTTATATGATTGTATTCTTATGTCCAACTTGACATGTGACGTTAAGCGTATTGATTTTTCTAAACTTTTACTAATTTGAAATTTATATGAATAAATTATTATTTCTGTATGGGGTTGAGATAAAGACTAAGTAAAGTTGAAACATTCCCCTCACGATATTGTGTGTATTAAAAACTACTAACTTATAAAGTAATTTTAAATCATGATCCAGTACTGCTCTCAATTGACTTATGTACATTTTATTATTGTTTAGCAAATTAGAGTCAGTAATTGTTATATATATTCGATTAAAATTTATTTTAATAAAAAAGTTTAGAATATGTCTCTGTTTAATCTAATTTGCTAGAAGAATTAAAAACTCTGCATTGTGTGTGCTCACGACATTAATGAGCAAATTGAGACAACCCGCATGACATCTCTTTCTCATGTTCATTTGAGGTATCAGGTTCGTTCGAGAGTACTTTACTCGCGGCCACGTCTCTCAAGAATAAAGTTGTAAAGTTCCATATGTGTGCATAGATATAGGTATACATACGTATGTATGTATGTATATCTACAAGTGCAAAAATCGTATAGTTAGTCTTCGTAAATACTTTTTACAAAGTTGTCTCCAAATTTGCGACTCGAAATACCATAGCATAAAGATTCTCGAAAATTAAGTAAAATAGTTGTGTATAAATTTTTACTTTAAGCAGTAATTTTTTAAATATAAGGTTTTTAATATACACAACCACAATTACAGATTACTGTCCGGTATATTTACATACTGTGTACATACGTTAAGTAGAATTATCAAAAGGTGATTTTATTGATTATTTATATTTTTTAAACATTTTTTGTGTAAAAAAAATAAGATTCTAATTTTTTTTACCTTCACGGCTTTATACTAATAAAATAAAATACTTCATTTTTCACAGCACGTTTTTTTTATTTTCATTGTAATTTATTTGTGTAATCTTTTTAATAAGAAAGGTTGGTATTTCTAGTGTTAATATGAACGTTGTCATGTTTATTTTGAAATTAAGCAATTCAATCAGAAGAGAAATAAATAAATTAATTTGCATTTTAACGCAATAAAAGTTAAAAATAAAAAACTGTTATTTTTAACATAAAAATTAAAAATAAATTTATTTAATTCAAGGGAAATTAGGGGTTATCATTGCTTCTTTAATATCTAAGACCACGATACAAGAAAAAACTTAAGCACTAAATCACAATAAAGACTGTAAGGTCGTAGTAAACAATAGCAAGTTGATAGCTCCTTATTATTTACGTTTTATTGCTTAAGATTTTTGTGTGCTGTAGCTTGTACAGTGTATTGCCTTTAGCGTAAAGTTGTCCATAGAAATATTTTTTGCTTAAATTCATTAAAACAAAAACGGATCTTTATACGGACAATTAATCATTCTTAAGCGTGAAAAATATTTACAAATAATCAAAAGAATAATTATATAGATATGAAAATTATATACGCATTCTGAATTTCTAGTATCTTTGGCGATAGTAAAGTAATAGTAAAAATGAGTTTTGTCACATATCGCAGGAGGAAAATAGTGCGAAGTATCACAAGTTGGTAAGCCACCGTTATGACATAAACACGCGCAATTCATACGTCATAAATTATATTCATGTCAAAGCGTTCCGAACGAAACCGCAATTTTCGATAACGTGTCACGCAATCAGCAAGATATCATAAATGGACTAAAGTCCGATAGCCATTTGATGTCTGTTAAACATTACAAATTTATATAGACGCGCACGTGCGATGAAACTTGGTAGATGACGTCCTGATTGCTTTGGCTTGGGAGAGCCAAATCAGCGATCGTTCAATTAGTAACAAAGGATCGTAATCATGATAACGATGTCGAAGAATGATGACGTTGACACTTACCGGCCACTTTTCGTGATGACCATTTCTGTCCCGAGCTTATGAAATTTCTCCCAGAGCTCTTTGCCCTCTAGGGTGACTTTAGGATCGTCGACGACGCCGTCTTCCTCCGGGTGATGAGGAGGTACGAGGGGATGATGTGGCGCCGTGAGAGGGTGATGCGCGGCCAAAGGATGCGGCGATGTATGAAGCATCCCCGGCGGTAGTGGTGGCCTTAGAGGCCTCATCGTAGGACCGCCGGGACCTTGGTGATGGTGATGTAACGCCGCCGCGGCCGCCGCCAGAACTTCTTCCGGCGTGTGCGGGCCCAGCCCTAGGCCTGAAATTTTACCGAATGTTATGCGATCTAGTTTGAAAAAATATACCAATAATCGCACTGAAAGAAAAGATTGGCTGTTGCAGCAAATTAAATGGTAAACAATAAACAAAATATAATTCTTCAAAGGGAAAATGGTAAAATTAAATGGTAAAAAATTACCTGTACTATGTTCAGCCAATCTTTTCTTTCAGTGCGTTTGTTCTTCAATATTCAGATTATTATTGCGTGATAGTAAGAAAGTATGGTAAAAACAATTAATGGAGACATCTGACAGATTTTTCGGTAGGAGTAATTTAACGGAGAGTAGGGCTATAATCACGATAATCGAAAATCGGTATCAGTGCGATGAGCAACATATGGTCGTCTCTCTCGATAATCCACGTAAACGCAACATGCGAACTGTCGATCCAGCGAGCGGGCCGCAAATCAGCGATGGGATAACAAGTAAAAGACAGCTGCTTTAAGTTCCGCGAGGGTGAATCACCTGGCAGTTCACGATAGCAACCCCCGGAGGAAAGTTGCGGATTCTTCTCTACGCCTCCCCGACAGCCACCTTTTCCCTTCACCTGACTCTGATCTCAAACTTCCTCTTCTCCTCTCTATTCCCATTACGGCGACTTAAAAAGGATGTTTTGCGGAAATTGCGAGCGGACGCGACTAACTATATACACTTTATTCTTGAACTGCAAAGATGCATCTTTAAGAATAGACCTATTCTTGAATCAATAAAGCAATCTACCTATACTATCTTCTTATAGTGATCGAGAATATCATAATTTCAAATATAGCGACAAGATGTTGCAAATTAACAGAATAGAGAGATATACAAATGAAACTATAAATATAGAAATATATTATATGGCAAATCCTGTTTGCTTATTTAAACTGAAACCGCAAAAGTATAATGCGATAAAATATTTATAAACAATTCAGCAAAGTTGCGACGATTTCCCGAAAATATGACTTGAAATCACATGCAGACGTATCAAAAATGAAGAATCTTATTTTACGCGTTGTGTATCAATGCGAGTCACTTCGTGAGAAATTGCATTAGTCCGTCTAGATAACACCACCGTTTGCTATAATGTCAAGTTAGCGAAAATGATTAATGTAAATCACCGTTCATAAATGTTATGAGTAATGATGCAGTTAATAGTTAACGACGTAGATACGGCAGCTCCCGGTATTTCCTTTCCTTTTCAATCAATTACCATCTGTAAACGGGAAAAAATACGAAAAACCTGTTACCGCGTGTAATGACTTTATGATTGTTACCGCGGCAGATCTCTGTAAGTCAATTCTGAGCTCGATAACTATTATCTTCAATAATCTTTAATCCCGTTCTTTCTCGTGCGTATTAATTATTCCGTTACTAAACATGTAAAAGAAAATGTAATCGCTACTGTACAATATATACTCGTGTGTTTCTATCATACAATCTCTCTCGATGAGACATCGTGCCGATGGAAGTAATGATTCATGCATAACCTGCAGCAAAGTATGGTTTACCTTTATGTATTTATCACGCAATACTTTCTTTTCAAAACAAATAATGACAATAATTACAATAATTTGACAAGTCTGTAATTCAGTCTATATGTATATGATTAACGTTCATTCCTTTTTGTCTAACAAGTTATTGTGCGTTAAAAAGGTCTATTATTTGCTTGCATTCTATTATTTATTGCATTCTATTAATATTTCTAATGGTTAGAAGTTCATTTTACTTTTGCTAGTGTCGTTATAGAAGGTACCGTATAATTTAATCTGATTTCTCGTAACGCGCGTTATTATGATAAATGTAACGTGTAATTGCGTAAAGAAATAAAAACCCGACATTGAAAGAAACAAAACATTTGCAGCATCCTTAACGTTTGAAATATTTGGTTACATTATCACCTCTTTGTGTTTCGCGTATCCTAATTTATTTATATAACAATTTGTAATTACATGTTTTTGTGAAGAAATTATTGTATTTTTCATATTTTTTTATACGTAGAAAGTGTTGCAATCGTTAATAAACTTTAGCCGACAATCACAACAGACAAAAGTGCGAAAATAAACACGTTACGTAACATTTTTTTTACGAATCGCGCTCACGACACAACAAATACAACGCATATTTCAAATTACAGTCATAGCATTAATTTATACGCGCTTTAAATATACGTTATCTTTTGTAATGCAATAAAACTGTAAAATGTAACGATACTTGTAGCTTTAATTTTGCACGATTTCGCGTGTACATGCAAGGTACGCCTTTTTATTGTATATACTCGTCGATAAATCAGCTGGGTGTTTATATACGAAACTGTCGTAATTCGTAATTTAAATAATACTCCTGCAGTCGTAAGATGCACGGCGTGCAGGAGATGAATAATTATACGCGACGCATGGACGGAGGAATTTGTTTGCAACCGTATTTGTTGTTTGCGCGTTAAACGGTAATGTGTATTTGCGTTTGTGTAAAGACAAGCGATGTGGATATAATACTAGAGTAAAGTTATAGGGCACTAAGTCGATAATAATATACCGCGCGCGATCTTATAACAGATTTGCGAGACTGCTTATTCCAGGCGCGGTTTTCTTGCCATTTCTTTTTGTGTGTCGTTATATATATTGAAAATATTGAAAACGCACCCCGCCCGCCGTTTTGCTGATGTCTCAAGATGTGTAATACGCAATGTAACCACAATACGAAATGTAAACCCCGCGTACTCGAGAGAGCGTGTGCGGTCACGATTATAAACATATCACGGGGTGCTGTCGTGCGCGGACTTTCGCCGCAGTCGAACGAGAGATTGATCGCGCGAAATAGGCGATATTTTTACGCGTTAATGCATTCAGGAAACGGCTATAAATTCGCCGAAATTCGTAGCATATTAACTGAACGAAAGCGCTAGTGAACCGTGATGTTTGGTATTCCGTTCGTTTATCAAACGCACATCCCAGATACATCTGACGCGTAGCTGAATCGAATTTTATCGAACACTTAGCCGCGTGCACTCGATGTATTTTGATTTTTATTCGTGAACCAGCAACGGAAATATACACGCGCTTCGCGATATGCGACGTTCTTTAACCGCGGCGTTTTTTTTTTTTTTTTTTTTTTTTTTTTTTTTAATAGGACGTGCTATATTTTTCACGTGAATCCACGCGCAATCGAAGTACACCGCGCTAAAAATGTCCAGACTGAGCGGAATGACATACGATTGTTCGCAATGATGATGATTACACGGTATCGCTAATCGAGAGAGAGGAGAAAGGAAAAAGAGTAACCGTCGGCTCTCTCTGTTCAGTATCCGCGACATGGCATTTATGTAACACGTCATGCCACATTATTTCTTATCAAAGGGAGATGAAACTTTGAGTGTGTGACGCAAGTGCGAGGTTCCTGTCGAGATGACGGCGCGGATTAAGCCGCTCTTCATTTAATTTCCATTTATTTTGCTCTTTTACTAATTTTCGTGTCGCTCCTCGACCGCGTCGGATTGCATATTCATTATATTACTGGCGATTCCAACGAAGTTGGAACATTCTTCCTGTCGGTTATTCGCCAAGCCCTATTCCTATTTTAATGAAAACGGAAACATTAATTAGCGCAAAGTGTGCAACCTTGGGATACATATCTATCCAGATACGATTTCTTGCGACACACACGCTCTTTTATTGTGCCTAATAAGACGGATTGAAAGTTTTTCGAAATTTCGGAAAAGCTTCTTGGAAAGGACACTGGTACCCTGAATAATCGTTCGATCTCTCGGGATAATTTTACGTTTGCGGTTACGATTTTTTGCATATTAATTACGCGCGACATGGAACTTTGATCGCGGGAAAAACGTACGCTTTGTTACGGCGTCACAAATACGCGGCGAATTTAATAACTCTCCCACGATTGGAAGGACCGTTATCAAGCAGTGAAAATACACATTGCTTCATTGCCGTCAATTTATCAACAGCCGTGTGCGTAGCCTATTCTCTCTGCACAAGTAATACATTATTGAAAATTATAAACAAGCAGCAGGCGTATAAAGCCTCGATAAAATGCAGAACGCGGATTTTCGATTTACCGAACGTGATTTCTGCGTCGCACAATGCCTTAATACAATTGCTAACAACAAGACACAACAATGCCCCGCACATTTAATCGTACCGCGATATCACATTCGAATTTTCCATCGTTTTCACGAGCGGCGATTTTGTCACTGCGAGCGCGTAGTCCTTTTTACCATACGTGTGTACATCTAACTGCGAACGACAGATTAATGCGATCACAGTCGCCTACCGAATGGGATTATTATCGCTCCGCAAAGTGAAACTGGAATTAATTTCACGATAAAGACTAATATGTATATTTTATTTCGGTCCGTTTTTAGAATCTGATCTAAATGGAATCTGATCGAACGCGCGTTTACGAGGCATATTTTTCGTCTTGTAAGTTGTCGCCGCCGCAGCCACCGCGTTGTATATTCGACACGCACGCAGAAATAAAACGTATATTTCACTTTCCTTTTTGCATATCCAGTTCTTTTTCTCCCCTTGCCGCATCCCCGTCGCTGTCGTTTTCTCCTCGGAGTACACGGGTTACGCACGCAAGTACACGGCGGCGTCCCGAATTTCGAATGCAAGGAACGTCGTCGGGCATGCCCTTGGCGAGATTAATCGCCACTACCTTACGGTCAGTTGGCCGCGAGCCCGACTTACGGAAAAGAGGAAGAAGAACGAGCACCGTTTCGAAAAATGACGGTAAAACAGTATAACGGATGGACAGATCGCATCCTGGCTCGACGATCGGACGTCGCGATGAACCGCGAGAACACGTCGGCTTCGCGTCGTTCGAGGGAATCGTCGCTGTGCGCGTCGCGATTACAGATGGAAGATGAAAACGAAGCACAGGATCTCTCTCCAATTTTTCCAACTGCGTTTTCTTAATTCATTTGGCAGATTTCTTTATTTATCATCGAAAGAAAATATATTCAAAAATATATTCAACTGTCACCGTTAGACAAAAAGTAGGATTTCACCAACAAAATGTCGGTTAATTTTTTCACGAAAAATTTTCGATCCAATATTATTGAATCGCGGCGCAGCAAGTGAAATATTACAGCAAGTGAAAGAGTTGTACGTCAGCAGGAGCTAAATTGTCTAGCGGCAACATGGTAACGCGCGTGTCTACCGACGTCGGGAATTAATTCATCATTTAGCCTAACGAAGGGAATAACTAGTTGTAGCGGATGAGGTGGACGCGCGTAATAATGCGATGTCAGATAAGACGAGGACGAGCGCGATGAGCACGTTGTCGGCTCTGGAAATCGTTCTTCCGATTCTTTGTTTTTTTTTCTTTTTTTCACGCACCTGGCACGACATTTGCAGACAGCATTGCATCCCGCTGTTATTGCCGCCTTTTATTCACAGAGTAAAAACGAATGATAAAGAGTGCTTTTGCGCGTCGTATTTTCCTTTTCTAATCCGCGTTCTTCATTTCGAATGCTAATAGAAAACTTACACCATTAGACGTGGATATAATTCCAGAGCTCTCGAAAAATTTTGCGACAATGCTTAACGCTGACGTATTTCGTCGCTTTCTCAAACACTTTTCCACGAAACGTCTTGCATTTTTGCATATCCGCGCATATTGTGGTTCGAACATTTTCATTCGTCGGTGGAAAAGCATACGAGACAATACATTTTAAAAGTAATGAAGTCGAAGAATTGAGTCACACGAATCCACGTTCGCTCTGTTCGTTTAACGCTGAAGATATGCCAGATCGATTGCATTATCACTGCCTAATATATTGCTGACTATGCACCAATTGCACATTTTTTTTGTCGACTGCGTTAAGCCCGAGGCACAACGGAAGAGCACAGGTAATAGAGAAAGGGAGGACTAACAGATTTCAACGATCAGAAACCGTATAATACACTGGAATACATGTTTTCTTATAGATTAATTGAAACGATAAAATCCGGGATTCCCTATTTTTCTGTTGTCTGTGCTTTTCAATTGTCAATCTCAATTGTAATCGCGTCGTATTCTTTCGATGATATCAACGTCGCTGTTGTGATCACTGATAATCGAGTGCAATCCGATTTCTTTTTTACCGTTTTTACAGTTCACGTATATCGAATCACAAATCACATTTCCATAATTAATATATCTTCCGAAAGCTAAAGAAATCACCCTTTTTCGAGAAGAACGAAATGTATTATCGGCGCGCAGTTCGTTTAAACTTAAAATTCACACAAAAATATTATTAGGCGCCAAGATCGTTTTCGCTCAATATTGTGTTGAAATTCATTTTAATATAGGTATATAAAACGTCTTAGTTTCCCGCGCGAAAAGAAGTTAAAGATGTCTGTCCACGTTACAAGCTAAATTAATGAGAAAAGACGTTTAATAGAACATGCTTTATGAGTGAAAAAGTTGCAATTAATCTCTCGATTGAAAATGCACAAAGCGGGGAACGTATATAATCTCGAATATTGCACGAACGTTCATTCTCGCAAGATATTCGCCAACTATTCTGAAAATATTGTCATACCCTGAGGATAATCTCATTATTATGACGCGAATTGTGACGGGATCGGAACATTACAGCCGCGATTTGACTCCGATAACTCTCTCTCTCGCGAAACTCTCCATCGAAAAACAAAACAGATAAAGCAAAGTCGAGCCACACTCGACGACACTTTCGGCGACATTTCCCTCTCTTTCTCTCAGGCGTGGAACAGAATATTATTGAGAAAACAATTAGCAGGCGATTGGTTGGGCACAATCAAATGTCGCGACATTAGCGCCAATCTTTATAATGGCACCAAACGACTCGGCAAACAAGGTAATAAACTGTCTTTAATTAGCGGCATTTAATATCAATAGCGGCGAACTACGTCGCTTTATCGTCGCGCGAATTAACAATGGCCGCCGTTCGCGAGATGCGTCTAATTATTGCGCAGTATCGCGCGAGGAGGAAAAAAAACAAAGCAGAGAGACTCGCGCGAGAAAACGCGCCTCGATCTACTTGGAAGCGGCGCGACGCGACGGACGAAACGCGCAATATTTCATACGCCGTCGTTTTCTACCGTGCGGCCGTCGCGCGCTTTGACGTCGTCGCACGCCAAGTTGTACGCGATCAGGATATTGCGTAAGGTCCGCGAGACGAAACGAGACGACGTGAGTGACAAACGAGAGACTTCCAGCTCGTCACGAATATGTGCGCCCTTCCGAAAAACGTGCGCGTTTCCGGCGGCGACAATGGCATCGCGCCAGAACAACGAGATGCGCGTCCGCAAGCTTCTTCTTGAAACGCCGAGCGATTATTACGTCGATTTCCGACCGATGGAGAGAGCTCGAGCGAACCGGCGACTTTTGCCGTTCTATCTGCGTAACATTGACATCATACGGCTCGGATTTGTCATCGAAAAGAAAAAGTCAAGTCAAACTTGCGATACGAAGAAGATTCATCTTTCGTTTTATGGATAAAATAGACGGAATGTCTAAGCGCTAGAGTCGGAAATAATAAAAAGCGGAGAACGATATGTCCGCAACGCGAAAACTGGGGAAAGTAAACGTGTTCATAAAACCTGCCGCCTAATACTCGCGCCAGTAAGTACCGTCTCTGCAGCCGAAATAAACACCGTCAGCATTACCGTTGGCACGCAACAAGTTTGTTTAGCTCGTACGGTTAGCTTGTACGACTCATAAAACTTGCTGGCCCCTTTCGCCTGTCTCTCTCTCTCTCTCTCTCTCTCTCTCTCGTCGTGCTGACGTATTAATTAAATGCGCGGGAGCACTTTCCTCGACGAAAACACACTCTTTACGCGCGCGAGATCGCTACTATACCCCACTAACTATATAGGACGGCTTTAGGAAACTACCTACTAATCCTCAGCCCCCTGCCGCATGAAGTGGGCTGCCTCGAGAAAAGTCTAACGGTAAAATGTTCATTTTTACTGGTTCACACCGGACACCAAGACAATCCAAGACGTAGGATATAAACAATACACTTTTGGCTAAAGGAAACATCACGCTGCGCTCTTATTACCTGGCGGCGTAATACCGTGCGGGTTGAGATGCGGATGATGATGCGCGCCGGCGAGTATCCCCTTGGCCTGAAGATGATGCGCCGCCGTCGGTCCCGGCGAACTGGTGGGCGGCAGATGTGCCGGACCGTAGAAACTCGCTGCCGCCAGGGCGGCAGCGCTGAAGTAACTCGCGGCCGCCACCGCGGAAGATGGGTGCGACAAGTCACGCTGACCGCTCGCGGGTAAGGGCGGCGGCGGAGTCTCCGGCGCTGCTGCCGGACTACCGGGTCCGCCGGGCGGCGGAGAAGCGCTACCCTGAGAGGACGAGCCGCCCAGAATACCAGGCGGATGGGTGCTCGCCGCGGTCAACAGCGAGGAGACGCTAAAGTCCGTCGGTCGCGGTGCCGCCGGTGCGGGCAGGGTGATGTGGCCGTTCGGGTTGCTGGCGGGCGGCGTGCCGCCGGCGAGCGAGTTAGCGAAGGTCGAATGTTGATTCAGAGCCGTCGCTGACGCGGGATACGCCATCCCAGGCCCCCCGGCCTCGGCCCGCGGCCCACCCGTATTCGCACCCTCGACCACGTTAGCCTCCAATTCTATGCCAAGTCTACGTCGTTGACCGTCGACGTCCTTCGCGGAGGAGTCCTCCTCCTCCTCCACCACCACCTCCTCTGGCCGTGATCGCTGCTGCAGCGCGGAGGGTTGCGGAGTGCTGGCGCAGTGGGTACCCCTGCACGCCGTGTCTTGTTCGAATCTCATCGAGACGGGCGGGTGTGCCGAGTCGCGCGAGATTCCTCTTCGAGTGACTCAAACCTCGCGCTCTCTCTCTCTCTGTGCTCGATGTTGCTCGCCGCAATCCTCCTACGACCCGAATTACGCACGCGGGACGGACGCTGCGTTGCTGCGACTCTTCCTTCTTCCTATGTCGACGGCTCTCTAGGTGTCAACGATTATTATTACGCTCGTTCCTCCACATATCCAAGAAAAGAGGCGCGCGGCGCCTCAAGACTGTGGATCACGTTCCTCGTCGTCGGTACGCCCGCGTCGTTCTTTCGCGCCACCAATTTCCGACCGTAGGAAATCGTCGTCGACGATCGTTGTCTCGCTACCGAATGACGCTGATGGAAATTGCCTAGTCGACATCTTACTCCGAGCGGACACTCGATCCTGCCGGCAGGATTGTCCGACTTTGTGTCTCAGCTGGATCTCTCACCAATTAATACAGCGCCAAGTGTGCGTTCGATCGGAATTATCACTCGCGCGAAAGCGTCGTCCGTTTTCGGAGCACCTGATCTCTAATCGGGTCGAAGAGGATGGCAGCACACTGACACTCCGAATCGTCGAGGAGCTGGTACACTCGCGAGCGGACGTCTACGGTGACGCCGCGTCATAGATCTTCAGTATAAGAGTCACTCTCATGTCGAGACACTAGCCGCGCGATGCACTCTAGGCCCCATAGTGCGCGAATCCGTTACTCTCACTTGTGTATCACTTACTTACTCTTCTGTCGTCTTTTCCCTCTCTTCGTTTCTCTCGAAATGCTCCAAAACACGACACTCGGACACTCGTTCGATGGGTCCGACGGGTTTAAAGACCACCACCACCATCAGTCTCGACGAGAGGACAGTTTAGTTGAATGCGTCACACGCTGGTCGACATGCGTGATTCGACACGAGGAGCGCAAGTCGACGATTTGACGATGACGTGAATAAAAAGGAGCGAGTTTATCCTTCTCTCGACGCAAGGCGACGACGACGACGGTGCTCTCGGGCCGGGGCTGAAGAGCGGACGAAAGGTGTTACTTGGGTGGCGCCGCGATGGTCACTGAGCAGCGCTAGGATTGACACCTACTCTGGGGGCTCACCCCCACACCTCCCACGGAGGTGTTGGTGTGCTAAAGTCCCCGTCCGGATTCAGGGCGGTGTGTACGCGACGGCCGCGTGTATATGGGTGGTCCGCGGCACCGTGTGTGTGCGTTACGCGCGTGTATACAGACCGCGGTGTGCCTGCGCCGCAGAACGGACGCGGGAGGCGTGAATGCTGGAGGGCAGCGACGCGAAGACTGAGACCATGCGGGGGCTCCTCCTCCCTTCCCCTATGACCAGCCGGGGTTGGGAGTGGGGGTCCGGCCTTCCCCGACTGTCTACAAGCAGCCACGAGAGTAACAAAGACCGAGATGCCGGACCGGCGAAACGAAGCGGCGAGCGGTGGGGAGAAGGGTGAATTTCGCGGCACCTTCTCCCTACCACCCGGTCGGGCGATAATGAGCGCTCGTAGTCCGGATTGGCGTTCCGGCGCCAATCCGAGCGGCGTTGGACTCGACGCCTTTTCCGACGCTACTCGAGCCAACGACCGGTCTCACTCGCGCCTTCGCACGCTCTCCCTGTCTCCTCTCCTCACGGACTTATCCCCACCGCTACACGTCACGTACGCACACACTCTCGCCGCGCTCTCCGTTTGTCGTCGGTGAACTCGACGTCTACCCCCACCACCTTGCTTCTAAGGGTGTTAACCGCGAGTACGCCCATTAACACCACCCTGCGTCACTGCCTTCCAACGAGGGCGGGGGCATCGAGTACAGAGGAAGGGAGCACACGACCGACGTCGCGAGGTGTCGTTAGTGAAGCTCGCTCGAATCTTCGCCGACTGAACGTTAACGCTCTCTCGCATTTGACACGCGAGAGAATTTTCACATTTGACTTGCCACGTTGTTCGACACCTTCGTTTGCTGAATCATAGAATATAATGCTATTGCTATCAGATCTGTCATTCAGCATTTCGATTAATTGCAACGATTGAAAACTTTTTTCGAGATTCATCAGGTATTAAAAAAATGATATTTTTTATCTAATAAAAAGGGAAGTATAATCAGAGCGCCTTGAATAAATAATTTAATTTGGATTGAGAAATGAGTTACTCAAATACACCATTCACACGTTATAATTTTAATCTTATTAATTTTTCTTTATTACGGTTGGCCATACTGTTTGAATAATTGAGAAATTTGCTTAAATATTAAAAACATTTATCATATTTGTATGTAATTTTATCAATTAGCTTAAATCTCCGTATTTCATTAAATACAATATTTGTAATACACGTTCCAAATTATTTAATTCTATTATGATAAAAGAATTAAAATTCACGTATTATAGATAAGCGAATTTCGATTACTTGGGTAATACGGGTTGTATATAACAGGTGCCAGTGTATTATTAGCTGCACAATTTCTCTATCCAGGTATTATTAACTTTTTTTTAACTTGTACTGTCATTAAATAAAATTTTACCTTAATAATAAGGGATATATATATCTTCAAAGTTCTGACTTGATGATATAGGGTATAATATCAATTTCAATTAATAAGTAATATGATGTAACGTATAGCAGATATACTTTTGTCAATAATATTATACATATTTTGTGACTTATTATGTCTTACAATTCCAAAATTGAAAAAATGCCAATAGTCTTATTTAAGCGAATTAGAATAAGGCACGAAAAATCACATAATTGAAGATCAAACGAACTTATCTGTATAAGTAAAGTTCGACCAAAATTGTATGAAGAGAATATAATTCCTCTGTGTGTGTGGAATCACGTTTGGCGACGAGTTTCACTCGAAAATGTATAGATACCTATATATAGGTATCTTTCCATCGTGCGCGCACTCGCGTGGCGAATATACTTTATCATCGCCGTAATGCAATACAATTGCGACCACGTCGGGAATTCAGCGAGTTTTCCGCGAAATACCGCGAGTGAGAAGTTTTCGAGAGCCGTGCCAAAATTCGCACGGTACAGCGTCATGAGTCTCACCCTGTCTCACTCCGTTCTCTTCTCGCTTGCACTCTCAGGCGCTCTCCCGTTTCAGTGTAGTGGTAGCAGCGACACAGAGAGGAAACTTATAGCCACACCCCCTATACCCCTACCGTCACCGCGATCATCCCCTCTCACGGTATCACGTGATCAAATCCGTTCCCCTTTCGCGTTCACTATCTCTGTCGTCCGCTGTGCTTCCCCGTCTCGTCTCTCGCGGGTGCCGCCCTTCACCCTTTACTTCTGGCGAAACCTCTCCCGCTCTGTCGTGAAACGTTCGACGCTCGTCCTTCGCGCCGCAGAGTGTCGTTGAGACGCCCAGAGCATCACAGTGTTGCCAAATCCGCGAGAAGCTTTTCTACCCGCGCGGACTGGAATTATGTATTCAGAATCATATTATTCGGGAGCATCGTAAAGAGTGACCGCCGTCACACTGAAACCGTCGATCGGAAGTTGCTTTTTTTTATTGGCCCAAAGCGAAATTCAGTCTGCCGGGCCATGATCCGGTTTAATCATAATTATATGGGGAGAGAGAAACGCGGGAGGATTAAACGTCTGGAATAAAGGGGGCGGATCATGTTGCTTCATTATTTATTGCTTCTGCAGTGAATTATTGGCAACGTGCACCTTTCCGTTGCACTTTTTATAAACTGAATTTTTCTGATTTATTCCACAAGAGAAAAATAATAACAGTGCTTGAAAATTTTTACCTCTAATCACGTTTCAAATTTCATATAGGTATACGTACTTCAGAATACGTCGAATTGACTGCAACGATATTATATTCAATGCACTTTTAAAATACAGATATAAGTTTCATCATAGAAAATCTACGTATTGTATCTAAAATATACATAATGGTTTACAAAGTTAATATTGATACCGGTGTAAAGGTAAAATACACGATATCTTTTTAATATTTTATTCAATTTAAGTTTGTAGCATCTATTTTATTAAATTTAACTTGTAGCATATGTCTTTCACAAATTGAAAAAAAAATTCTCAAGTCAATTTGCAACTTTATAATCGTGTAAATTTAAATTTGTTTATATCAAAGCAAAATTTTCTTTTTTCATTTATATCTTTAGAGTAAAAGATTAGACTAGTTGAGTTATTCGTGTAATAATTATTAACACAACGTGTACATCTGATAGACTATTTCTCATAATGTCACCTTACACTAGTTCTCATTTGTCTCCTGCTGGATTATCGGACACTCGTTGTAGACAGCTCATTCTACACTTTTCGTTCTCTTTCTTTCCTTGACCAATCTGAGGAAAATGTAGCGGCGGCGATCGATGCTACTATATGTGTTAGCTATCGGATAGAGGCAGTGAAACGTAAAGGAAACGAAATAAAAAAAAACATAAAGCAGAAGGCGAGAGAAAGAACGTCTGAAAATCCTACGGGTACATATATACTGCAAGAAATCCCACAGTGAGAAAGAGAAGGAGCTTAGTCGCCTCTTCGCGTGTCCGAGACGACGTGGTAGCGAGCGGCTGAGGCAAGAGAGCAAAGTTTGTCCTCGTCGGCAGGGAGAAGATAGCGGTGTGAGACAGAAAAAGAGAGAAAGAAAGAGAAAGAAAAAAAATCCCGCCACCGAGCGCCGTGATATGCGGAGTCAGGGGGAAGCAACGTAAGATAGAAGGAGAACGACGGCGCGGGCGAGAGAAAGAGAGAGGTGGTCATAATCGCGCAGACCGCGTCATAATCCGCGACGAAAAACATTTGACGAGCGCACCGGGCTGGTAAAGGGGCAACGCGATAGGGCGTGGCACGGCTTGACTCCGCCTACGTGCCTCAACTCCCCTCCACTATCATCACCCGATCCGTAAGTAGGGGTCTAGTCTTACGCGACGCACGGAATCGTATCGAGTGTACGAGGCGAGGAAGTGGGGGGTCTGCGAGACGAGGATGGAGACTCGTGTGGCATTCGTCCCGTGACCGCGATGAGAGTAGGACGAAAAGACAGGACACACACACGTACATACACCGAGAGCATGTGTTTAACACGCGCGCGCGCTCACGTTGTCCAGCATACACGGTGAGATCTTTTTTGCGCGCATACGCGGTGGTCTTGTTGGCTGGTCAGTGTGGAGATTGGCTGAAGTTTTGCACGAAGGAACTTAGTGCAGCGTTTCGTACGCCACGTACATCCTATCGCTTGGTGTGCAAACGATGAACATCCCACAAGACCACAGATTTTATCGGATAATTATATCAAGTCCTGCGACGTGTCCTAAAAACTCCTCGTAGATTATTGCATTGAGACAATTAAATTATATTGTAAGACTAGTTTTTTCGCCTACAAGTATAAGAAAACAATATACATATATATGAAGAGACGTGAGATTCCTGTGGATCAGTGTACATTGATATTACTAAAACTGTACTGACTCTTGTCATATATGTAAAGAATTTTTTCGTTTGATTAAATTAAATTTTACTTCTAAATGCAGAAATATAAAAAGCAATTATTTAACATTACGTTCTCTCAATTGCTAGTGCAATAATAATCGAGTGTGCGGAAAAAATAAGTAACAATTAAATAAAGAGCTCATGTATACAATAAAGTATACAATAAAAAGCAGATGATTTTATAAATAACTTTGCAACACATACATATGTAAGAATATGTAAGATAGACTTTTTTCAGATAGCAAATTTGATTGTTCACAAAATAATATTCTAAAATGATTCTTGATGATAGAATATAGGAAAAGTATATAATTTATATTTACAATAAAGTTATTTAGAGGCAAGATATATCCGTGAGTATACATGTATAGACGCATGATAAATACGTTAAAATGAAAAACTACTGCACCTCTACAGAGTTAACGTATACATTTTAAAGAAATTGGAAAATGTCATGTAACACACGTTTCTCGGACTATAATAATTGTATCGTATAGGTGATTTCAAAATTAGTTTCGTCAAAGGGATATAAACTTTGCGCTTTAGGCGATAATATTACTATCAAATTACGTCTTCGATCGCGGGCTATTCCGCCCGCAGGAAGTGGACAGTACGCGTATGTAGTGCATCCGGTCTTTGAAACGCTACGTTGATAGTGCCAATAACTCGCATATAATTAATGATGCCTACCAACCACTGTTCGCGAGTACGCCACCCCGATATAGACCATTTGTTCCTCCCCCGATGCGGTGAACCATCGCATACGCATAGTCGCATTAGTTAACCACAGTGGCTGCGAAATTCTGGAAACTGACGAACTGCATACAGGAGAGGGAATCGAGCCAGATGAATTCATGTGCAAGAAAAAATATATCCGACTCGAGGTGACTTCGTGTAATCAATAATAATATTGATCAGTAATTGAATCAACAATATGCATCGATATTTTCAGTATTTTTACAATTTTACACGGTCAGTATTATTGACAATATATTTCACTTTAGTTTTACATACATTATCCATTGCATTACCTAAAACAATACTGAGGCTCGAGAATCAAAATCCAGATCACACACAACAGTATTTTACAATCCATCAATACTAACCACATATATATCATAAGTAACACTGTCAGTATTTAGTAATACTGACAGTATTACTGATCGTGTAGGGTCACCTTTAAATTGCGATTGATGCAAAGTTGAAAACATGCGTGAGTGTGCAAACAGTGAATTTTAATATATCGATATTACATTCATTCAATACCTGCATATCCGACTTATCTAATTGTAGACTCGATTGTAGATGTAACTTCCATATGTAATTTTCTCTAGATATAATAAATAATACATTTTTTCATATTGTGTGCTCTCTACCTATAAAAGTGATACAACTCAAAAAATTTAAATTTCTCAGGATCAGGGAAAAACTATTTTTCAACACTCTTTACTGATAATTTCTTATTAAGTAAAGTTAATTCATTTTTGATGATTGATTTAATATTTGCTTATTCATTCGTAGTAATAATTATAATTCGAAAGTGGCGGTTTTTACACTGTAAAAAATAAAATGTTATTAATTTTAACTCAAAGACGTTGAGTGGATTTTTTGAGACATGCAAAAATGTTAAAATTAACATTTTTGTGTTAATGTTAACATTTTTGCATGTCTCAGAAAATCCACTCAACGTCTTTGAGTTAAAATTAACATTTTATTTTTTACACAGTGTAGTTGTGTCGTTTTTGAAGTAAAAGATACAATAGGTCTGATTAGTTCCACACAAAATCAGTACTGTTGTCACATCTCATCCTTAAGTAATCTTCTACAACCGGATATTGTTGTTCCGCGACGCCTTTTATTTTACTAAATCCAGCAGCTCGGTAAGTTGGATACGCAAAATGAATTTCCCTCGTCAACATTTCGAACGGAGATTCCATAAAGCAGATAGAGTACACCGGCCCCGCTATATGTATATCGGCGCGCAGCCTATAAATCTTCTCGGCCCATAAACAAAGCTTTTGAACGCGAAAGGTCGTTGCAGCATGTGCGTGACGACGGTCGTCGCTTCGCTCTCTCCGCGAGTAACTCGCGAAAGAAGCAAGAGAGAGGAGGAGGAGTGACTCGCACACGAGGGTGACGAGACTAGTGGCGGGGTGGAACGGGGCTGAAAGCCCCTGATGGCTGAATTTAACGCCAAACTCATCAAGTCGCAGCTTGCTTCTTCGAGGGAAGGGAGTACCGCGGCCAATTTTGTACTCTTAGCTGCTTCGTCTCTTCATATATCTTAGCACATGCATCCCTCTCGAGTTCCTCGAGACTTCGACGGTGTTACAGACGTAAGCCGGTCTGCAGTTTATACCATGAAACACTATTCATAGACGCGCGTGTAATGTCGAAATTTACTTGTACACACACATACACACACACACATGCATCCATTGCACATCTATAATGTAATATACGGGGAGTACATAAATATAGATGTAATATAATATACGAAAATAAAACAATATATAATATTATGTAATATACGGAGTACATAAATAATCGTAAGCGAAATTGTTTGTACGAGCGTAAAATTATTGTGCCTCGAGAACACTTTAACGTGAAGATAAACAGGGACTTTTCTTTCCACACGAGAGGCTGGAACGTGCAGTTACGGATGCCGCTTTGAGTAACTTGTTCGCGCTGGGGAATCGAACAAGACACTAATGAAGGTTGCGTGATACCAACTGATCATCAGTAGATTGAAATTGGAGCGTAAACGGCGTATACTCGTCATCGCCTTCGAACGTCAAGGCAGCTTTTCCTCAGAAAATTCAGCAAAAAGAAACACTGCCAGATAGAGAGAGGCTTAGCTCACGTATAGGTATCGGCTGGGATAGACGGGAAAATTGTGCGCGAGGACAGAACAAACCAATTAAGTATTTTAATGGGACGGGATTACCGCGACGGTAATTCCGTAACAATCGGATAAAACAATCGGAGGGCACATGCCGATCCATCCCCCACAGAGAGCGACGGCAAAGCCGGATAGCCTCGGGGTGATCGTTGTCGTGACGAGAGAGGGACAAAGGGCCGGAGGAGAGAGACGACGAGAGGTGGTGCCGTGGTGACGGTGATGGTTCAGAAGTGTGGAAAGACAGCGAAAATTCCCGACGTCACTCCAGCGCGCCGCGGGCGTGTAAATTTGCACGGATCGATTCCGGACAGGAGGAACGAAGAGGGGAAAGAGAGAGAGAGAGAGAGAGAGAGAGAGAGAGCGAGAGAGCGAGCGAGAGAGGAAATCATCGCCGGTTCAGGAAAACGCGGGAGCGCGAGAGGAGAGTCAAGTATCTAACCGACACGACGCGGCAACGAAACGCCCGGAACAAACAACAAACAAGCAAACAAAAACCGGCATCCGCCGTCTCCACGGCGCCTGCTCGCGCGCTCGACACGTCACGATTTTCGAATTCTCCAGCCTGTTCGACTACGTACTATACGTGATGGGATGCAGTGAAAAAGGACAAAAAATGCACCTCGATATCAATTACACGTTGCGCTTCTTAACCTGAGTTTTGATGATCGACTTCACGTTCAACACAAATGAATATTCAAATAAATCCTGCTATGGTTGTTACAAAGTTGATATTTCGATATAATAATGCTTTAATAAGGGGGTTACACACACATTCGTGTATTAATTTTAAAAAGTTTTATGATTATATAGATAGTTATATGAATCAAATAAAGTTGTGCAGAACATAGGGTGCGTAATATATGAAATGGCACCGGCTCTTAAATCGCACTACCTCACTTAAAAATTCAATTATTGTACTTACATAGTTCTTTACTGGTTAGTTTTTGAGAACTATATTATACTGCAACGCTGCTGCGTTACACTTGTGACATAAGTCACAAAATAGGAGTATTGTTATTTATCTAAATAAAAAAATTGTGAATGTTGCCATTTTTTAACGTATTTTATATCAGAATTACAGAAAATATAATTAAAATAAATAGCTTAAGCCTTGATCATCTGTCGTAATTAGAATATTATTAAAATTAAATCAATAGGGTTAAAGTTTGCTTTACATTTTTGTTTATAGGTTAAATGAATAAAAATTTACTAGATACTCTAGTTTTCTAAATCGCACCATGATGTAGTTTTCTAATAACAATTTAACTTTCTAAATCTCCAATAATAGTTATACCCTTCTTACATTTTTATTTTATTTATTATTATATAAAAATTTAATTGTATGCATTGTAATCTTACGAAATATTAATTCACATAATAAGAAAAATATAATTTTTGTCTTTTCTTATGTAATTTAAAATTTTTTTACATTATTATAATGTTTAACGCATTAATTTTAAATGAAGAATATCAAAATATGATGCGATTTAGGTAACAAAATTCCTCTTTGCCAAAATTACACCATATTGAAAAAAATCCTCATTTAAAACGTTATAATAATGTAAAAAAAATTACATAAAAAAGGGGGAAAAACATGTAGTTTATTATGCTGTAAAAAATCAAGATTATTCATTATAATTTCTGAGCTATGAATCTTTATGTGAAAACTGATTTCGACAACTTTACCCTAATGACACAATAAGAATAGGAATAAACTTTTTACTTTTCTTCGTATCAGAATTAATAACGCATAATTGCAAAGTGACATGTAAATTAAATTAATGTGATACTCATAGATATACAAGGATAATACAGTCGTCCTGTTAACACGCGGCGACAAATACGCTGGTAGATTTGGATAATAAATCGGGGTCGCCGAGTGTCGGGCCCTCGATGGGATATCGCCGATCCATCGATGTGTTTAGCAGATTTTAGGGTGGAAGAAGCTAGAGAGATCAGAATTCGTTCGGCGAACCCCGACGTTTACCGACGTAATCCGTAGCGACCGTAGCGATCTGTAGAAGAGCAGGAAAGCCAGAAGCGGGAGGGTGGTGCTCGATCGAGTGGTTTGACAGGGGTAGTTTAGTCCGAGATATATATATATTTCTAATACTATTAGCCGGTGTTCCGTTACACAACGACAGATGGACAGGCGAGGAGATATATGCGCTCTGTTTGGATTTCGGTGTTCGAGGGTGCAGCTGCGAGTGTGTTATACCGCGCGTTACCCTGTTTGTGCCCCGACATCAATTGATAGTTTTGGTAAACGAGATCTCTCCACAATAGGCCTCGTAACGCTTTACAGGGTTAGCTTGGCATCTTCGTTCGAGAATATTCGTTTCTTTTATAATGTGATTTTAAAACCTCCGAGACTCTCCAATTCGGTGGAGTGAATTAAGATTCCAAGTGGAATTTACTCGATGTTTTAGATCTCTTTTGCAGATTCGAATTTAATAAAGATTTACGATAATATTAATGTGATTCGAGAAATTTCATATCGCCACTTTGATAGAAAAGTGACAAAAGTGACAAAATTGGTGTTAGAATTGTATGGTGTTCGAATTTTGAAAACTCATGATATAGTTTTGAAAAGTTTATATACCTAATTGAAAAAGTATAACATGGAAAGAAAATGAAATTGTGCATTTTTAGTATCCTAATTAAAATTTTACCTCTCCCTAATTCATAAAATATTCTCTAATTTTGATATGCGTCACATAACGCAGCAATATAATAGAAAGAAAATCTACATAGTTAGTTGATCATAAATAGGAATAATTAAAAATATAACATACTCGTGCATAGTGGAGGACAGATGATGAAATTGTTATCACTTTTCGGTTGGAAATGTAAAAGAGAATAAACAACAATGATCTGTTAATCGTGCGTACTCCGGAGCTTCGCGCTATTAATTAGATAATTACTACTCACTTGGTGCGGCTCAAGGTACACATCCAATAGATTGCAGCGAAAATTAATACAACATATGTTGCGTAACCGTCGTCGGATCTCGGCAACGAATTATCGATTCGTTAGTCCATCTATAGCTGCGAGCGACAATTGTTCTACTCGAAATTCACTTCCGATAACGCGGAGACTCGATTGTGTTTCCGGGAGTCAACTTCGCGCCATTGATTGAATTATCGGGCATACAGTTGATTGAATTCGCCGTAGGTGTACCGCCGCGTGGAACCCATTTAACTCATCGTTCAAGTAACTATTTAAACCAGCTGACTAGACTAGATATGTCTTGCGTTCCGATTAGAACCCGCGAATGAAGATCTTCGTTCATATTTATAAGTATTATCGTATTTGGATAATAATTTACGTTTCTTATGTAAATTTAGAAATCATCTGAGTGCACGTATTTCATAAGTGAGAAATTTCTCTGTCATGTAACATCATTCTGACTTATTGCGACATTGAATTAATCGTAGAATAATAATAATTGTAAAAGATAAATTGACTCGTAGGAAGAAAATTATAAGAGAAAAAATCTCGAGAGAGTCTCTTTTTATAGAAACTATAATTTTGAAATCATCTGACGAATACATTTTCACATATATAATTTATCGTCTGAAGTTGACATCGTTTGCATGCCACGGTAATCCATGAAAAATTATAAAGGAACTCACGAAAACTTCTAAACAGATTTCCAGCTGCGTGTAACATGGAAAACTATACAAGGTCACAGACCTGTCCGATTTGCATAAAAGCTACGACTGACATTCGAGAACTGACTTGGGGTTAACAATAAAAGTGGCGATGCAGCATGTATGACGAATCATATGTAGAATCTAGAATATCTCGTTAACTATTACAAACTATCTTAAAATAGATGTGAGCTTTAGAGTATATACTAGAAATGTAACGTATCGATTGAGCATTTGAACGATACTCGCAACAAAACTTGTAATATAAAAACTAAAAGTAGTAACATGTTGTACAAAATTCAGAATATCACGTTAAGAAGTCAAATAATAGATATATTAAATTTTGCGTTCGATATCCTACTTTCATATAATTTTCAAATTAACTAACTAATTAATTAACAAATGACGACAAATAATTTTATTTAAAATTTTCTTTCATTAAAACTTTACATAAAAAAAAAAGATTATTATCGTACCGTGCAAAAATATTGGATATTTCGTCAACTGAAACGATTCATTTATCAAAAATGTCGAATAAACGCGATATTCTCAATCGTAGTGAATTACGTGCAGCAATTCAAGTTCGAAGAGATGTCAACGCTGTACAACACGGGGAATGCGTATACACAATCGCCATTTTATCGACTTGACTTTTATTTAGAAACTGATTACCTATGCAAGTAAGCTATAGTTTACAACTTTGCTATTCACCCTTCGATACTATCTCGGTACTGTCATCGCAGGTTTCGTCCAATACGTGGTACACGAGAAAATGGCAGGCTAATTTTATTGCGGAGAGATCCGTCATAGAAATGCCAATTTATAATTGAAGAAAATAATAACGTCGCCCGATGTTTACGGTGGTAACATCGCGACACGTGCGATCCTTTCGACATCGATCGTTACTGCGTGTGTGACATATGGGGTTACTTTCTCATGTGATGATAAATAAAATTTTCCATTGTTTAGCAACAGCACTTGGTTACATCGAATTAACCGTAGGATACTTCACAAACAACATAATTGGTAGCGGAGAGTGAAAAATACATACAGTCGAATGTATTGTCGTGAGGCAATTTGTGGCGATCGATAGTGATTCGATGGCAACGAACTGTCGCGCTCGTACTCGTAAAAATTTGTGTTTTCCAAGTATCCTTGGAAGAACATGGCATCGCAGTCCCCCTTTTATTTTCGCAGTCGTTCCGCCTAAAGTGTCGCAGGAAACAGTAATGGTTAATTAATGGATCGGCACGTGAGGAGAACCTAATAATCTCTCGCGTCTGCCGATACCGCGGTGAGCGATGCTCCGTGACGTGAAAACATTGTTCGCAACCATCGCATTCCATCTCCTCCACCTTCATCTCCGCCGCTCTCATATACGCAGACTATCGTCCAATCTATAATCGTTCCACTCTCTCCCGTTCATTTTCGTCCCAATGCCGCGTCCCTCTTCTCTCACTCGCAGAGGTTTACGAAACTTATATATGAGAGGGACTCTTGGAGCCCCTTCATCCCTCTCCCCCCGCCGACGCACCCGGCCCGCTTGCTGTCTCGTGGTCCGAGCTGTTTTGTCCCGTCAGTCGCCCGGGCGCGCAATGCGATATCTATGGGTTTCTTTTGAGGCCTTGTGTCGAACCCGCCATTATACCAAAGAGAGAAAGAGAGAGAGAGAGAGAGAGAGGGGGGGGGGGGGGTCCTTCCCTCGATTTTGCCGGCCCTCTGCCTCCATTACAGAGTGCGGATACAGGCTCGAAGTGTAGTTCACAGGGACGTCAAGCTGCAACCAACGACGACACGATGACGGCGAAGGCGGTGAAGGCGGCGACGACACTCGTATACGAGTGCAGCGCTTCTGGGATTGTTTCTCTCCGTCTTCTCTTTTCGCAAAGGGAATATATGTATATGCCTCGTGCGTTAAACAGAAAGAGTAAGAAGAGATGGAGGAAGAAGAAGAGGGTTGGAATCTTGCGGATCTCTGGATAGACCATTCATGGCGGTACGCGCGCCTTCGAAAGGGATGAAAAGGGGTAACGCAGTACCTATGACGACTGTCCTCTCGTCGTCTTTTCGGACCCTCCTTTTAGTAGCGCGCGCGCGGAAAGAAAGAGAAAAAGGCTCGAGAGACAGAAGCGGCGGCACTTTCTGTATACCTCCCTTCTGCCCTCTCCGTCTTTAAGCAGCCTAATTATTGCCCTATCGACATAGATTTCTTAGATCGGATTACACCGCAGTCCCTTAGATCGCCACCGCCGCCGCCGCGATCTGACGCTTAAGAACACTCTCAAGATTCGGACGAAACGTTCAGTTGGACGTAAAACCCTACGAGAATTTCGTCGATGATATTATTCTTTATAACATAATGAGAGGTTGCAGTATATAATATCGTTTTCTTATTTTAATCAAAAGTGACACAATTAAAATAAATATGATTTTCAAGTTATATAATATCAAGTTATATTAATGGATTAGGTAAAGATTATTTTATCAGTTATTCAAAGTAAACTAACTTAACTTCACAGATTCTTAAGGTTTTCAAGGAAATCATAACACTTTATATATATAAGAGTGATATATAATAAGAATTGTTTTATATTGTAAATAAAAAGAGGAGAATCTTTTACACAGAAAACATTTAAAATCAAGACAGTTTGGTAATTAAAGTTTAAAGAAAAAATTGTCTTCTTTTTTAATTTATATAATCATTTTCGCTAATCAAGATAAATATAAACTGTTAATAATATTTCGAATTATGTTACTTACTTTCAATAAATTATTACAGATTTGTTATCTCAATAAATTATATAAAGATTTGTTATAATTCTGTAAAATATTAAAATCACAATTTCGAAAGGGTGACTTTTTAAAGATTTTCAGACGAAAACAATAAAAAGGATGATATTGATTATCTTTCTAAAAGTACTTTTTTGCCGAATAATTTTAAAGAGTATATTATTTGATTAGTCAATAATTTCTTGTTAAGTGGAAACATAGGTTTCCCTTTTTCTAAAAAATTTAATTTTTTTAAGTTGTATCATTTTTTTAGAGTAAAGGAACGATACGTATATATTAAGTATATGATAAGAAGCGAACAATATATATACATATATAATACATTTCGTAATGCAAAAGAATTATACAATAAAAAGGAATTGAAATTCACTATAATTAGCACATTGATATCATATATATGCCAGGCCTCGAACACAAGGCTATCACCTGAGAATGTCACAACGAATGAATCTGCGAAGAGGATCCCGCAAAATATTTGCCCGTGCCTGCCTCGTGAAAAATGGCCATTGGGCGGTGCTGAACGTGACAGGGCAATACGAGGGAACTCGTTCGGTCGTTCATCGGACATAATGTTGCCGTTTGCCGCTAACACATGAATATCCAAACGCACGACACTCATCGATAATTCAATATCGCACGTAGCAGCGGCCTAGCCCGCCTCGGCCTCTTTTGTCGTGGTATGTCGCGCCGTAATGACGCGTCTCTCCTCCGTCGTGAAAATTTAATTGATCTGCCAAGACCTTCCCACGAAGGACGTGTGTACGTTACACTAATATAGGCCTCCACGGATACCGGAAGTCACATCGGTGCGTTTATCATTTTTCCTCCGCGCGCTTAGATACTTACAATTTTAATTAATCTTACCAACAGAGAACTCTACCCACGAAAGCAGACTCTGAAAAAATTACATTAAAGGCCGAATTTACATAACACGACAGGTTATTTATATAAAGTGAAATGATATTTAAATATATTATACGCGTGATGTATCTGTGTGTGAGATCTTTTTGGATAGGTGAGGAACAATTTTGTTACAAGTGTATAGGCATGTACGTGCGCGAAAGAAAAGAGAATTAAGAATTTTAGAAAAAAGAAATAAGAATAATTTTTAGTAGGAGAGAGAATTTAGAGTAGACACGACTTTGCGATCCACGTGACATTTTTCTCAGCGGATATGTAAACGTTACGAAAAGTTTCGATAGGAAAGGAGGAGAGAATGTCGGGGCACACGTCGGCTTGGCAATCAAAAATACGTGAAAAAAAAAAAAACGTCACTCGATATAGCGACCTGCCGAAGTTGCTTGCCTCGCGTGGCCAACAGTTTACGGAGGCAAACGTCGTTCAGCTATAGACGTGCTCCAGTTTAAGTCGCGGAATTCGCATGAACGAACGAGGACACGACGGACTACAGCGACCCCCAGCCACCAATGGTTTAGTCCCGAGCAACTAAACTTTGCAAGCGGCGGAATTAACGGACGATTTGTTGAGTCGGGTTGCCCGAATCTGGAGCAGAATTTCAGCGTATCGCGAAAGTGCGCATAGTTGCACGTTCCCAATCGATTCTGATTCTGATAACAACCGTTGCAGTAATAACAAGAGAGCATTTATCCGATCATTAAAAAATCTACAATTAAGAGGAGAGTGTTGGAATAGAAATGTAACAATTTCTAGCAGAATCTTCGTGTATTTATTGCGTTAATACTTTTTAACAATTTCTTATCGACGCATTTATCCACGCGCATATATAAGACAACTAAAGACAGTAATTTAAATATTATTCCTGGCAAAAGTTTCGCTTACAAAGTAGTTTCTTAATAGAAGATTTATTCGCTGCGCAGAGAATTGCTAACTTCTCTTGACGGCATGGCAGTCCGAAGTGCAAAATTGTAATATAATATAGAGAAGATATCGAGGCGACAAAGTTTTTTCGCTCCCCCTTTTCCACCGTTCCTTTACTTAAGCAACTTTTGTATTTACCCATCATCAGCGATCAATCGCGCTAAATTCAACACACAAAGGAGGCGTTTCGTCGTTTCACGAGTTTGTATTATAAATAACGTGTGTAAGTTTCGAAAGTTTCGCTGCGGTTTACCGTTGGTCGTTTCATCGCGAGGATTGCCGTCCATTTGCAGGTTGCCGATGCACCCGTTTAAACCCTTTTCACTTATACAGCTAGAGCCTCATCTATAGCCTCTCTGCATTGCACGTTTACGGAGAACGACGTGAGGCGGACGTGCGCTCTCGGCATCTAAATAAATTAAAGAGTCTTTTCCATTCGCAGCGCTCTCCGCCAATCGAACCGGCGCGTACTGTCAGTGCGAGGAATTCCGCTCCTATACATATCGTGAGAGAAAATGCCAATGGTTGAAGTCACTGCGGCGAGCAACTCCCGTCTCCTTCAAACCGTTTAATCGTTTGTTAACCGAGTATATAAATATTTTGTTATTTATTCGTTACTCTTTTATCCCTGACTGAATAAAAATAATATAATATGCGTAATTATGCTTTGATACAAAACGCAAATGAATTATGATGAGACTTTATGTAGCATTATAGGTTGGTACATAAATATTTATTACAATGTTGAATGTAGAATGCAAACGTTTTGACTTACTGAAAATAATATATACTGTGTTAACAAAATAACCATCTTGTTACAATATCGTTCATGAACCTATCACTATATATGTATAAAGTATAGGAAATGGAATTTCTCATTGGATGTACAGTAAGAGTAGTCACAAAAAGTTCCAGAATCAGGACGATGAGTTACATATCACTCCACTCAAACTGTCGAGGACGCAAATTTGCTTGGAGCACTCGCGCCGCGCGGTAAATTTCACTCGCGACATTTTATCCTTATTACAAGCCTAATGCCCATTCGATTCTTCTACTTACGCGTTTCGCCTCGATATGCGCCTGCAATAGCGGGCGGTTTGCAGAGCGCAAGAGGAAACTCTCGTGAAGGAAAAAAAAAGCCCGTACGCGGGCGTCGTAAAGCGCAGAGAGCCCGAAATACGATCTCCCTCGCGCCGCTTGTGAAAACGTAGGAAAAGATGGAGGAAACTATGAAATTCCGGCCATTCTTCGGCCGACAATAGGACGCACGCGGGGATATATATTTCGGAAATTTCCAATGGCACACGCGTGCACGAACGTCGGTATAAAAGGGGGTCGCGGCAGGGCGGAGGCAAGAGGGATAGCTTCGCTTCCATTATGAGCAACGCGTTTTTTTTTTTCTCTCTCTCCGAGGGTGGGTTTTCTCCAAGCGTCGTACCCGCAGTCGTATACGTGTATTAGCGCGAAGCGGTTTTGTGCCGTCGTGTGCGAAGGGGCCCCCTTTCTTCTCGGGGCAGCTCGGCCAAAAACCACCCCTGAGGTGAGCACCAATGGAAATTCGGCCGACCGCCTCCCCGAGCCCCCCGATATCCCCGGGATCGGTCGGAGAAACTCGACCTCTCGATTCATGTCGCGCCATGAAAGCTCGCCGGCGAGTTGCCCATCGATGATGACGCGATCGATATCGTAAATATTTAATTAGTAGATTAATAGATAGATAGCGATTATCTCGCTGGAAATATTCTACACTCGGATTACCACTTTATGAGTCGATGCCGTGTCGAGAGAGAGAGAGAGAGAGAGAGAGAGAGAGAGAGAGAGAGAGAGATAATAAAAATATCGTCTGTATATGTAATTAAATTTTATTTCATTAAACATTATAATATTAAAGTTATTTTGTACACACACACACACATAATTCTCACATAGACATTAATCGCCGTCATTTATCACGAGAAAAAAACGTCGTTTACGTACAAATGCGATGCAGAGAGACGATTAACGAGATTAACTTATCGTTAATGAGATTAACGATCATATTGCGGCAGCGTTACAATTTGTGGAATTTATCATTATTTAATCATTGCTCGTTAACGTTGTATTTCTTTATCGGTTTATTTGTGCATTTTACTGTGCTTGTACAATATAATATAGAAGCGTCGACGTTTCGTAATTCTTTTACAAATTATAATGTTATTCAATCGGTTGTAATATTTAACACTATCGCATTATTATATAAATGGTAAATAAAATTAATCAATACAATATTATTTTTGAAAGACATTTCACGAAGAACATTTCACTATGAAAAGCATGCTTAGTTAAACAATAGAACCACGAAAATCCATCCATCATTTCATTGATACTGTCGAACGTACATTCAAACCGAGCCCGCGTATTGTGAGCCGAGAGAGGTGAGATTTGTGTTTCGCGCTCGCGTTTAATTAATGCCGAAAACTCCGGGGCGATACAACGGGAATGAGTGATTTTTTCCAGCCGTGCTCGCAGCGAGTCGCGAGATTCGTAAAGTTCCGCGAGTACCGCGGTTTTGCCGGTATTCGCGAGCGACGCGTGAATATTTCATGGAAATTATAAATTACACGGCACGCGCGGAATGCACGGATGGAAGCCGGCCGCCGCGGATCGCATCAAATTTCTGACGTACAATTGATGTCAGTCGACATTTCCTCGCGACCGCCACCGCGGAAAACGCGAAATTTCAATCGCATTCAAATAATTACTCACGATCCGCACTCGATGCTCGGGACACCGTGAATTCGCGCGATAAAATTGTCGTTAATTGCCGTCAATGATTGGTATAGCTATGGGAATTGTTTGAATTTTCATTTTCTGTTTTGTTACTTTCGCGTATCTAATAAATGCGTGCCGTCGCGTTACCGTCGGTGCGGCGCGGCGCGGCGCGGCGCGGCGCGGCGAAGTAGTTTCGTACTGAACGTATGTGATTTTTTTTTTGTTTCCACTATTTCGAGTGTGTATGCATATATGCACGTATATATACTTTTCCGTCCGAGGATTTCCCTTGTTACCCGTTTCTATAACGTATAGCCCGCCGAATGTAAACAGACGCGCCTTCGGGATTACTTCCGAGCCCCCGCAACCCGGTTTTCGCCGGATTAATCTAGAATACATTTTAATTTTCGTATAGGATAATCACTTTTAAAATACACGAGCGCGTACACATGTCGTACATTTTTCACACTTTTCTATTAATCAACGCAACGCAAATCAGTTTATTCATCAATATGGCTTCATATTCTTTTTTTTATTGTCACATATGTTCGTTAATTCTTGGTCCTGTTTAACGTATTTGATTATTATTATATAAAAGAGTCCTTGAAATGTTCAATTTATTTGTTTTCGATAACTCTTATACTTCTTTTTAGCAATTCTTTTTAGGCTATGTATCTCTCTCTCGTAAACAAATACAAAAGACGAAATTGACAAGATAAATGTACATAAGTGAAAATTTGTTTTCCCTTTATATGCACTCTCAGAAAATCACAGTTTGTTACATCAATAGACACATTTATCGAATATTTTTCATCCGATAAACTCGCCGCTTCAGGTCGTTAAGTATTACATTAATCTCGACAATGTAATTTTCAATTTCGAAAGTACATTCACGCAGCAAATACATATCTGGGCCGCGGCGTGCGTATATACAGTGTCGCGTAGAATCTCTCCCCCTATATTCCGCACATGCAACACCGCTACTGACAACAACCCCTTATTATCCCGGGCACTCCTACCGCGATACATAACTGCCATTCGCATTATAACCTGCACCTCGGCCATTGTGAAACCGTAGCCTGTGTTTCCACGGCTCTTCTCTTCGACGTCTGTCATTAATTCAGCTTTACTCCGTTGACGTGTACCTCGCGTATCATTATACGGCGCGCATACTCTCAGAGCAGGAAGGAGCGCGGAACTGGCAATTCAGAATGTCGGAAAGAGCACGGGAAATCGGCACCGGGAATTTCATTAACCTTAGACCAGATCCGCGCATTAATTGCCGTGCAGCCGTAAAATTCGCGCTCACGTTCAACATATCCGGCGAGTGCTTTTCCCCTGACACTGATATTAAACAGCAGATGTGAAAAAATATGTGCATATATATATTTTACCGGATACGTCCCTTCGCAATTTCGTTTCTCCACTCAGGATATTCTCCTTGATTACCGTCATTCATGTAAATTACACGATCTTTTGCCAGTTTTGAAATCCATTTCTTTCAAACGATTGGATTACTTCGCACAAATTACTATACATTCTGTCTGATAAACGAGAACGAGAAGTTCCGTTAATTTGGCAACGCGGCAACTGGAGCTGCTGCTTTGAGCGTCGACTAACGTTTTCTGGACGCCGCCGATGGGGGAAGATTTAAACGGTAGGTTGTGTGGACAACCCAGAAAATTAGTCACATCCGCATTCAGCGCTAAATCGTTCCCGTGTTCTGCTCTTCCTATTGTCGCTGGCTCCTCGACTGTGAAACTTTTGTTGAGGTTTCGCCCGAGGGTTTTCCGCGGAATTCGTGGCCGGCAAAACGACGGCGAACGTCCGCCCGTCCGAGTTCTTCTTGCAGGTCCAATGAGATCTCGGCGTCGGATATATATAGTGAATACGTATACCATATGCTCGAAATATCAAGCCGAGAGGATAAAAGTAATCGCGCGCGATCCAATTTTTATATCGCACCCGGCTTTTCGTTGCATACAAGAATAAAAAATTAAAATTACAATGGAGAAGGATTTAATTGAAACCAATTGGGTTTTGTGTTTCATTCGCCGCGCAGAATAACTTACGAAAACCGAAGAGCAAGAAAGAATGCTGGACAGTGCGCCGAGCGACGAAAGAACGCTCACCAACTAGAATTCATAGAATTCATCGGTACTATAATAAATCTTTGGAGCTCAAAATAAAGAAAGGTTGTTAAAATTATTATGTACTACCTATATGTTTATATCAATTATTTATGATTGCTAAAAATTTGTATTGCTACGCCGAAAGAAAAGACTGGCTGCTGCAGCCAATTAAAAAATAAAAATGTCGTGCCATATTCAGCCAATCTTTTCTTCCAGTATTACAGAGTATCTATTATTTGTTATTATTATATTATTTTTATTCGTCGAAATACGCTGCAGATTAAGATAAAGTTTATACGAATGGAAAATTTTCTTTTGATACATTTAACGGCAGATTCAAGAAAAGAGAATTAGGTCACTATTTCTCTACTTCCACTTGTGAAACTCGAAAAAGCACAACGTCAAGCACAAGTCGGCGGAAATCGCGGAGGTCAGGGGGAATCAAATATATTCACAGGAATTCTCCGTCGAATTTCGTGGACTCTGAATTCTCGCGCGACGGAATCCAAGAGAAAAAAGCAACGAGGAATGGAATGGGGAGCGAGGGGACAAGATCTTTGGGGTTGGTTTTTACGCACGAACTACATCCCGATACCGGGGATGAAGGAGGAAACATCGATCCCGGAGTAACCCATACGGGGGCCGCCTACACGCACACATATACACACACGAGCTCGTGAGTGCGCGTCGCAAGCGCTCCTTCGGGGGCGAGAACGTTCTGTATAAAAGGGGATGAAGTCTTATGGGGTTGCGTCTTTATGTGCAAGCATTCCGCAGGTTCTCATGCCGGTCTACGAATTCTAGTAAGCGTCCTTTCGTCGCTCGATGCCCGAGATTCTTACTCTTCGGTTTTAAAAGTTGTGCAGCGAACAAAGTACGAAATAGAAAAACGATCGATACGCCTGAATCGTTTAAACAATTTTCTAAACAAATATTCGAGTAATTGGATTCTAATTAAAAACTATATCAGCGACAAAATAAATAAAATATATATACTATATAGAGAGCTAGTCAAAAATATTTATGAAACTTTGAGAATTCGAATATCACTATCGTGAACTGTTCGATGTATATTTGAAGTTTTTTGATTCTATTGGGCGTTTTTTAATAACAAATTCCTAAAAAAATTCGATACTACCGCAGACGAAAGACGTTTCTCACGGCTGTATGTATATATGCATTACATTTCGCATAAAACATCGTTAACGCTGCGACATCGCAAGCTCGTTCTCGTAGAGTTCGGACGCGGATGTCTCAATCATCTTTGAGGAAATGAGTTTGGTCGTGGTCACGTGACTTTGTCCGCAGAACTAAAACCGCAGAGATTATTAATTCCCGTATAACAGTGATTACGGATCCAGAACCAATATCATTATGGCTCTCGTGGCCCTCCCTCGCTCTCTCGCTCTCTCTCTCTCTCTCTCTCTCTCTCTTCCTCGCTATCTCTCCCTAGGCCACCTACGGTCAATCCTCTAATACTCGCTGACCACAGCTGCGCACGCACACTCGCCCTCACGAACACGCGCGCGCTGCTTTATTTATCCCTTTTGCCAGGCCCTGCCTAGCCCTGGCGCCAGGATAAGATGGCTCAGCCCTGCGAAACTCCCTCGAGAGAACTTTAGCCCTGTAGAAAAGACGACCATTCGTGGCTGATATTCTTTCACGTTTCTCTTGTATATTTGCGTCTCCGCGCACGCTTTTCCGTATCTCTCGTATTCCTCGGGATTGGGAATTCCCGCGACGTCGCGCTCCAGGTCGCAAACACATAAAACATTCATTTTCGTTGCTTCTCTTCCGCGTGAAGACTAATGGCGATTAATCGATTTCTGTTCTTTTGAAGCGATTACCGAACTTTCGTAAATTGCTCGCATACACTACTTTTTCCTGATACTTTCTTCTCAATGTCGTTCCGCGCAAAAAGAGAGAAGACCAAACTGCCAGGTCAAAGGTCGAGACCTTGTCAGACACTTTGAGAAAAAAGAGCACCACAGCGGAGGTGGTGTGTAGGACGAGCAAAAGTTTCACTCCGAGAAATCTCCATGCTATCTCTTACGAGATGCGGTCACGACAGTTTGTACTTTTCCCGAGTTACTGTTTTCTCGGAATTGTTAGAACTATTGCTCATGTATGGGAAAGGGACAGCGAGCGAGAGAGAGAGAGAGAGAGAGAGAGAGAAAGAAAAGCAGGATCGATTGAGATAATTGTGATGGTGAAATGAACCTAATTTCTCACTAATTTTCCACGATAAAATGAATAATCATATAAAATCATCATGCGAGAAACGATTTACTTAATATACGAGTATCAAAAAACATTTACGCATGACAAATATCAAATAGATAACAAGTATATTCTGAATATCGGAAAACACTTTCAAGAGCGAAATATTTCATTTCACTTTTATAACGTCCATTATCTAATGATCGTACGGTAATAAACGTCATTAGAGGCACCGTACCGCTCCGAGAGTGTAGAAAAAAAGTAAATTGTCTCGACCTCAGCAGGGCTTTTTCTACCTTAAGAACACGGACTATATACTCCCTAAAATAATGGAGCTCCGAAATAATTCAGCGGAGCGATTACGTATCGCGCTACTATATGGCTTTCGCGTTATTATAGCAATTGCTCGCGCGCATATCTCGATAAAAGAGATATATCGTTCCCACGATTGCGCGAGCAATAGGAATATTATAGAGGGATGTTTTTAACGTTCAATGTTATAAGAGAAGCAAAAGATAATTGATTTCAGATGGAACTGTATGTGGAAGTGATGCGTGCTCGCTCTTTGGATTTTCGCTCTTCTGCAGTATTCACCGGTCGTGTTTGATACCGCGCTAATTCCGTGCAATCAGCCGACGGAGTCATCAAGTCTACGCATTTCTTCTATGGCGATGATGCGGTACTGCTGCGAGGGTGAATAGGGTTTCCCGAGGCTTGTTGCAGTACGCAGTATTCTCGGCTCTCTAGCATAGCTGCGAAGCTCTTGGCTTTTCTCTCTCTCTCTCTCTCTCTCTCTCTCTCTCTCTCTATCTTACTCTTCTTCTCTATTTCTTTTTTCTTCCCCGCGCGCACGGTTATAGGAGCGCGTTGGCCATGGCGCCACTATACGCAGCGGAGAATCGAACCCCTCGCTTGCACCGAGAATGAACGAACGAACGAAAGTGCGCTTGGCGGTCGTTCTTTTTTTTTTTTTTTAAAATAAAATAGCAGCCGCGCCGCCGGTCGACGTCGCACACGGGGACGAAGAAGCGAGAGAGGCGTGAGGGGCCCCGAGAGGTCCGAGTGGGAAGAAGGATAGGAGAGAGACGCGAAGAGAGACCCGCTGCAGCGGTAGATGGAGCCGAGGAAGACCACCGGAGAACTGTTCTGCGATTAGACTTACAAAACAAACGGCCCGGCGGTCCGGACCATGCAGACCAATGGCGTAGCACGCTGATCCCGACAAGGGACACGAGATAATTGGATCAAGACCCGGCGAGTACGAGCCGCGCGAGCGAAGCGCCTCGTAATTTTCGATTGGGTCAATGACCTTGACTTCGCCGGTACGCCAACGCGGATTCTTCGTATATGTCGTGTCGTTATCGTTTATACGTTTTGCTGCAAAAATGTATAACGTCTCGTCGCCGCGCCGCGCCGGTACAGCACACATTGGACACAGTGTGTCAGGAATTAATGAGTATTATCCTCGATTTTCGAAAGGTTATACAAACAACTTTATTACGAAAAATACACATATATATATATATATGCTGTTATATAGTATTCTTGAGAAACGTCGCGCGAAACCTTCAAATAACGATGCTTCGATGAGAGAGCATTGGTGGAAAATTACGAGATAAGAGCCGACGAAAGGCGGCGGTATCGTATGGAAGGTGGCACGGCGCGATCGTCGTCGACGGCATATGCGAGGGGCGGCAGAGAGCAGCAGGGTGTCCACCTCCTAGAAACGTGTAGCTTCTACCCTCTATTGATCGAACGGTCTGCCCTGGGCTCCACTGGAGTGGACTGGACACACCAGCAACCCCTAACCGTCGCACCATCTCGCAGACCCCCACCTCCATCTCGCCTTATATATACGTAAGAATGTGTGTGTGTGTGTGTGTGTGTGTGTGTGTGTGTGTGTGTGTGTGCGCGCATGAGACGAGAGAGAGCTCGGCAGCCAAAAGACGCCCTAAAATGCTGCGCCCAGGGAAGGATGGTCATCCCGGGGGTGGCTCGTACGATTTCGACGAGTACCTACCGAGGAAGGCCTTTCCCCGTGTGTGAGTGTCCTATACGTGCTAGTGTGCGTCCTGGCACGTACGTAGCCTTATTGGACACTGGATATTGAGCGAAGGTGATCGTCCGGAAGGTGAACGGCTCAAGTGGACAGGAATATGAAATTTTCATGTACGATTTCGATCGTTAAACGAACCATGTTCCCAATTCTATCATCCATTTTTCGCGGATAGGTGAACAATTCGAAGAGCAGTAACTTCGCGTCTTACGAAATTTACAGAGTAAAAATTAGAGACTGTAAAACGGTAGAAAGAGACGAAGAGAAAATAAGTTTTATTATATATATATAGAACTGTCTGTATAGCTATTCGCTGTACATAAATAATAAAAAATGTACTAAGTAGCTTTCGACTTCTGCGCGACGTCACTTTTCTCCCTTTTGTACTCGACTTGCATTTATTAAATAAAATGACATGTTTGCTCTTCCGCAAGTATCAAAGTCCGCCGGGGTGGACGTTTATATTCGATGAAATCCCGTGAAACCCGAAAACTTGAAATTGTAAAAACGAACAACGTGCTTGCGAAATTGCATCGCCTCGACATAGTGATTTCTACGTGCCGTGCTGCTAGTCGTTTCGAATAATTCGCGATTTGCTCGGCAGAATTCATCCTCAAGATCGAAAAGAATCTTCCGTGGAAGCGATTTTCGAAGTACGACTTCCGGGAACTGTCTTTACCGATTTGGGATGAGAGACGAGAGGATGATAGAGAGAACGAGTAAACGAAAGCAAAAACCACCTCTCGGCGAGATAGAATTTTTATAATACAAATTGTCTTAATCATTTCGACGATACGTGCGTGCCACTGCAACATATTAAGATGTAAAACTTTTGTGTTATTTTTTCTTTAAAATTAAATAAAAATAGATAAACATTAAGAAAATAATTATTCGATTATACCAGAAGGTTTGTGGGTTATCGCCGTGTCTTTCTTCATTATTAATGCCAACGTTTCGTGAACCGTGCCGTTCACTTCATCAGGGGTGCACTGATACTGTTTAAATAAAATAATTATTATATCTAATATAAAACAATTATTATATCTAGCGAGTATCGTAAGTATATTATATAATACAGCATGAGATTCAATAATTCCACATCGTTACCCGCGCAGGTACTCGCCTCCTGTCGTCCGTTAAATTATCGCGAAGATGAATCGCCGCCATCATCTACGAGTTTATCGTCGTTGGACAAATCTCTTTGATTCTGCATTGGCGAAACAATAGCAGCATGACCGCTAACGAGTGTCTCTCTTTGAAATGCCTCCGTTGGGGCACAGCTGGAAGCGATAGTTTGAAGTATCCCGATTGCCGTGTGCTCGACTTTCATCGACTAGGAATTTACATCCGCGATAGTCTCGCTCGAGCAGGAGCGCGCAAATCGCGGATCGAGACTCGACGTTAAGTAGCCGTGCATATTGTGTAATGCAACCTCGGCGAATTATAGCCATGCATACAGACGAGTATTCCGTGCTCATACGCGAATAATGACGCGCGTGCGATTGTGCTGTCCTCTCGGATTCTTTACGATATACCACTCCCCGTTCTCGCCGTATTAAACAATAACGAGTGCAACGACAGGCGAGCACCCCGTTAATCCGCGCGGACACGTTCGCGATCGCGACCGATTAGCTGCGTCGTGAGACGCGGTAATAACGAACAGGCAGCAAGCATGCGATACACTCCGATAGTATCGGAGTTAACGATTATCTTCTCCTTCATACAGAAACCGACGTGTTAGAAACATTAGGCGTATCTATTTAAAGAAAAAAAAGGGATAAATTACAGCGTTTATTATTTATTAGAGGAAAGGCTCCTATTATGAGATACTGAGTTTACTTTAAATAAATGCTAGAAGTTCGTAGGCAGAATTTAAAAAAATAATGGATCATTTTGAAGAGGATTTAATAAGCTTTAAGATAGTGTTATGTAAAATTTAATTCAAATTTCATTTTATTTTTTAATTAAAGAAATGTAAAAGGTGAACAAAAATCGCAAAGTAAAAAAATTGTGCTCCTAATATGAGATACCCCGAGAAGTCGATAATAAAGCACAAAGTACATCGGTATTAGAATTAAAAAAACTGTATTTGACGTTTCTAAAATACAAACGAGTACAGCCTGTGCGCGTAAATTGAGCGTGTGATGCATTGTACTCAGGATTTGTCTTCAGCAATTGAAACGAAGCATTGCAGAAACAGACCCTCAATGTTCATTCCGGTTATTCTTTTTATTATTGTACAATAACATTTATACATCACGTCTTACAGTTTTACAATCATCAAATCTAACTTCTTTAATTAAGAAATTCAACATATTCCGTATTTTTCTATCAGTACGATCTTACTCTATTACTACATGAAGAATTTATTGCCAAATAATTACTCATTAAATAATAAACAAAGATTAAAGGCTTATCTCAATGAAACTTGAAAACATTTAAATTCTAAAATTTTATCTTACAATTACTGTAGGCATGATTTAACAATGGATTTTCCACTAAATAGTTTTCAATCCAAGAGCAATAATTTCATGGTAAAATCAACAGATAGCATTTATTAGTTTAGCAGAAACGCCGCTATCTCATATTAGGCGCCTATCTCATAATAGGGGGCTTTCCTCTAATTATATTAATATCACACAAATTTATCTTCAACTGCGAATATTCAGAATTATTTGCAACTTTACTGAGAAAGAGGATTTTGTTAATTTGACAAGCCATCAGTGTACCTTTAACAAGTAATTTGTAAACTGCTGTTAGTCTGTATTGTATCAACTAATTATTAGTAATAGAAGTAAACTATGTATTTAGAATATAATGTCTATCTTTTGGATAGACTTTAGGCTCGTCTATATATAGAAATCGTGGACGACGTGAGGAAACTAAAACCGCAATTGCAGTCAAATATAAGGAGAATACTCTAACTAGAATTGGTCAATTTCCTACGATTTGTGACCCTTCGACCGTCTACGACTTCAATGTAGACAAGCTTATTTGCTATGTAGTTATACTGTGGATTATTTTGTTACATTGACGAAATAATTCGCAATAGTAACTGCGATGGTTCGTTTTCTTAACAAATGTCACATTTGTTTTTCCTCGATTTATTCCTACGACGAAATCCTTTCTCTCGGTGTTCATTAAGGCGTCCTGAATATATGGGTCAGAAGTCGTTCATAAAAAAATGTGTACTGACTCGTCAAAGTTTTCAAAGAAATCGGAAACTTTGTCAAGGCGTCCCGAATGCGGGTCAAAACTATCTGCGAAATAAAGTAACGATACTTCGGTAATCATCCCTAGACGATACTCGCGGGTAAATGGCTCGGCTGTCTGCGGTGAGCCATTCGTGATACGGGTTGTCGTGACTGCGCTTGATAGCATTCGAGTGAAAAGCTATCCCGAATCCGCGGAGTCGTATTTACATGGTAGAGCCGTAGAGACCGAGGTTTCGTGTTCGGATTTAAGTAGCCGTTGAGTATCGATTACGGCGCGCCCGTACATTTGTTTTAACGTCGAACGTATAATAGTCGTTTAAAGTAAGGGTGCGCAACGGAAAGCGCGCCCGTGCCGTAAAACCGCGAACGTCGTCGTCGTCGTCGTCGTCATTCGTCGCGAATCAATACGCGCTATTTTGTTTACAAAGAGCTGTCTAATAATTCTGTCGTGCTGCGTAGAAGGCAAAAGTTTTTCCCCTCGGAAAATCATGTGGAGGGCTTTTCATAGAAAACGGTTCTTTTGTGTACACGCGAAACTCCTCCGTAGATTTGGAAAGTTTAGAATTCAAGATTCTCTCGATCGATGTACAGTTGTACTTTCCCTTTTTTTATTTTTTTACAATCACGCGGTTATAGATCTCGCGCGGTTATAGATCCTTCGCGTGCGCGAGGAGTATAGGTTAACATCCTCCTGAGCTTAATGGCTTCTATAGATTTCAACTCGTACGAAGTTTTTTGTTGGATATATACCACATATGTTGAATGGTGTATGCCGACTGCATCGCGGACATATGAATATATAGTTGGACATGTGACACTCGAAAAGAAGTAGAACGATCGAATAAAATATTTATTTGAAATGCCATGCCGCAGCTTCTGAGAAATTAAAAAGATATAGAATTAATATATTAAAAAAAAGAGATTTCTGATCTTCAAGAAAACGTCTCGAAGGAATTATTTTACCTCGATCTCGAACGACGGGGGGATAGTTACCGCCAATCGAACGTTTAAGTGATCTAAAAGAGAGCAACGAGACCGCTATACACCTTAAAAATGCTTGTAATCGATACGACATTAGATCAACACGCAAGCACACGCGCCCGCTGGGCGTCTCTCTCTCTCTCTCCCCCGCGAGCAAAGCGCGCGTGGCGAAACAACGTGGATACAATATGTACGCCGAGTGTGTTCTAACGTGGACGAAGTTACGTCCCTATACGTTACATGACCCGGTCCAAGCTAGCTCACCATTAGAGGTAGACCATGCGCACCTAACCGATGCGAACGCATTGTCCTGTAGGCGACACGGCCGTTATTGAATCGCCGAGTTATATGAGAGATCGTCTCTCTCTCTCTCTCTACCCCCTTCCCCTCTCTATTTCTCTCATTCTCGGGATCCAGCGGCAAGCCTGGCTTGTGTTGTTCGGCGTGTGTTCGCGCGCATGCGACGCACATAAAATACACACGCACGCATAACTGCGTTACTAGCGGCCGCGCGTATAACTATGCGCCGCGCCGCGCCGCGCCGCGCCGCGCGCCATTCCCTCGTTGTTCATCGTGCTCTGCGTGCGTGCGCGATGAAAAATTAGGCAGATACGGGCGTCCCCGCGAAATAACCGCGTCGCCGTGCGATGACACGATCGAGATGACTTCTCTCGAGCCACGATGCTAGAAATCGGACCTCGAAGAGAAAGAGAGAGAGAGAGAGAGAGAGAATTGGCCAGTGCGATTCTAATTCTCTCTCTTTCTGTTCGAGATCTCATACCGATTTCTAATATCGTGAATAAAGCTTTACCATTATTTAGATTCACAGCAGAGAGACGACACATCTATATCCCCGGAGTTAATATACGGAATATTGCGCACACGTGTAAAAAAAGAAACGTAGCTCATAGCACGTAATACACAGCGACATTATCACCGAGAGAAAGTCGATCTACACGATACCACCGATTTACGACGATCGGCGATATTTGCTAAGCAATTGGTCGGGCAGAACTTTAGTCTTTCCACCGCTTCTTCTTTTTCTACTTTATCGCACCCTCTCTCTCGATCGCACGGACTATATTCCTCGTGCGTGGAGATCGATGCGTGCCCATGTGCGTATATGTCTATAAAGACGTTCCCTTTGAGGGGTAAAATATCACGTTTTTTTCCCTCGTGTTTATGTGTGTCGAACCAGACCGTAGCACTCTCCGATCCTCGGAATGGAAGATGCTACGCGTCCCTCCGAGGCGCCTTTCCCGTCATCTATCACCCCTAGTAGCCCACACCCCCTTAATGTCGCGAACGAGGCCGCAGTTACAAGGAGTAGGCGAGCGCGAAGGAGGAATCCAACAGCGACCACGACTCGGGATCGTAAGTCGCGAGAGGGGAACTTATCAGAGCGTGGAGGACACTACTCGGCTTTCGCGGCGAGGAGACGTCGCGGAAGGAGTAATAATTCGACTCGCTACGCCTTTTTATACGTCAGATATTTTTCCGTGCGAGAAAAGGTCGCGAGACAGGATCGCACGAGGATTGATGGAGAAGCTGGTGTTCGCTTATACGCGCGCGTCTCGGTGATCTTGACCTTTAATAACCATCATACATGACGATGTGTTTTACCAGAACTAACGAGAGAAGTGGTATCTCTATTCTTGAGTGGCGACAATACGACGATAACGGTTATCAATCGCGACTCTAGGTAAGGTATGATCGACCACACGGCTCACCATCCATTTTCTTCATATTTATAAAGGCCGCTTGAAATGTATCGCGTGACGCGATTTCAACGCGGTTTTCCTGAAATATCATCTCGTGGAACAATATCGGCGCTGACTTCACTTCGGTCGATAGCTGCTTACCCCAAAGTCATTGTATCGTGGGTAAATATCGACGTTCGCGGCGGTGCTCGCTCGCGGAGAATTGAAAGACAAATAGTGGAACACACAAAGCTCCAATTCGCTATCGCGTTCGACTTCTATATCTCGTTTTGCCGATGCAATATTTTCACGTTGAAACGGTGGCGACAATTAAGATGTCTTTTGCATCTTTGTGATTTAGATAGTAAAACAAATCACACACAAAGTCAAATTATTTCGCACTATTTTATTTTTTTTTTTAGAGAAAAACGAAAATATGATAATCAATATATAAACCTATGTAATAAAAAAATTATACATCGGTATAAAGGCAAATAGAGCCTGAGTGAACTGATTTCAGTTTCAGATATAACCATAATATTAACAAGACGCAATTACTATGTTTGAGACATGTTTGTTACATCTAAAATTACTGTAATTAAATTAAAGTGCTATATTTTGTGTAAAATAATAATAAGAATAATTATGTTGGAGATTATATATATATTTTGTATATATATGCAATGATGAGTCCAGTAGTGTAAGCCGGGACGAAACGTCAAAAATTACGTGATATTCTTCGCAATATATTAGAATAAATTATCAGATTTAGATTTTTAATTGTAATTTGACTCTTATTTGCCCTGTTTAACGTATTAATTATTATTATATAAAAGAGTACTTGAAATCTTCAATTTATTTGTATATGCAAATATTTGTTGCGTTAATCCGAGGACAACAGTATCGTTACCAATAAGCTGAGAAACTTCATTGGCCGAGGGTTGTGCTTAGACACCTTAAGAATACAATCGAAATATGAATTTATAACATCCACCGCTGAAGATGGCAAAAAACTATTGCCGAAACGTTCGGAATAGCTCTTAATCGCTTGGATCACGAATTAGATTAAATAATTATTGTTAAATTATAACTAACATTATGACTCTATATTTGCCTTTATACCGATGTATAATTTTTGATTATATAGGTTTATATATTGATTATTAATTGTGAGAGTCGTTATCTTGATATTGTTTTAATATTTAAGGTTTTAAAATGATTATGAAAATGTGATAATTATTAATAATTATTTGAATTAATATAAAAAATAAACGTTTAAGAATAGCATTTAACAATTTAATAATTTCGCGAGCTGCTGTTATCGATTATAAGACGCAGGGTGTGCAACAACGTGGAGAGTTCGTGAATAGTCGCTACGTACGGTGTCACCCGCAAAGCTCGCCGGAAGCATCCAACCGACTTTATTCCGACGCACGAAAACAACTCCCCATCAACGTTTCTGTCACTCTCAGCCGTTTCATTACGGATTCGTACGTACGAATGCGTTTCCCGTAGCGAAAGACTCGTAACCCGAACAATTTTGAATCGCATCGTAATCCCCTGCAGACATCATTTTTAAACAGCGAGACGTTCGTTAAGGAAGCGTTTGCAGCGTCTCGTTAAACACACATTGAGAAATATCGTTATACATTTATTATAGATATACGCAATTAACTCACCGTATATCTTCCAAATATTTACCTTCAACGAGAAAACAATGTGTCGCGTGAGAAGAAACACACGCTATCTGTACGAAAAGATTACATTCATTATCTCTCTATTCGCGCGAGTCAAAGTGTCAGTGAAAAGATTTGCATCTTTCGATTCCCTAATAAGCGTTATGGGGGCCTGAATTCGCAGACATGGCGAACAGCGTGGAGGAAAGGGAAACACGAAAAAAGGAATGGTACGCGTGTGAGTGCCACACTTACGTATATATATGGTACACGTATACGCGAGTCGCGGAGCGCGCGGCGAAAAGAGAGCAAAAAGCTACGGGCTGTTCTCGAGCGGTCGGTCAAATGTTTAAACAAACGAGCAATTATCTTAACTCGATCTGGGATCTCCGGGGTGTTCCAGCTCTCGAAAAGTATCGCCCTCCTTCTCCCACCTCTATCGTTATCCGGGCGCGCTCCCCTCGCGTTCCGTCTGTCTCTTTTCTTCTCGTTCGTTTTTAGGGCCCCCGTCGAAGATGTCGTCGGCCCGGGCTCTATGTAAAAAGCACAAGACGTGCATTTCATTCGCTGCCCGTGTTGAGTCCCGGTTCTCTTTTATGTCCCGCCGATTTCGACCCGGCAACCCTTTCCGGCTCTCTGTCTCTTCTTTCTCCCTCCCCTCTCTCTGCGTCTATTTCTATCTTTATCTGTCTCATACAGTTTCTTCAATCATCGCCATATTGCGCGATGACGGGATGCATTCGTGAGAAAGACGCAGAGAAAGAGAAAGATGCTCTGCTCTCAGTCGATTATTAACCAAAAGTACTAAATAACATCAATATCACAATTTCACACTCAAGGAAAATTGTAATATTGATATTATGTGTGATATTTTTCGTCGGTACTGACTGGATTTTAATTTAGCTTAAGTTGATTCCATAAATATTTGAGAGACAGATAATAAAAATAATTAGTAGAAAAATTGGTCGGCGCATAGTTTAAAAGACTACGCATAATGTATAAATTTACACGGAATTATACAAGCATCTTAAGATCCAGCTAATTACCTTTAAAGGTATTGTTTCTTATCGGTTGTGTTTCTAAATAATTATGTCGTCATTGTACTATAGAATTTTTTATTTGAAATTTTATCGTAAAAGTTTCCGGTTATCGAAGAATTCCGATTGTAGATTATAAGTTACAAATTTCGATATTGAATACAATATGTACAGTATAGTTACCTAAGCTCTTATATTGTTTTCTTTACATGTATATATTTATGCAACAATAAAAGTATTATAATATATACAGAGAAAAATATATATAATATTAACATTCTCTCTCTCTCTCTCTCTCTCTCTCTCTCTCTCTCTCTCTCTCGCTCTCGCTTACCCTTTATATTTACTACACTTTACTATTGTACAATATTAATCGTTAACTTTATTGTTATATTAGCCTTATTCGTAATAATTTTCTTATGCTTATATTTTACTCTTTTTTTTATTACTTTCTCTCGTTATATTATCTATTTACGTATAATATTATTTTTTTACTTTTCATTTATTTTGCTTATATTTTCTTTTTGTTTTTATCTCTTTATCATTTTATTATATTTTATTTTCTCTTAGTTGTTATATCAAGTTGTATTCATAATAAGATTCTTAGAAAGGATTTACCGTAGAACTATAACAAATGCTCTATCTATTTTTTTTATCTCTTTTCTTCATACATTAATCAATTGTTTACACAATTTTATCTTGATATTACACTCTCATCTATTGTTGCGATAAGTTACGAGTTTCTTGAGAGAATAGATCAACTTATACAAAGTACGTAGGATTACGTATAACACATGTAAACATTTATAAGATCAAGTGTTGTCTGTCAAAGCAACGCTTCATCTCGAAGCACTTCGACCAAGGCAAATTAAAGGATAACTCGCGTAACTGGAGCCGCAACCAACCGTCGTATCCTTTCGACGAGGTCCCAGATCAGGCGGCTGATCCTCGTACGCCTCGCTACACCAGAGAGAGCTACGCCGGAGGATACCTATAATGCGAGAACACAAGGAGTATGCGCCCCGATCCTAACAGTCCTAGAAACTATTTTGCGGACGGTTGATAACAAAAAACACGGAAGAAAAGAAGACGCCGAGGAGAGCAAGCGAGCGCAGGCGACGTGTACACGATCGAGAGAAGGGATCTGTTTAACCGGATGATCCGAGCGGAAAAGAAAGACATTTAATACATACCCTCTCACGGCTGCAGTGTATTTCTGCCAGGCATTTCAGGCTTAATTTCTCACGTACAAAGGAGTCCACTCTCGACGCGCCTTCCTCGGCCTAAGGGCCGGTTTACGCTGCATTTCTATTTTTATTATACGTCAAGAGCACCGTGCCGCTTTTCCGACTAGACGAATCTTCGACCCGCGTAATCGCGTGACCTCCGCTCCGAAATATCGCTCTCTGAAGTTGCGACGTTACCCTCTCCAACCGCGTGCACGCGCACATTACTTCCACAAATCGTCTGAATGTCGGTGAGCAGCAGTTCCTCTTTGATGTCCCGTCCGTTTCTCTTTTCTTCATTCGCCTTCCGACTTTCTCTCCCATATCTTTTTTTTTTTTTTTCCTCTCATTCTCTTTTACTCCTCCACGCTCGCTCTCGTTCGTAATGATTACGCTGCACCCCGCCGCGCGTGTGCTTCTTTATAGCTGATCGGTCTGACGGCCGACATATATCGCGCGAAGAGCACCCCGTGATAAAGAACATGCTTGAGAAACGGTAGAAGCATCCACCGCTTCGTGGACTATTGCACTATCGGTAATCTGACCGATGTGAGAGGTAAAAGTGCACGTCGCTTACAAAAAAATGGAAAATCACACAAAATTTATTAATTAGTCATAGTCATAAAAATTAATACAACTTTGAATCATGCCATAAGTGTAATTTAATTAGCAAATATAGTAACGCAAATTTTCTGCATATCGGAAAAGCAAGATTCCGCCATCTTCATTCTTTGCGAGTTCATGCATGAATTTTCGCAAGGCTTTCTCTCAATCCTTAACAAAGACCTTATTTCGCCATCGTCGGCCATGCAGTGAACTTTTCGGGGACGGCAGGCAGAATAATTTCGGAGCGCCGCGCCAAGTCCGATAGAGGGATCGTCGTTTTCGACGTTCCGAAAATGTCCAACGCAGTGCTCCAACGAGCCGGAAATTGGACAAGTTTGAAAACAGAGACCGGAAAAGAAGGAAGATGTCCTTCGTTTCGGCCTTCGTTTTGCTCGCATATGTCTTCTCCTAGAGCGGCGAAAATCAAACAGCCGCTTCGAACAGGATCGTTTGAGATTGCCTAATTCCACCCTGAAAAGTTATGCGGATAATCTCGCTGAGGAGCCCTATAGTGTCCGGCGGAGAAAAAAATGAGTGACATCCGATGAAATCTGAATAACAAGTGCCGGCATCTCGAATAAGAGTCGTAGGTAGACTGTTTGGAGCTACAATAGTAATGGATACGTTTAATCCAATTGGTACGAAGGGCCGTGGAGACTCTCTCGACAATGACCCGATCGTACCTGAATTGTATCGCAACAATGTCGGAAAATATTGGAGAGACGTGGCGCGCGAGGGTCCGTTCGATCAGGTAGAACGACACGCTTAACCAATTTCGTGAAGAATGGTTCCTAAATTTGCTTAAAATTAGGCTTTCCTATAAGGATGCTCGCGGACTCTTCCTTTACTTTACCTTCATATCGTGACATATATAGTCGAGTTCGCGAAATAATAATAATGTACGTGTTACGTAACAAAATAGAAACAAAACAATTTCTAAAGACTGCTATCTACTAATAAGCGGTTCATTATTCCAGAGATAGAGATTGAAATAAACGCACAATGTAACATGTTACGTGACGGACCCTTACACACAAAAGCCGACCACGCATACAAACACGATGGTCCAATAAAAATATTATACGACGTCAGAATACGCGACTCTCTCGCTGGACGTGGTATACGTATACCGTCATTCCGCCGCTTAACGGGCGAAACCTACGATGATTGATCGTAGCGATTGATCGCGCCGGTGCTGATCGCAAAGAGGCTGCTCGCTTTGTTCTCCGTTACTTACATCGATAATCCTGACGCTCAAGCGCAATATCCCGACTACGCGCGCGTAGGACGGTTAAGAGAAAGAAAGCAGCGACTTCCCTCGTTGGCAGCAACGACTATAACCACAGCGCGTTCGAGAGTTCCATCAGAAAGAAAGAGAAAGAGGGAGAGAGAATAGGCGTTCCACCATCCGTTGTCTCGCTCTCTCCCTCTTTCTCTTTCGAGCTAACAAGAAGACTCACCATTCACCTGTCACCGGCTCGCGGAGGGCGGTTAGTTATAGTTTATTTATCGTTTCCACGTAGGCTGGTGTTTGAGATACGTTTACATCGGCCGCCGCTCGTATGTTCACCCTTTCTTTCGGTGTGGGTATGGCGCCGGCGTGTGTGGTCCGGCACATACCATATGACCGGGCAACTATTGTCCCGATTAGACCGGTCCGCATGCAGTCGATCGGCGGACAATAGTTGGGCGGTAGACGTGGGACGCCCGGTAGATGTCTTAACCAGATCGCCTAAGCGGCGCATGCGTTCGTCCGATGGCTCTTACGCACGATACCACCATGGAAACTTGGTAATTTTCGTAGATTTCAGGGTAGGCGTAACCACACGTAGCCGCCACGCGTGTTTCATGAACCCCTGGCGTTCCCTCGCCTGCCTATACCTCGCGTTGAGGTCCGTCTCTGTTGCTTTTATGTAGTGTGGTTAACGTTGTGTTATCTTTGTTCTCCCTGGCGCTAACGGTACTCGTTTCGTTGGTCACCCTCGAGTGTATCAACTTCATGGACGACGGTAATCGAGGTCGATTTACTTCAATCTCTCCTCGACTTATTGACGAATTTCTTTTGTTTCTCGGGGGTGAAATGTTAGGTGGATAAAAATCATCGGTAGAGCGTATATATGAATTTCATGAAGTATTACTTTACCGGAATAATAAATTTCGATATGGAAATTTAACTGTCAAAATTCTTTGAAATTATGAATCGAATACCACTACAAAATTCGTCGGTATAAGATTATTTGTGAGATAATCAATATTCAGAATAATTCTGTGAGATGGGTTAAGCCAGCAGTGTTTTAACGGTATGCGAACATTCTAGTTTATCTAACATGTAATCTTGAGAGGAGCAATAGCCGAACGCCGGGAAGAATTTTTGATACGCTGGGATGCATCCCGAGGAAAAGGGTAGCTGGGATTGAAATCGACCGGGGGTGGTTCTGATTCTACCTGGATATGGCTAAGCGTTTGGCACGTGATGACAGCTTATGGCGCCACCAACCCCCCGGAGTTTCTATACTCCACGGGGGGCTTATCTCCGAACCGAAGAATTCTTTTGTTTCAATCTCATTAACGTGTCGCCAAACCTTCCTCCAACTGCCCGAGGACGTCGCCTGCAGTCAATGATTGGCCTGGTCAAATCCGACCCTTTGCCATTGTTGTTCCAGTTGGGTGTTTATATTTCTAACAAACACAAGCCATTGGCACGCCGGCTGACAATGGAGCTATGGATTGTACTTTGTAACGTCTTAGCACATCTAATGGCACTGTTATTGAATTAGTAAAAGCCTTTTATTAAAAGGCATCGTATTTCTTTCTATAAAACACAAATCATGCAACATTTTATTGTAGTAAATATCTTTCATACTATTTACAAAATATAAAATCTACTAATTATAAATCTTAATTTCATATGCAACACACACACTTCTTACATTAAATGCCAAAATTTCATAAAAGTGTAAGTTAAGGAGAAAATTCTTTAGAGATTTATTTATTTCACTCCGTTTTGGAAAAAATTGCACAAAAAAATAAAACATTTTATTTAAATTTCTTTCTACCGAGACCACATTTTTGTTTTTTCGCTATTTATTATTTACTTATTTATGTTGTGACTTCCTTAATAAAGGTATTGCTCAAAATGGCTTCTTGCAGCAATGCAAGCATTGTATATTTAACACTAAACAGCTCGTTAAAAATTTTATTGCTTTTGCGATTTTCTTAAAAAAGATCTCTGAGAAGGATTTCTTAGTTTATCCATCACCTCTACCTCTAAAAGTTTTAACATTTAATTTGAGAATATCTCACATATATGTAATATATTTCAAATACGCATATACTTATTTCATATATACATATATACCATATATTTATATGTATTAAAATAATACAAAATAATTTATAAGGCTCATGTGAATAAATCAATAAAGGAAAAAATAATAATCGCCATTGCGAGCCGACATAAGATGAAAGCATGTAACTTCGAATTTAATATAATAAAATTCAATAGTATATAAACGTTTCAACCCTATATTCGGGTCCTTATCAATATAAGTAAACAATATTATTAATCGCAATACATAAAGATATCCATCAATTCTTGTTCACATAAATGCTAATTTAAATGACTGTCAAGAATTGATATGTGTCAATAATTAAACTATATACAATTATTGTGAAGCTTCATTAAACTGCTCAGTAAAATGAAAAATGTATAATTCATATGTATAAAGATGTTACTCGTTCGAAATTAAAATATATAGTGACAATAATTGTATATAGTATATATACAATAATTATATTCATAAGGACCCGAATATATAGGGTTGAAACGTTTATATACTATTGAATTTTATTATATTAAATTCGAAGTTACATGCTTTCATCTTATGTCGGCTCGCAATGGCGATTATTATTTTTTCCTTTATTGATATATGTATTAAATTGAATCAATATTTGCTCAAATATTATAAATTTCAAAAATTTTTTTTATATATATTATTCTTCATTTACATAAATCATATTTATTTTTCTTCTAATCTTTGTAAAAGAAAAATTTCAATATTCTATAATACTATAACTCTATACGCGGTATTTGCTTATAGATAAAACATTTAATAAAGTATCGCCAAACGTCGCTGATTGAGCATCGCTCTGTCTTGAATTCTTCGTTATCAAATATATCATACATCTAACTCTTACGTTCGGTCGGCACTCGATTCTTTTTCCCTCATGATATCTACAAAAGATATTCGCAATCCACTAGGCGGTTTTCGAGGAAAAACGGCGACCATTTCGTTCTATATTGCGAGAGCGAACCGGTTGTTCTCTCATTACCTTCTCTCGGAGTTCATCAGCGTAACTTCGATTGTCAGCCCGGACGTCCCACCGCTGAAGTGTTTATCGGCACAACAAGCGGTCGGGATTCCGGCTACAAGTCCGTGTTACAAGCGCCGATGCTTGTCCATCGTGTCGTATCGGCAAATCACCGAATCTCTCCTCTCTCCGGCAGGACGTCGTGGAATCTGTACTATTCTCCGGCCGTTCGGGCTGTTGTACGCCGGCATTTGGTGGAATCTCCGTCGCGACTTCGATTCGATACCGCCGCGCCGCAGCGTGGCGTGCAGCCTGTCCCCTGAAAAGTGAAGGATTCTGGTCTCGGTATGCCGCATGTTCGGTCTCCGAATGATGAATTCGAAATCGATCGGTCGACTCGCAAAACATAGTGTCGCGGTGTAGACGTCATCGACCGAACCGGACCGTCATTTATCGATCTCCTATATATGTAATGTACTCCGAAAAAGACAATGCCGCGCGCCGCGCGTTCGTGTATCATTATTTCATTTTCTCTATACGTTGAGGAGGAATTATTAACATCGGTTGAACACACAGAGTGAACAAAAATTTGAAATAGTGTTCCGTTTCATTCGCCGACCGCGGCAATATGATTGATAAGATAAGACGTGTACACACACCTTATATACCTGCGCGGCTTTTTCGCGAATCACGCGGTCGATTCCGAAGCGGCGGGAAAAGTGGCCGAGCTCTCTGCCTTCTCGTTCTCTAGGTGGTCCAATAATAAGACAATAAGTTAGGCGCACTCAGATGAAACCGAGCGGTATCAGTGTGGGATCGAAATGCAGGATGAGAACGCGAGCGCGCCCGCGCGCGCGCGAGGGAACGAGGGAGAAGAGATGATCCCGAGCCCATGTCGAAGCGAACGAAGCGAGTGAACGGTATGCCGAGAGTGGCGCCAGGATTTCTCCTTGCCTCTTTCCCCGAACTTCACCCTCTCTTCTCTTCCTATTCAGCCTGCTGATCTCTCTCTCTCTCTCTCTCTCTCTCTCTCTCTCCTTCTTCGTCCCTCTACCTTGCGTCCATTATCCTGTGGTAACGGCCTAACGCTATCTTCCTCGTCGTCGCACTCTCGAGGAGAAGAGCCGTCGATCCAATTCTCTCCGCAGCCTCTTGGGAGAGCTGTTTCGACCACGGGAACAGAAATTAATAATCTCGACGAAGAGATACACTCTCCTCTAACTGGCTGCATTCCTCTCGTTAAGGACGGGAATCCGCGTGAACGCCGCTGTGGATTCCGATTCTTATGTAGCCGGCGTCAGTTCCTTTCAAGAGTGACTAATTAAAGAGGATTCGTCGTAAAGGGAACTTTTAACGATTGGACATTCGAGCGCGGCGTTTTGCCGGGCATCAATGGAATATCGATGGTACCGTTCTCGCTTTTTAGAGGTACACCGTCGAATTCTTTATCAATTCAAAGTCTTCCGTCGTTTATACCGCCGCGCGCTCTGCACGTTTATGAATTCTCTTTGCATATCCGGCATGACGCGGTTGATCCTGAATCCGCGCGCTTAAGCGGCACGGCGATCGATGATGAATTTGCAAAATCGCACGGATGCGCATTGGGAGTCAAAGGGTATTTATTTTCAACGCCTCCTCGTCTTTTTTTCATAAATTAATTAACGTTCCGCTTTCGCAAACACTTTTCGAGTGGCCTTGGAGCAATTAATAGCCGACCGGAGATCACGGACGATTTCTTCGGCTCACCGCGGAAATCGGCAGGCGGAACGGAGCCGCTGAGAAGGAGAGACGACCATAAAAAAGAAAAAAAAACATGTCGCAACAAGGAGGAAGGAGACGGTGGGATGATGGTATATCGCGGGAAGAAAGAGAGAGAGAGAGAGAGAGAGAGAGAGAGAGAGAGAGAGAGAGAGAGAGAGAGAGAGAGATAGAGGGGCGGCAGGAAAGAGGGAGG